>NC_067157.1:59385473-59715473 GCF_903995435.1 Acomys russatus | reverse complement strand
AGCTCAGTGAGCTGTTCTGTAGGAGCTTGGAAGATAATGATATTAAGAGCAGCACAGAGGATAAAGGCCCGGCTTCTTTCAGAGTGGAGCAGAAACTCTACCTGGCTTTTTATATGAGGAATCTGTGGCTCTGGTAAGCTGGGGCTGGAGACTCAGCTGTGATTAACAGAAGACCAGCACTGCTAAATTGCAACCTTTGCTTTGCTGGGATACTTGATTCTTTTTCATCTGGAGCTGCACTTAAGAAGGGAAGAGTGAACTTGAGGTGAAACATTCTGGGAAGTGTTTCCTGATGTTGTGTTCCAGACATGGCCAAGGTTGTACCTCACACTGGTGGAATGAATCGCTCAGGTGGTACTGTTTTTGAAGGGTCATGAAGAACAGCTGAGTCTTGGCACTGTGAGAAGCCGCTGATAAAGAGGCCAGGAGCAGCCTAAGTGGCAGGTGAAGGCCCGGGGTTGAAATGGTCATGCAAAGGAGTTGAGGCTTGCCACCATGAAGAAAGCCTAGGAGAGGGTGTCGATGAAAGTGCAGCCCAGTTGCAGCCTGAGATCCCAGCATTTTGGAGATGCCAGTACCATGGGATGGCCACCAAGAACAGCAGCAGCGGTGGAGACAGCCAGAGCCAGAAGACACGCTGTGTGTGCTGCAGAGGGTGGAGCCGGAGAAGGGGTTCAATCCCCATGGAGGAGCCCAAAAGACCATGAGTAAGTCCAGATATTGAACCTTGATTGTTTACACTTTTGAGAGTTTGTTTTTGATTTGTTTTTATTGTAAACTGTGCCTGGTTCTTCCCTCTTGGAGTAAAAAAATGTATTTAATTTATTATTGATTTTACTGGAACCCACAGTTGAGACTTTCGGATTTTAAAAGAGATTGGCTATTTTTAAGAAACTGAAATTTTAATATGTTTTAATTTGTAAAAATTGTGGGACTTTCAAATTTACTTATGTTTTCAATATGAGATCTTACGGATGGGTAAGAAGAAAGTGTTGTGGCTTAAAAGTGACGTGTTTGTGTGTCACATTGACAAGAGGTCAGTTGTGCTGGCTAGTCTTATGTCAACTTGATGCAAGCTAGTGTTATCTGAAAGGAAGGAGCCTCAATTGAGAGAATGTCACCATAAGATTCAGCTATAAGACATTTTCTTTATTATTGATTGATCAGGGAGGACCCAGCCCATCATGGGTGGTGCCATCCCTAGGCTGGTGGTCCTAGGTTCTACAAGAAAGCAGGCTGAGCAAGCCATGGGGAGCAAGTCAGTGAGCAGGGGAGCTGCTTATGCTTGCTTGTCTTATGCTACAGCTGTATTGCACTTCTTAGGGACTGTTGTGATAGGGTTGTGGGTTCTGGTGCAGGTTTATTGTCTTGGCTGTGTGGTCCTTAAGCTTTTTCATCAACAGTGTGAGCACCTTGGCACCACCAATATCAGCATTTTCCAAAATCCTTGTCTAAAGAAACAGTTATCCATTATCACGAGATGAGAGTAAATTTATTTTTGCTACTGAAAAGAAAGAAGAAACCATTCAATTTAAAGGATTAACAGATATTAAAATAATATTTGATTAAGGTTAAGCCCATAGCCTGGCAAACAGAGCTCTCTTGTACGTTAATAATCTGGAAAAATACATGTTGTACTTCAAAGGCTTTAAAAGGAGCCTCTCAGCAGCGTATGAATTTATATGGGTGATCAAAAGTACAATTCAATTTCTAGTTGAATGATCACAGACCAATGTTTAATCACTGTATGTGTGTTTGCATGCGGGCGTGCGGGCACACGTTTTCTAACAAACCGAAAACGTGTAACTCAAGAATATTCTTTAAAGAAAAAGCTCTGCTTAAGTTATGCAGCTTCAGTGAATACCATTTTGTATATAAGTTCATAAAACTGGTCATCTAAAATAAAGAGTGCTCACGTTGTCTGATGAGCTACTGGCAGGGATGAGGGACAAGCTCATCATGTACCGATTACAGATCACACACTGCGTTAGAGCACATTTCGAAGTATCTGCCAAGCAACATTCTGGACAGTAACTGGCAAAAATAATCTGTAAGAGAGGAAGCATGTGGGAGGAGTTAAATGGCAGGTGAGATCTCTCCTATGTCTTCAGACAGCAGAGTGGGGGAGGAAGGCTCGTTTGCAGGTATTTATCTGGGGAGGCAGCTGTTCAAGGAGGTCAGCTACAGGAGGACGATCTTACAGTAAGTGAGAATGAAACACAGAAAAAAGGTCACTTCAGGACAGCATGCTCTTCTGTGGCTCAGTGTTGTGTTCTCTGGGGATGTTCCTCTGAGAACGCTCTTGGCTTTCTGAGCTCTTTCTTATTTTTTTTTTTTTCCTTATTAGGACTTGTATCAATTAGAACATAGGATTTCTTCCTTTTTACTCAGTTTTTTTTTTAATACTAGGGACATAAAATGGCAGATATCGTCGATATCTCAGGTACAAATAATGAAACATGCCACAAACGAGTTGATATGTTTTAAAGTTATCTATACTTTGGTGAAATCCATCCCTGAGGCCCACAGAGTGGAACGCGTTTAGGGGATATGAGAAGAAAGAATGTCTGGTCTCCGTGGCTTTGTTATATGGTCTAGCTGTTCATGGAAGTCTGTGTCTCTTAACACTGGTGGTGTAGAAACTACACTCTCTGCCCATCTTCCCACTGGCATGGTCAGCCTAAATTAACAGGTGATAACCGTTGCTCTGTGTTGGTGAAAACCCCACGGTGTAGCCATCACTTAGATTAAGCATCTTCCTTTTGGACACTAAGGCACCTTATTCAGCAAAGACTGAGCTTTTATTAAAAAGAGCATTATGTCCACTCAGAGCAGTAGCATGAGGGACTACCACACACCATCCCCTTAGTTTCTGGACTTGTGTATACTAGCTGTAGTCAATATGTCATTAGTTGATTTGTCTTACATACTGTATCCTGAAATTCTTCAATTTCCAATTCTGTACAGGCATGATAATATTGACCTAAACTTGTAGCAGCCTAAGACAGTGAGATTTCAGGGTGGCACACTATCTCATAGGGTGGAGAAACCTGTAATTATGTTTGCATTTCACGAGGCTGTGTGAACTTTCATGTAGATCATTCAAGATTCCTGAAAGTTCTCAGGTGGTAGTGAGATAGCACACATAGGGAGAGACACACACGTGTAGACTTGGCATCATCTTTACCAAGAGCCAAGCTCCGCCTTCTCCAGGATTGAATGTCTTGAGGTAGTCGACCTGGGGCTCAGCAGGCTCCACTGCAGTTTGTCTTTATCTTGCTACCTGTTTATTTCTATCTTTTTTGAGACAAGGCTTTTCTGTGTAGTCCTGGCTGTCCTGGAACTTGCTCTGTGGGCCAGAATGGCCTTGAACACATAGATCAGGCTGCTTGTGGCTCCCTAATGCTGGGATTAAAGGCATGCACCACCATGATGAAGCAGCATTTTCTTATTTGTTACATAGTCCAAAACACTACCCAAGCATCTTATGGCTAGAAATGTCCCTCTTATGTAATATTGTGTATTCAGTAGGATTGGCATATGGTATGCTTTGGATAACCACTTCTCCTCTACTTTGAATTGGCTTACTGTTTGATGATTTACTTTTATAGGGCGCTGGTCAGAAGGAAATTGGATTTATGGAATTCTTCCCAAGACAATTTATGTACATTATGTATGTATTGTAATTTTTATATTATTTGTAGAACTAGTTGGCAGAGAACTTGTTTGATGTATTTTAAATACTCAGTTGGACTTCTTAATGTAGATTCAAGTGCTGCCTCACATAGAACGCCACATGCCCAGCAGTTTGGCAGGACTTCCATCCTTCCAGCAAATGCTCCAGAATTGATCAGAACTTAATAGCTGTTCTAGGGCACTTCTGGGCACTTCTTCGTGCCCAGCAAATGTGCCCAAATAGCCATAAGACATTTTAATCCCTCCCCTGTTTTCACCTTTGCCCAGTTGATCAGAAGCTGTATCTGTTAAATAAACGGCAGGCATGCCAACATTTTGGCAATGGGTCCATTACACTAAAATTTCTGCTGTTTACCAAGTTTTATCTCTGTGTAAGAATTTAAATGCCATGTCATCTAGTTTAAAACTGAGTACCTACAATCCTGTTGCTCATTGTACAAGTATTCTCAACTATGATTCCTATGTATATTTTAATTGTATTTTTCTTCTTAATCAACCATTTCCCCAAGTTTGTCCAAGTCCTCATCAGTTTCTGTCTAGTTGCTAAGCCACAGTAGATGTTTGCTATTTTTGTCTGTACAATAGTTTCCCTGTTCTGCTACTAATACACGTGCCTTCTTCTAGGTAACTGTACTAGTTAGGTTTTCTAAAGGAACAGGACTGGTTGTATGTATGCATGTATCACCTATCTATCTGCCTACATACCTATCTATCTGTCATCTGTTTATCTATCATCTATGTATCTATCACCTACATTAAAAGGAGATTTAGCAGACTGGCTTTTTCTGGGGTGCGGTTGCTGTAGCATAGTAGTGATCATCCAATGCTGGAGAAGCTGAAACTCTGGTGACTAGTTAGCCTATGAGCCTGGCTTTTCCCGCAGTTTTAATCCAGCACTAAGGCCTGGAGGGCTCATGGACGCCCAAAGGAGTCGGTTCTAATACTGGTGAAGGAATGCCACAGATGAGCTTCTGAACAGGCAGATGTTTGTGTCCTCTTCGTCCATGTTGTTTTATCTGGCCACCACCGGAAGGTGCTGCCCGTACTTCAGGTGATTCTTCCTGATTCAGATAATCTTACTAATAAAATACCTCTCAGATGTGCCAGGCAGCTTGTGTCTTAGTTGACTCCAGATGTGGGCAAATTACAACCAGGAGTAGCTGTCATAGCAACAGATGTTTACTTTCTTGCTACCATGAAAGTGAACAACAAAGCTTGACAAGCTGAAATATCTCACCTCCTGACCGTGGTGGTTGGTTAAATGAGCGCATCGTCCATCCGTCCCACCAGACATTGCCACCGCCCACTGGTCCCACCAGACATTTGGAATTTTCTAATCCAAGGTGATGGGAAACTTTTGCTTAACTTGTGTTTTTCAAGCTGAAAGCACAGGGTACTAAGAATGTCAAGCTATTTAGCACATGAAGGAGCCAAACAGGGTTGGTCTGACACATGAGTGGACATCAGCGGAGATGGACTGAGTTCTGATGCCATGTCTTGACCCCATCTGTATGATCTCTGGCAAATTCAATACTAGATTTACCCTTTCCATTATGAGTGTCAGTTAATTAAGCCCTTTACTCTTTGGTTTATTTGAACTGAATTGAGTATGTTTAATTGCACAGCATGTGATATGTGAACTTAGTTTCTTGTTTTACATTGTTCAGACTGTTTAAAAAAAAAAAAGAAATTATGAAATGGGCAGATAAAGGGATAGAGCTAAAAACCAAAGTCATCAAGAGTGAGGTAACTCATACTCTAAAAGATAACTAGTATATGTTTTTTCTTATATTTAAATTTTAGCTTTTAACACTTCATTAAGCTTGCTACAATCTGTATAAGCACAGAGGTGAGGTACCTAAAAAAAGACTAGGGAGAAGATGTGAAGTCTCCCAAGAAAGGGGAAATAGAATATATTATTTTGAAGAGACTGGAACAGGAAGATTAAACGGGGAGGAGAATTGAAGAGAGGATTAAGGTTGGGGACACAGGAGGGACAAGTAATACTAAGGGCCACTTGAGGAGCCAAATGGAAATTTGGTAGTGAAGGCAGTCCCTAAAACATATATATATATATATATATATATATATATATATATATATATATATATATATATATATGAAATCTAGATGGAATCATCAAATAACAGGGGGTGGGAGGGGAAACAATCCAAACTAGACATTTTTCACAAAGTGAAACCTCCCGTGTCAGAAATATGTTACGTATGGTTGGGTCATTGGCCAAAAGGGGCCCATGGAAACCCCCATGCATCACAGGCTATGGCCAAGGCGATTGGTTGCTCTCCACAAACTGATAGTACGGTTCTTCTGTTTATGACAAAACTTACATATCTAATTGAACACTAAGAAGTCAAGCTGGTACCTAAATTGAAACCTCACCCTCTACTGACTAGCGTTTATGGTACTAGAAGTTACTCTCTATGCTACTAGAGGAGGAAGGTAATCAACCCAGCTGCAATTCCTGCTGCTGACAACAGTGACCTGCCTGGAAGATACCTGAGACAACACCAGCACAAATATGGTGGTAGTTATCCATCGCTGTCTCACTGTATTTAAGGCTAGGTCACGACTTTAAGGACAACTCATGTATTTAAGGCCAACATATGAGCCTCATAAGGACACTTCAGGGTTGGCTATAAAACTAAGACTGGAAGGGCCACAGACCTAGGAGAAACCCAAATACTATGGTTCTTCTAAAGGTATATCAGAATGTCATTAGTAGTCATTTTATTGCCATTTACCTTTATTTGTGTTGTAGTTGCCTCAGGATATCTCCCAGGCAGGTCACAGAGACACACAACTGGACAATTTTAAGGGAGTGAGAGATCTTGGAGCACTAAGTCCTAAGTGGGATGACTTCATCAAGTCCTCCTCTCAGGGCTCAGGCAGCTATATGGAAGAAAAGGCAGAAAGATTTTAAGAGCCAGAGGAGATAGATGACTCCAAGGAAAGAGTGTCTTCTGGACACAACAGTGCTGACACACATATGAGCTCACAGAGACTATGACAGCAAGCACAAGACCTGCACAAGCTCAAGACAAATCATGCCCAAGTGCTGAGTGGGGAAGTAGACATAGGCTCCCACTCTTCAATCAAGTTGATATGTGCTTGCAAAGGAAAGGAAACAGTCCTCCCCAGTGGATCCTCACTGGTTATATTAACCACACAATCAGTAGCTGGCCAACACAAAAGGAGCGCAATGTCTCATATTTCTTTATTTGGACGTTTTTATTATCTTGGCCATTATGGCTGGAAAGGTGAAACCGTAAAAGGAATTTCGATTTCTCTCTTTTTGAGGAGGCCTTAAGTCCAATTGGAGAGCTGTTGGTTACTGCCAAGGTAAGCGCGTTACTATTTCACGTGTATGGTGGACATGCCATGTTGAGTAGAACTGTTAATTCTCCTTCTTTGGAGTCTGTATGGTACTATGAAAACTAGTCCTCCTATAAGAGACTAAAAACAACTTTTATATCATAGTTGTTGGTGGACATTTAACTTTTAAGGATATTTCTTTTGTCTGCAAAGGAAATACGATTAGACTCATGCCAGGTTTAGTTAGGAGCACTTTTATAAAAAACCATTGTACAGCTGGAGAGATGACTTAATGGTTAAGAACATACACTGCTTTTACAGACGTCCTGAGTTAAGTTCCTAGCATGCACATCAGGTGGCCTACAACTGCCTGTAATGCCAGGTCCAGAGGAATCTGAGGTTTAGCCTGTGTGGGCACCAGCACTCATATTCAGGTGCCCTCACACAGCCACACACACACACAGACACACACACACACACACACACACACACACACACATATATATATGTAATTTAAAACATTACAGAAATTTAAAGCAAGAATTGAATCCTGATCTTTATATTAGAATAGGAAAGTAACCATTACCATGGGAGCTCTGTCTCTAGTAATTAGCATTTCTGAAATATTCATCATTTTTGAGGCCTTTTTTCCTTCCTGAGCTTTATAACAGGTGCCATTAAGAAAACTGTTGAATGAAATTAGTAGATCTAACCAGTTGGTAATAACACACAAACATTATCCTTATTATTATTTTAGCCAACAGCAATTTGGTTTCCAAATTCAAAACACTTCTCCCCAGTGGAGAATAGCAAATTAAAGTGAATGAAACTCTTTTTAGTATAAATTTTCTATGTTCATTGGCATATAGATTCCAAGTGAATGGGCTGTTCTCAGAATTTCTTGGTAAAATTAGGCAGCCAATCAAGATAACACACATATGTCCCAGGAATCAACTGTGTCTTCTATCTGTCCATACTATTAGAATTTTCATAGTAATATTCAACTCATGTCTCTGGGTACCTGGAGCTGGAAAAGAACCTGGGTGTGTTGTAGCAACAGTTTTCATAATAAATCTTCTCATGCATGGAAAATGAGGGTCCAATGGGGCCCAGGTGTTCCAGGTTGGGGGATCTATGGTTTGAAGGGTGTGGGTTTATTTTAGCTTCATTCTGACAGCAGAACATGGGAACCCTAGGCTGCAACTGTTCAGGAAAAAAAAAAAGAGTTGATTCAGTGGCTCTCTTTGTAACAGCTTGTCTTTGGGTGGACCTTAGCATTTAAATAAATTGTTTAAGGGGGTTTACCTGATAACTGAGGACATAACTGCTGGATGTCATGGCTAAGATAGATAGGTTTGCTTTGCAGGCCAGTTGGATGGCATCATAATTTATCTGTCACAGCCAGTTCTTCAGAAATGGCAAGTCTAGCACCCTTCCTCTGGATTAGCTGAGTAGACCCCAGCCACATGCCAACACAGCCAAAGCACATGCCAGCATAGCCACATGCTGAGGCTGAGCTGGGAGAGTTGATGCCTGTTCCTATGACAGTGCCTTCAGAGGCATGTGAGGCAGGTAGGCCTTGCAGCTGTCATTGAAATCAGTCACTGTTCCCTGAGATTATTTTTTGCATAACTGCTTACTCTACCCTAACTATCACAATGTTCACAGAGAAGGAGTCTATGGCTTATAAGTGAAGAAACAGGCTTGAAAGGGGAAATTGGTTACTTGTATGGGCCACACCATTATCTAATCACTTTTCTGAGGCCAACAGCTGCACATCTTCCTGAGCTCCTCGCCCCAGTGCTCATGGATAACTGGTTGGCTTCCATCTATCTTCTCTGACTGCTCTCCCACAGTCATAAAGCTGCCTCATTTTTCCCACAATTAGTTCTTCATCTTAGCACATTAGTTCCTCAATTTAGCTGCCCGACTCCTAGCTGTACTTGTCTAAAGCCAGCTGCCATTGAAACACAAGGAAGGAAGAGACAGGAAAGAGGAATGCGAAGGTCGGTTAAAGCCCTGGGCCGAGGGGTCCCACCTCTGCCACTGTGTCCCAGACAAGTTGATGATCGTGAAGAGAAAGCTAACCAACTTTTGAGTTCATTGTTTTCATGTGAATTGTCACAATTTCAAGCCATTGTCCTTTGAACCACCACTGCTGCTCATTTTGTATGTTCATTTATACGGAACCAACAAAAAATTGTCTGCTATAAAGTTTTGTCAGTAAGGTCATAAGGAGAAAGCTGAAGATGCTGACTTGACAGATAAGAGAGCCCTTTATTCTTAAAGGCATGCACATTGAATGCTCCTCTGATACAGAATAGATGAGGTCATCCAAAGTCCATTTAGGAAACAGCTGTGATGTAAGATGTCCCTGAAAAGAGAAAGAGGCATTCAGTTTAGGGATGACTAATCTGTTATTCTAGTGGGTTTTGTTGGTTGGTTGGTTGGTTGGTTGGTTTTTTGTTTTGTTTTGTTTTGTCTCTCAGCATTCTAAATAAAAGTGGACATACATCCTTCTGTGGTCCATGGGACTCACAAGAGAACTGACTGCTTGGGGCTTGCCCAATAACATTCATTTTAGTGCTCTGTGGAGAGAAAACTTAGAGTAAAATGGCAACTTGCTAGTTTGGGGCCCACCATGCAAATTCTCAGTGTTCACTGTTGATTGGACAGCTGCTGTCCTGCTGTGTTCTTGCTCTAGGCTATGTAAAAAGGGAGCTGTAGAGGATATCATAAACACTTGGTTTAATTAAAACCATTACCAACACCACGTTTCATCTCACTTCTCCAAGTGCTAAGGTATAGATTGCACAATCAATATACATGGAGAAAACACAATTCTGTTTATGGCTTATAAATAGCACAAGAAGAGTCCTGCAGCAATTTAATTGGAGGGAAGTTTTCTTTTGGGTTAGAGACCAAAAGGATGCAGGGAAAGAGGGAAGGAGGGAAGAGGAGGAGATAAAGAGAGAGGGGGAGGGAGGGAGGGAGGGAGGGAGGGAGGGAGGGAGGGAGGACAAGAAAGAATACTCTAGCTCAGCTGATCCTATGCTGGGTTAACCAGTGCTGTTATTTAGAAGCCACAAGCCACAGGCACTGTTCTATTTTCTGCTCCAGCTGGACAATTTTGGGTTTCATGCAGATTTGCACATTAATGCCAAGAAGAATCCTGTCCACCCGTTCATCTACTGACTTGCTATTTAGTTTGAAGAACTTGCAATGTTCAGCCAGATGTTGTTACTAATATTGGAAGTTATTGGAGAGAGGAAGTAAATTTCATTCACTTCTGGGAGTTTCTTGTGGCTAAGTAGACAGTCTCTTTTTAAATGTGTAGCTAACTTATTCTGGTTTTCCTGGGGGATTTTCTGGTTTTTAAAGCTGAAATTTCTATGCTCTATGAACCCCTACAGTGTAGGGAAAGCCAGTTTGGTTACTAACCCTTGTTATGGATAATTCTAAAATTCTATTATTATATTTGGTAAACCTATTTTTGTGAAAGTAGTTTTATAGCTAGTATTTACTGACTACCTCAATACAGTCCAACCATTTACTTTTGAAGTCATTTAAATACATTTGTCTTTTACCTTCTGCATTCAAGTGAGTGATCTTTACTGTTCCACAGAATGTACTCTGTATAACTCTGGAGACCAGCATAGGGATCAGGCAATCATTCTGAAACAAGAAGGCAATTTTTGCATTCCTATTTTATAGATTTTTTTCTTTTTTTTTTTTTTAAACCAGAAGATCAGATGCCTTGACTGTCATGAAATAAATGACGCTTGCTGTGGCAGCCCTCTTTGAGCACCCCGCAAGGGGCTATGCTTAATAACGATGGCTACAGCCACTGTTATGTATGTTGTCTTTAAGTCACTCCTTACTCAAGACATCCTCCATGGTTGGATTTGTGGTGTGTAATGCAGCAGGCTTCCTCCAACTAAATTGGTCAATTATGGTTTTTTGGTTTGTTTGTTTGTTTTTTCTCTAAGTTTTCTAGAATAGCTGTCATGCAGAATACTGCCTATGTTCTACATGCTGTTTCTGAATAAAAATTATCTGTAGATAATACTACCCAACAAAAATTTCTATGTGGTAAAAATGATCTATAATCAAAGTATCAAAAAAGCAACCACTAACCATGGCTGGCTATTGAGCATTTGAAGGGTGGGCAGACCGTTGTGAAAGGACTGATGATCTTCAAGATCTTCAAGCTGTTTTTGAGTTAAGAATAAGCCTAATATTTATTGTGAAAATGATATCAGTTGTTCATATTAGAAACATACCTTCCAGCTCGCTGTGTGGGTGAGTAGATAAGAGAAATAAAACACTGTAAAAGAGAAGAAATTGTGAGGACCAAACTAACGCCATGTTCTGTATGTCCTGAAACTAATGCCATGGTCAGTGTTTTCTATGAGAACTTGCCCTCTAGGTGCCCTTCTCCCTGCATTCAGGGAGTGACCACATACTGCTGTGAGCTGCACCTTCCAGCAGTCCCCAGGAACTCCACCTGAGTGATTAGGTATAATCAGCTCCCAATGTTCCTCTGAGATGAAAAAAACTTCCCCTCGAGACTCAGCCTCCACTCAATCTGCCTGAAAGTCAACGTTCCTGTGACCTACAACTTTCCCTTGAGATCCAGCCTCCACCCAACCTGCCTAAAGGTCAACATCCCTGTGACCCACAACCCCGCTTACTGCTTTTCCCCTTTATTAACCCATTGCCCTTGAAGCTCCAGGCCACTTGCCTATCCTGTTGCATCGGGAAGGATTGTGACCCTGACCCAAGCTCGAGCCTGCAATACAGGACCCTGTGTATGTTGCATCAGTATCAAGTCCTGGTGGTCATTCCGGGGGGGTCTTGTGATCTGGGCGATCTGGGATTTACAAATTGACATGCCCAAGGTTTCACACGTTACCTCAACAATGTTCCTAAGTGTAAAGAAGACCACAGAGTTGTTTACCTTGGGGATCAGACCTGTATTTAGGAATTTTCATGGACACACAGCCAGACTAAGTCTCACAAATTGAAGATGAACACAAGAATCTTAGTTATTTTAGGAAAATGTTGACAAAATTATCCCCTAGATATCAGCCTTAGTTAGTACCCACTCCCACCATCTTTTTATGTTTGTGCAGAATTTTACATGGTACATCTGGAGTGTGAATACATTTTGTTTCCAATTACTTGAAGACAATTTTGACAAAAGATATAAGTATTTAATAAAAGCCTCTCACCAAGTTTGTCTGAAGTCTGCTCTCAGTAATAAATGTTTGACCTATGACTTTTGACTCCTTATCATGGTCAGATATAACAGCGAGTGACACCTAAGGAGAGCTAATTATTAGACCATGCTGGATGGCTAATTTCTCCTGGAAAAGCCTTTGCTGGCCTTGCCTGGCTGCTTTTGTCACACACCATTAGTCTTGAATAGACTATCCTTACAGGAAAGCATCCTATGTCAGCTGCCCATTGGGACCAGGTGCTCTGCCTTACTGAGCTGTCCTTATCTGTTGCCTATGGCTCCCTTTAGGGCTTGGCCTCTCTTGGGAGCCAGCTGCATGAACACTGCCAGCCGCATGTCACCCATGCCTGAGTGCCTGTTATAACTCTTAGCTCTAGTTACCTATAACCATAGTCACACAGGCTACTTAGCAGAGATACTGTCACATAGAGTTGCCTTATAAGATACAGATATTATTGCTGAATTTAAGTTTAAGATTTTTAAAAAATGATCATATTTTACTGTACCTAAAGCTTTATGTGGGATATAGTCACATTGGAAGTATTATTCGTTCCTATTTGTGGTCCATGTCTAACTAGGCCTCTTGTGCTTTAACTTGTTAGACCTGGTACTGTCATCAAGGGTGTCACCTCTATCTCTTGTCCATTTGGTTGTGAGCCTAGCCTTTAATGGCTGGGCCATCTGTCTAGCAAGATACTTCTAGAGCCTAACTGTGAGGAAAGAACTGAAACAATGCCACATTTTAGGAAGGCTTCTCAAGTATTTTGCACAGTATAGTTTATCTTTAGAAATACTAGGGTGTGTGTGTGTGTGTGTGTGTAATGATGAAGATTTTGATAATAGGAGCAATCACAGAATTTGGGTCATATCCGTGACAAAATGGTTTTGATGGGGAAAATGACTTGGCTGGCACGGTTGCTATGGAGTTTCCTTTAGCCGTTAAGGACAGCAATCCGAGCTGTAAGAGAAAGTCAATGACCAATTCACAGTCTGGAATTTTTTCTCCTTTTATGGCCATATTGAGGAGCAGAAATAAAATGATGTAGTTTTTTAGTCGATTGCTTCCAAAATTAACATATACTGCTGTTTACAATTTCTGTTTGTTTTTAGACTTGGTTAATTGACGCTATATGGCGTTTGTAGTGTCATATTAAAACTAAGAAATGACAATCATATTCATCATGAACAATGTATGAACAAAAACACATGCTTTATGCTGTAATAAAGTCTTACTAGATGGAGTCAATAATACAGGTTCTAGGCCATTCGTTGTTTACCAAACTGCCAACAGCAGAGAGGACAGCTCAGGAAAGCAACTTGGCTCCCAGCCCACTTGGCAGTTCTGGCTGCATCAGAGCTGCCCATGCACTAGGTCAATCTATAGTGCTCAGTCTGAAGTATAGTTCTTTCATAGTTGTCTGTTTGGTTCATCTCTTTTTTGTTCTTGGATTAGTGGATTTAAAATAGCAATAGTGCTGCAATTCTCTGTCTCAACTTCTAAAATGTGTCACTCGTACCATGAGAATTTTATAGTTCTTTAATATATTCTGTAGCACATACTAGGGAAAGGGGAATGAACATTATTTATTACATATATTTAAACATTGAAAAGAAAATAGTTTCCCCAAAGAATGACTCCTAGTTTATCTATCTATCTATCTATCTATCTATCTATCTATCTATCTATCTGGTATGATTATTATATCTGCTTATATATGCTTATTATAGCTGAACTCTTACAAAGCAAACAAAGGGACATGGCTGGCTTCTAAGTGATAAAATTCTATTCCTTCCTACTTTCTTTCAAATGAACCTAGTTTGGAAGAAGTTGGAGAGAAGAAAAATTATTTTGATGCAGAAGTTACTCTTTTTTTTCTTTCTTTCTTTCAGGAAACACTCTATTGACCAAAACAAATGGTGGTGAGATGTGACAGTAATAATTGGCAGCCTCTGGTGTCTAAAGCCATTTGCTTGAATTATTATATCTCAAACTGGTGAGAATTTCAGAAGAGCAAATCAGACGGATCCAGAGAGTGTCATTTATGTACTGTGGCCACATATCTGGTTGGCTGCAGGTCTCATCTGCCAGGGCTCATGCCTTGAAAGCTCAGGGGAGGAGTCCATTTCAAAAGAGCCCTACACCCATCCAAGTTTGATTAGCCCAGCTTCGTTCTGATCCTTGCCAAGGGCAGGCTAGTATGGTGAGCAGTGTTTCCTGTAAGGCTGTCTGATGACAATAGCTCAATAGCAGCTGTCCCAATTGGATCACCTCCTTAGACTGTTAAGTGACATTTTCATACTCTTCCCTTAAAATGTACCTTAAAATTATCAAGAGCTAATGGAATTAACGTTTGTTGTTCCTAGCAGTATGATATGTGATTATAACAGTCGTGTTGGCTCCTGGCATAGATTAACAGGACTCAGATGGTCTTGATGTCTTGTCCCACCACTCATTAACTCTGTTGTCTTCCGTTGTTCTGTGTTATGGCCAGGAATATGGGGCTGGGGAGTTGGTTCCAATTTATTGGTGAGTGGATAAAATTAAATTGCTTCAAGAAAAATTACACACTCTTCCTTTTGAGCAGAGGAGTATCGACTTTTTATGTGGACTTCAGAGCATTGTATTAAAAAGTTTATCATCTTTAAATTTATATCTATTGTATGAATTTTAAGAAAGAATATTTTTAAAATCTTAAGAAAGCAATGCATTTATGACAGTTTCCCTTGTAGCTTTGTATTGATTTTTGCCTTGAGCATTGCAAAATATCTTTGGGAATTAAATGAATGCATAACACTGTCCATATTTTATATTTGCACCTATTTATATCCAATCTTTTAATATATTTTTAAATTATTATTCATGAAAATTTCATGAAAAAGTTCATCAGGGCATCATGGTTATTTATTTTAATAAGTAACCTGTTAAAATTATCTCAATGCCAATGTATATCAATGAGAAGTTATTGGGCAACCAACAGGCAAAGTAAATTGGTAGCTCTTAGAGTCCTTCATGATTAAAGGCATCCTTCTCACAAATAGCTCTTGAAAAAACAGATTTTGTCCTAGTTACACATACCAATTGTAAGGGAGCACATTTTATCTTGCTGGATTGGGAGAATGCAGGACTCTTGTTCTTAAAAGGATCATTGTCCTCTCAAAGGTCTAATTTTATAAGGAAAGGATAGTTAAGTGATCCTAAAGGAGGCAACTTTAGTTTCAAAAATAATTTTGTGTGTTTGTATGTTACAGGGTGGTGGGTGGGAGACATTTTTCCCCAATTTACCTCTATACTCTTTCTAATTAGCTATTCAAAAGTCTGTAGTATGTTGTTTTGTTTTTTTATACTCAACAAAAAAAATATTTCATATTCTAGACCAAGCAATAAAAGCAATTGTTCTTATAAAAAGAAAGATCCTTCTCAAGGGTGCTTTTAGCAGTATTATATGAATTACAATTTTGATGGCACCAGGCCACCCTAGAGCATTCTAGAGCCCCCACCTGGCACTCTGTCCTCCAGGCTGGAGGTCATCTTCTCTTTTGTCATCTTCTGTGTCTGCAGCGTTAGTGTGGAAGGGGAATTCTCTTCAGAGATGATGTTGGAACAGGCCCAAATTTTTTAGAGTTCCCTGGTCCAGGCACGAGTGAAGCTGAAGTCATGAAATATCACAAATAAGTAAGTGGTGTTTAATTTTAACTGCTTTGTTTACAAAGATGTCATGTCAGCCAACGAAGCATTTGAACCCCAATAAATACCCTGCATGAGAGTCAACCGCTGCCTCAGGAAAGGAAAACTTAAAATCTGCTGAGTCACTTGCCTCTCACCCTTCTTTCTGTGAAAACCTTAGCTTAGGTGAGAAGTTTTCAGGTGGACGGTTCACGTGCTTACAACTGGAAAACTGGCTTCTTTGTTTCTTTGTTTGTTTCTTTCCTTGTTTTCTTCACTGTACAGCCAGAGCTTCTGTCTGAAAAAAAAAAAAAATAAAGTATTTAAAGTTTTGAACTTTCCTTTTCTTCAACACCTTCTAGTCCAGCTACCATAGCTTTTTGGCTGTTTTGTCCAGAAGGCAGGAAGAGGTGACAATGCCATTTAGAAAGGGGGGATGAAATTCCTGAGCCTTCTTTTAAGTAAGTATGATGCTTATCCAAGAGACATCCCTCTGGGTGTGGATGCTTCCAGAAAGCTTATTTGAGGAACGATGACCCACCTTGAATGTGAGCAGCACCAGGCCAGCAACTGGACTTTTCAGACTGATTAAAAGGGGGTTGGGGGAACCAGTTTAGAACTTACGTCAGTTCTCTGCTTTCTCATTGTGAGCACAGATGGCATCCACTGTCATTTCATTCCTTTTCAATAAAGAGGGACTATACTGTGGTGAGGCAGAATAACCCTGTCTTCCTCAAGTTGTTTTTGTCAGGGGTTATCCCACAGCAGTGGCAGAACACATTGAAAAATAAGGCCGGCCAGTGCTGTGATAAAACCAACCATTTGGGTCTTAGACATTTTGAACTGGTTTTCATGATGAATATGGAAGGATGTGGAGCTACAGGCTAGAGAAACACTAAAATGTTGTTAACAGAGCTTAACTGGCCAGTGTGGTGGGATCTTGAGAGGGCAGAATGCTAATAGAAAAGTGTGGCGTGCAATGCCTGTGATCCCAAAACTTGGGAGAGAGAGGGGGAAGAGGGCAGTAGTTTAAGGTCATTCTTGGCTACATAAAAAGTTGGGGGCTACCCTAAACTATTGCAATCTTGTCTCAAGAAAATCAAAACAAACTGAGAGTATAAGCAGTTCTTATACAGTCCTCATGAGGTTCCAGATATGAAAGAGGACTCGATTCAGAATTGGGTTAAAGATTGCTGATGTTAACTTCTGGCAAAGCTTCTGCTTTTATTCTGCCTGTGTCCTGAGAACTTGAGCAAAACTGGACTCAAAAGTAATGCGCTAATTTGCTTATTATAGGACATTCCAAGACAGGACAGCAGCCATGCTCTGGTCTAGTTGCCACTCCCTGCTGTTATCCATGCCATTGAGGGGGGGGGGTACAAAAAATGTCCAGTTTGTTGATGAAGGGAGCTCACAGCTGTAGGTGAGCAAGGTGCAGAGCAAACACCTGCACCTCCTAAAGAGACTAGTGCCCTGAGGAGAAGCCACCCTCGTACTGAAACAGTACTTGGAAGGTGACTCGAGGGCAAGACCTTATCAAAGACGTCAACTTCTAAACATACAAATTCATTTGAAAGGACGGAGCCCACATTGAAGATGAAGAGATTCTCCCCTCTTAAGCAACTGCTTAGGGAAATGCTGTCCCTGCTTAAACTCCTAGAGGGCTCATAAGACACTACATCCCTGAAAGAAAAGGAGCCAGCCTGCATGCTGAAGCGGCACAGCAGAACTTCGCAGTATCACCCACATAGTTCTGGTTTTGCAGGCATGCAGCCCGCATGAGCAGATCACGGAGGCTTATAGCAAGCTTTCAGACCTGAAGCCAGGCAATTTACCATAGAATCAGATTCTCAGTTACGAGGCCTTGAGCAGTCACTACACGAATCTGTGAAACCAATGTGTCGGTGACTGCCGTTATATGAATCCGTGAACGCAATGCCGATACGGTGAAGGCCACCATAGGAATCCCTGAGGGCACTGACGTTGCTGCGAGGGTTCTAAGGTATCAGCTATTCCAGAGCCATGGAGAACCCATGAAGGAACGCTGCAGGCACAGAGTGGAGCCCACTCAGGGGGTCAGGAAAAAGGCTATATGTGCTACCGTTGGCGGAACTGGAGGATGAGGCTACAAGCTTCACATACATAGGAATTTGCGTTCTTCTATATCTTCCCACCCAAACTTATATTATTTGATATCTTGACTTCCACAGGTTATAGTTTAGCTATAAATCCAGAGTTCATATAGATATATTTCAATTTTGGAGATTATAATTGATAACATCAGTTATAATGGGTTATATGGATTTAGCCTATTTAAAACCTCTTCCTACTATAGGCAATGCCTAAAGACTACCATAACCTTTAAATATTTTTGTATATTAATGATACTCATTACTGACAAATATTAATCATAATATAATCATTGTCTAAATTATTTAATTCTTTTTGTTTACCTCTGCGTTAGTATTTATATTTGTTTGCATGGCAAATTTTTTTTGTTCTTTACTGTGTTTTCTGATTTTAGATCTTGTTTACTACTGTTGTTTGTCGTTTGTTCTCTGTATCCTGTTTGCTCTGATGTGTGTGACCTACAAATAATTGGGGTGCAAGGGATATGTTATGCTTTGGATTATTTCACTTTATTAACAATCATGTTTCCATATAGTATACTTATATGGCAAATCTATATGATTTTAAGCTCTATGAAGCCACTTCCTCCCGTCTGACAAATTCATGCTATACTTTGTATTTTGTAATGGTCAACATTAGAATACAATGCTATGTGTGGGCCTTATTCCTGACCAAAACTAGGCTTATTGCTCGTGTTTTGTTTAAATAGAAACATAGCAGTTATGTGATATAGAGCAAATATTAAATGAAGCAATTATTCAATTATATTCAAACTGAAGTTCTAGCACTGACTTGTTCAAAAATTGTGTCACCTGTAGGGACTTCAGTATACTCTGAAAATGGAAGTCTGGAAACAATGCCTGGCTTAAGATCTCTTTCAGTTTTAGGTTTTTTCCCTCTAGCATTTAAGTCTGAATCTACTATTCTGAGTAGAGGTTTTATTCTTGTATGTAAACAATTTTAGTATTTACTATGTTTCCATCCCATATACTGGCATGCTATGCAGAAGGGAGGTGTGTTATTTACACAGACTGTGCTGACCTCAGGCAGAAGAGGCTGGGTCCTTCACTCCCTGAACACACACAGACTTCAGCTTGACAGCTCTGACTGCTGTGAGCAGCATGAATTTCCAAACTATTCAAAAAACCAAAGTGATGGTTGAAATGCAGTAAATGCTCATGCTCAAAAAATTATGCAGCCTTACTCTTTCTGTTGTTCTTTAGTTTACGCTTTACCTAGGGTATTACGGTCAATGGAGAGTTGTTTTCTTCCTTCCCTCTTTGCATTTCATGACCCTTTCCAAAGAAGAGTAAAAGCACTTTACTATACTAGGGAAAGGGGAATGAACATTATTTATTACATATATTTAAAAATTGAAAAGAAAATAGTTTCCCCAGAGAATTACTCCTAGTTTATCTATCTATCTAACTATCCATCATCTGTCTCTATCTGTATACTTATCATCTATAATATTCATCCTTCATATCTACCTACCATCAGTCTACCTATCAGTCATATATTATCTATCATCTATCTATCAATCAATTTATTTATCATCATCTATCTGTTTCTTATAGAGATAAATATGTATTTCCAAATAAATCTATGTATTTTTATTGCTTCAGCCCTCAGACACTGAGGAAGCGCAGGAAACATGCTCATATTTCACTACCAGCATTCCTGTTTCGTCTCAGAACAGTGATCTTTGTTGTGCCATTTTCTTAATGCAAACAATGTATTTTGTTGACACTCATCCCCTCCTTACCCTCTCTCACCCACTCTTCCCACGAATCTTTTCTGTTGACACTCTACAGGTACTGGAAACATTCCTGATAATTCCTTCTAGAATAATGGACGTCCATAAGCTTTAGCAGTGTATGTAGGTTGGGTCTTGAGTGAACTAATGATTAAAGCAAGAGTTATAGACATTTATTTAGTTTATAAGTCTTTTCAGAGAGCTAACTTAGACTGTTGATTTTTTACTATTATTTTAACTACTTTAGTTCTGTTTCTGGTTACTTTCTACATCAATTTTGTACTGTATTTTTGTTAATCTGTTTTTGGTACTTTCTTTGGGTTTGCTTAGTTACTCCTTTCTAGCTTTTGAATCCTAGGTTGAGGTCATGTTTTTATCATCTCTAGTACACTGACATTCTGGAGTTTGTACACTTTCTCTGAGGTGTCTTTGGCTGCATCTGAACTTTTGATATGTTCCCATGTGTATTAATTTCTAAGTACAAACTCATTGCTGTTTTGATTTAGAACTTGGTCTGGATTTTTCTTGAAAACATTATCTGAGACATAATGACCTATAACCCCATCTCCAGGGGAATCTGATGCCCTCTTCTGGCCACTGTGGGCACTGACATTCACATGCAAATATCCACATAGAAACACATGAATACACATAATTAAAAATTGATCTCAAAATACACATAAATAATTCTTTAGCTAAAACAAAGTTTTGTCACACACATACACTGTCATGTCCTCTAGGAGCATATTTTTTTACATAGCTGTGGTTATGATAACCAGTTCCACAGAAGATCTGGGTATATTGACACATATAAACCTGAAAGCACCATGGTCCTAGGACCTACCTGCCTCATATCTCTTCTTGCCTAGAGATTTCTCTGGTACTGTAGATATTGTGAATTTTCTCTGTCCTTAGATATGTTCAACTGTGAATTGCATAGGACTTAAATTTTATATGACTACAATTGACTGAAATGTAGGAAGTGACAAAGAAGTGCATATTCATTTCATCTATACATAGATAGTTGTAAGACACACTTCAAAAGGCTGCACAGAAAGTTCACAAGGCAGAGCGTCTGTTGCATGCACCATGGTTTGGCATTTATTTCTTCCTCATTTTCTCTCATATTTCTTACACTTGATGGTTCAGGCTTCTGAGGTAGGTTCTGAGAACTTTAAATCTGTTCTTTTGCAATAATAGGGGCTCCTAACCCCTGAGCCATTTCTCTAGGCTCTATGTGTGTTTTAATGTTCTTGTTCATAGTTTAACTATTTTGTTGCCTTTCTGCCATTAACAAATTTTAAGGCAAATTGGTGTTTCCTGTGGATTGTGTCTATGCCAGAATCCTGGACTATTAGCAGCCTAGCAAAGATGCCTTCATGAGGAAAAAACAACACTAACAAGTAAATAGAGAATCCAAGCATTTAGGATGCGTCTGGAGTCTAAAATAAAAATCCAAACCTGGCACATTATGACCAACACTGAAGAACAGTGTACAAAAGGCAATGAGTGGCAAAGGAATGAAAACATGAAACCAGACTAGTTCAAGGGCTTGCAAGTAAGGGTGCTTGTTGCCAAGTGTAATGGCTGGTGTTCAATCCCCAGGGCCACACCATGGAAGGAAGAACAAACTCCTACAAATTATCCTTTGACCACCAAATGTGTGCTATATCACACACGCACACACACACACACACACACAAGTAAATAAAACAATAAACATCAAAACTATAAGTGGTTGGAAACATGATTTCATTGGTATCTTCATACATGAGTTAACATTTTTCTGATGTGTGAAATGGAAGTGCAAAGGTCTGAATGAACTTTATGTGCACAGAGGAACAAAAGGTGCCCACTTTGCACTGAGGAATGGAAGGTGCCCACTTTGCACTGAGGAATGGAAGGTGCCCACTTTGCACTGAGGAATGGAAGGTGCCCACTTTGCACTGAGGAATGGAAGGTGCCCACTTTGCACAGAGGAACGGAAGGTGCCCACTTGGCACAGAGGAACGGAAGGTGCCCATTTTGCACAGAGGAATGGAAGGTGCCCACTTTGCACAGGGAAACGGAAGGTGCCCACTTGGCACAGAGGAACGGAAGGTGCCCACTTGGCACAGAGAAACGGAAGGTGCCCACTTGGCACAGGGGAACGGAAGGTGCCCACTTGGCACAGAGGAACGGAAGGTGCCCACTTGGCACAGAGGAACAGAAGGTGCCCACTTGGCACAGAGGAACGGAAGGTGCCCACTTGGCACAGAGGAACGGAAGGTGCCCACTTGGCACAGAGGAACGGAAGGTGCCCACTTTGCACAGGGGAATGGAAGGTGCCCACTTTGCACAGAGGAATGGAAGGTGCCCACTTTACACAGGGGAACGGAAGGTGCCCACTTTGCACAGAGGTATGGAAGGTGCCCACTTTGCACAGAGGAACGGAAGGTGCCCACTTTGCACAGAGGAACGAAAGGTGCCCACTTTGCACAGGGGAATGGAAGGTGCCCACTTGGCACAGAGGAATGGAAGGTGCCCACTTGGCACAGAGGAATGGAAGGTGCCCACTTCTCTGGCATCTTTATTTTGGCCTCCACATATTTCCTATAATTTCCAAATGGAGATCTATGTAATTTAATCATTCATTCATAATAAGGCCTGATGTGGCCTTATGTGATTTATAAACATAGCAAAGGATTAAGGAAAAATAACTGAAGACACTGAAGTGAGAACTACACAACTCATTACGTAGCCCAATCATGTTGCCATGCGTTTCTTAGCGATGAGCCACCTAACAAATGCTTCATGTGTCAGTTCTGTCATTGTGCAAACAAACTGTATTCATAATGACCAAGATGTTGTAAAATTCTTAGGGAACACAGTCTTATATGACCGCCATAGTTTAAATGATCCATCATTGGTCGAGACATTATTATGGGACATATGACCATAAAGCAAGTGTATAATTATAACACTTTAGAAGCATGTATGCTCTTTGATCACGCCCCCCTGGCAGGATGTAAGGTGAATAAATAATAACAAATAGCAAGCAAGAAGTGTGCACTGTGATGCTCTCTATTAAAAACTGCAGAAATGAAAAGCAGAGAAAACAGATGGTTCAGACTGAGCTGTGGTAGGAGTGGCGGAAAATACGGTTGAGTTCAGACGGGCAAGTGGACTTGGATTTATAAGCTGAGAATGAGGTTACACACCAGGGAAGGTCATGCGGGTGTACAAACAGGACACTTTGGTCTCTATATTTTTCTGGGGGTGTAAGCAGAGCCTTCGATGAGCTGATTGTTGTTCTATCTAATCATTTAACAATGTTCAAGTGGCTTCTGGTCTCTAAAACTCTCCAGTAGCTTTTCTTGTCATAAGAGATGGATTCTAACTTCCTTATCATGTGAAGAATTATCATACTTGGAACAGTTTACTCTCTCTCTCTTGTCTCTCTCTCACTGCCCACTTCTCAGGAGCACTAGGTGTTGGGCACCTCTCCAGTGATGCCAGGTTATTTCTCTCTGCATGTTCTATGTCTGACTTCTGATGTCTCTTTTCGTTTTCATCACATCTGTTAGGTTTCAGGATGCTCTGGGAGGCCTTTCCCAGTCATCTTAAGAAGTCCATGGTCTTCCCTGGCTGTCACAACTTTGTTTTCCATTGGAGCCTTTTATTTATTTATTTATTTATTTATTTATTTATTTCACTTTTTTTTTTAAAAGATTTGTTTATTTATTTATTTATTATGAATACAGTGCTCTGCCTGCTTGCACCCCTGCAGGCCAGAAGAGGGCCTCAGATCACATTCTAGATGATTGTGAGCCACCATGTGGTTGCTGGGAATTGAACTCAGGACCTTCAGAAGAGCAGTCAGTGCTCTTAACCACTGAGCCATCTCTCCAGCCCATTTATTTCACTTTTATAACTTGCAACTATATTTAATGTGTACATACTACTTGACTTTGCCCGCTAATGTCCCTCGGTAGAACATACAGCTCGTAAGGGTACGATTCCCCTTGTTTGTCCATCATGGTAAATCAGTGAGAGAAGCCGGATGGTAATTTAGTTGTGTTTTTGTACTTAAATAGAAAGGTCATGGTTCTCACATGCAAAAAGGTGATTTTCAAATATCATCTATATGAAGAGCTTAGATTATCAAATCAAATGTACCATTTATATTTATATTCATAGTAGAGAGGACTTTTCATGTTATATTTACACAAGCTTTAGATATCTCTCCAATATTTTCATGGAAATAAAAATTTGTTTATACTTATTAGATATTACTTTATTTCTATATGTGTGAGTGTGTTTTAGATAACACTTGGAGATTGCATTCACTTGCATTAGTTTACTTATTTACAATAAGAATGCATATACTTTCCTTATAATTTGAGAAACCTCCACTTAAACCTTTAATATTAGAAGTATATTGAATAAACGTCAAGTCTGAGAGAAACGCAGTCACCAACAGGAAAAAGTTGAGGGGGATGGTTTCAGTGACAGCTGACAGTATTCTGCACAAAAGGAAACCAAACCTCTACTCTCACAGAGGACTCAGCGCTCCAGTTGTCTCCCGCTTAAATTCAACTGGGAATGTGTTTTGATTCCAATTGCAAAGCCCTGGGTTCATAGTTCCTCCACATTTTTAAAATATATATCTAAACAAAGGGTTAAATGCAGTGTCGAAAATACAAAAGAGCAGAACTTCAATTCCCATTCAAAGGTTGCCCTGTTGAAATGCAGGCTCTTTTCTATGTTAACTGCAATGTAAAAGGGCAGAAATGAACTATTTCATTTATTTGAGGATATTGGCTAGGAAAGTGGAGTTCTAAAGCAAGGAAGCTGGAAGCTACTGCTGTGGCAGGACTCAGGAGATCACTTCCTCTTTATTTTAAGCACAAAGAACTGGGACTTGACTGCATTATAACCCGCTTCGTCAACATGTCCATAAAATAACAGGCATTCTTGCAACAGCGTGACCCAGCATTTACTGAAGTCACAGGAAGAGGCTTGAGATGCAGGGGAAGCAGCAGGTTAAGAGTGTTAGAGATGCAGAAAGAGAATCATAAATAGAGCCAAGGCCTTCTCCCCTTGGTCCTTTGCTCGAACGGAATTCACTTACAGAGTGGAACTGGTTCTTTTGCAAAGTCCTCAGCTGGCTCTAAAAGGATAATTGGAGCAAGGGACATCATAGCTTCGTGGTCGCAACCTAAAGCCAGTGACTTAGAGGGAAATGGAAGAAAACCTCTCAGAGTAAAGGAATTTGGATCCAGACAATGGTATCAATTGCCTTAGAAGCAAGAAATTGAGACCCATGTCTATTAGTTAGCTCAAGAAGGCTCTAGGATAACAGTTCTTGACTGTCATGGTTATGACCCCTTTAGCAAACCTCTATCTCCAAAAGCATTTCCGTTATGATTTATACAATAGCCAAGTTACAGTTATGGTTGGGGGGAGGGGGTCACCACAACATGAGAAACTGTGTTAAAGAGTCACAGCATTAGGAAGGTTGAGAACCACTGCTGTAGGACCAGTGTTCAATGTTTGTCCACCGCTTCCGGTCCTGCAGAGGTCATCTCTTCAGAAGAGTGTCTTTCCACAGGCCATGTTACCTGTTATGCCCAGATCAAGAAGTTCCCCCAAAGACCACCAGGAGTCCAAAGTCTTATGCAAATGCAAAGAGCTTTTATTCAAGCTCGAACTCCAGGGCCCTAGACCCTCAGCGGGCCCTTTTCCTTTCATGAACAAAGCAGCAGCTCTGTTCTTTCCAGTTCCTCTTTTTGTTTACTGAGAGTTGTATGCTAATTAAAATCTCAAGAGTTTTCAGTAGAAAAGTTCTTTCATCAAGTATTACTATGACACTTAACATCTACACAGAATCAGTTAACCACACCCTGGATTTCTCAGTTAAACAGTTAAAAGAAAAACACTGTATCCCTGGTCATTTCATGGATAGCACTGAGGCAGCTCATTCTCCGATAGGTTCATGGCCAGGTCAGGATTAAAGGACGCAGTGAGGCTGTTGCTGATGTTGCTGGGTAAGGTAGCTGTCTTGTCCTGTAAGTCTTGCCTGGCTAAGTCTGGGTAAAAAGGCTGGAACTTGGAGAGACGGTCTGGTAACGTGTGAGGAGAGTACAGCCCATGGAGAGCATTCAGTTGTTATGCATTTGTTCACTGGTGGTTTTATAAAACCAACTGAATTTGGATATACTCTCAAAGATTTAAAGCCAGTGCATTTTACTTTATTTCATATAAAAATTTTCATGTCTGTCACCAGCCATTAATAAGAGTAAGATGAGGCTAGTACCCAATATGCTCCCTATAGCAGTACTTATTCCTTCATAATTAATATCTTCTCTTTCCTGGCTCCTTTATACCTGATGCATTCCTCTTGTGTTACTTGTGTTACTGTTTTCCGACTTGCACACGGGGTATGGAGAGGACTTACAGAATGCCCCCTAATCTGTGCGTGAGTGTACTTTGTATGAAACAAGTGCATGGTGGATAGTATGAGAATTTGGGAAACTTCATTTTACAGAAAATGCCATTCTTATATATAAAGTGATATGATATATGAAAGTTATAAGATGAATGCCACCCAATTTCATATTTAGTATCAATGGCTAAAACCAAAAGCACTTTTGTACCTTAGGAACATGATAATGCAGGAGTGAGGAAGCCAGACATCTGACCCCAAAAAGCCGACAAGAAAAGTAGGAAGAAGTGTTGTCTTCCTACAGAAAAACAAATTTGGAATCCTGTGGTTATTTCTGCCTGTCTGGCACTAAATCGTGTGAGCTAGTGGTTACCAAAGAGGTCCTAACAGGGAGGTGAGTGGCTGGATTTACACATTCTGACTTGTGGCTGTTGCCCCGTGGCATGGTTTGTTCACTAGGAGAAATGCTAAGGAAAGGCTAGAAAGCAGACAGGAAATAAAATAAGTGCAGCCCCAGGGCATAAGATTAAAACATAAAAGCAGGAAACCTTTCTGAGCTCTACCACACTCCATTTACTGATCACGAAGGAAAAGTGTCCTGTTGCCTGAGTTAGGAAGGATCGGCAGGCTAGACACAGTGATCCTTGACTTAGCTTTACAAGGCATAAGAAATTCTGGATTTAGCTTCGTCACAGGGTGTTTGCATAGCATGTGCCAAGTTTGAGGTTCAATTACCTAGTAGCACACAGCCACCTGTGCACACAAGCACACACACACACACACACACACACACACACACACACACACACACACGGGAGGGGAAGGAGAATGTGTGAACCCACCTACTCCAGAAAAGTAAGTTTTATAGAGTTAAGAAATTTTTCTCTTTGGCGCGCGCACACACACACACACACACACACACACACACACACACACACACACACACAAGCTTCTATTTTCATCTCCAATTACTGTCGCGTTAGAATTCTGCTTGGCTGGCAGGAAGGCCCATCTATCGACCCTCTCAGGAATCTGCTTATAGACTTTGTAAATGACTTGCATTTTCTGTCAGCTTCCAACCTCACACTGAAATGCCTTGGAACCAGGCAGTGAGCAGGATTTCCTTATGTGTGTTGTTGTTGTTGTTGTTGTTGTTGTTGTTGTTGTTGTTGTTATTGTTGAATACTCTAACTTGGCTCCTGTTAATGGAGGCTGTGGCTGCCTAGAAGGGCTTAAATTAGCTACATGGGTGTCTCACCAGCTACTGTAGAAAGCAGAAAGGAGAAATTTGAGGAGAACGTATGGGCTTGGTCTTTACTCTCCACCGTTTCTCATGCTGCCTGTAAACTACATTGACAATAACCGTGACAGCGGACTCAGTAGGGTGTAACCATGCTGTGACCAAGCCAAGTTCTAACAGCAATCCAGTTTCCACAGACACCAGCGCTCCCGTTTCCACAGACACCAGCGCTCCCATTTCCACAGACACCAGCGCTCCCGTTTCCACAGACACCAGCGCTCCCGTTTCCACAGACACCAGCGCACCCGTTTCCACAGACACCAGCGCACCCGTTTCCACAGACACCAGCGCTCCCGTTTCCACAGACACCAGCGCTCCCGTTTCCACAGACACCAGCGCTCCCGTTTCCACAGACACCAGCGCTCCCGTTTCCACAGACACATCTTAGCTACAGGTTCTTCCCATCTAATCAACCAAGAACCAGTGTCATAGGTGTGCGTTTTCCTAGCTCTTGTCTTCTGTATAAATTATTTACTAGGAAGGCTGAGTTCGAGTAAGTGCAAACTACATTTCTGGAAAACACAAGCAGTCGGTATCTATTCAATCACGCATTTGCTGTTCTCGTTTCTATGTGGGGCAGTAGCGTGCGCAATACGTGATAAAGTTAATACCTGTTTCTCTCCCCACAATGAGAGAGACAAAGCAGCAGCTTGGGGAACCGTGGCTTGTACCACGATATTGGCCAGTTAGCAGCTTCCGAGTCGCATCTAACGGCGAACATCACACTAGAGTAAGTCTTGGCAAGCTGTTTCTTTCCTATTATTAGGATTGTGAAAGCCCTCCTTTGTGGCTATTGTGGGGATGAAATCAGGTGACATGTGCTTCAGCAGCTTATGCAGGTGGCTGCCGTGCCTGTCGTGGCTGCCGTGGCTGTCCCTCCTGGAATTTCATTTTCTTTCTTTCTTTCTTTCTTTTTCTCATAGCTGCTTATGACTGTCTTCCACATACCTGCTTGTCATTGTTTTACTTTTCTACCATTGTTCTCTGTTCATTCTGCTATTTTTTGATTTCTAACCTTTATCATTTGTTTCCTGCACAGCAACCCACATTTAGTTTAAGGTAAAATAAGTCACATATTGAAAGCAGTGTTGGCATATACTAAGCCTGAGATGATTTTCACTTACTATATCATAATTATGTTATTTGATGGATTTCTTTGCGTCTCCAGGGGACTGCCAACACACCATTCATTCTCCTCTCCTGGTTGGGATGTCTTCCTCCTCATGAAAATGATTCTGCAAACAAATAGTTGGATATAAGATGAACCTTGTTAAACTGAGTGACATGGGAATGTCTAGTGAGAAGTTAAGTATTATTTTGATTTTAATGATTTGTATTCCATTGTATTTTAAGGAAGTAGTAGAGATGATTATTCTTTTTACTTGAGAATTGAATAAATTTTCATGGAATTTCTCCTATGTACTAGATATATAGAAACTCACCTACACTCAGGTAAATCTTTAAGAAAGAAGCATTTTACTCTCACCAATATATATACACTGACAAATGCACAAAAAGACACATACAGAGGCACAGAAACACACACACAGAGGCACAGAAACACACACAGAAACACACACAGAGGCACAGACACACAAACACACACAGAGGCACAGACACACAGACATACACAGAGACACACACACACACACACACACACACACACATACACACACCTCCTTTATATTCATATTCTTGCTTGAAAGCAGAGCATATTTAAGGTGAGGGAAGGATTTAACACTCCTGGGTGGGAGCTTTTTCCAGTCTAATCGGGATGTTCTGGAAACAGGTGAAAGCTCTGTACTGTTCCGTTTTCACCTAATTTGTTTCCTGTCACTGCACACTTCTGAGACCACCCATTTTTTATATCAAATTATCTAAACTAAGATGGGCAATGAAAACAAAACCGCACATCTTTAATGCCCTGCTGGGTTTCAATCTTGACTTGGTCTGGTGTTTCATGAATATGCCTCCTCTCCTCCCTTTTGGAATGTTGATGTTTATTCTGTGAGGTTGTATTTGGGAGTGTGTGATCTGCTTTCTGAATTTTACTTCACTGGAGGTCAGAGTTAAGAGGCTGCCTTGAATATCAGAAGGGACTTTTAAACAGTGTTGAGACTGACAGACTGTGGAGACATTGAAGTTGGACTGAATGTGTTTTGTATTAGGATCAGGCTATAAGCCTGTGGGGACCAGGAAGTGGAAGCTGGCGCGTTGAGGGAGAATGGTCCCCACAGGCTCATAGACTTGACTGCTTGGTTCCCTATTGGGAAGGATTAGAAGGTGCGGTCATGTTGGGGAAGATGTTTTACTAAGGGTGGTTTCAAAAGCCGATGCCAGGCCCAGGCTCCTCACCCGACCCGGTTCTCTCCCTCGGCCTGAAACTTTTGGATCAGATTTGAGCTCTTAGATAATACTCCACCACCCGGCCGACCTGCCTGCCACCACGTTTGTCACAGCACCCGGCCGACCTGCCTGCCACCACGTTTGTCAAGATGATAACGAGCTAAGCCTCTGATACTGTGAGCAAGCCGCTAATTAAATCCTTCCTTTTATAAGTTTCTGCGGTCATGACGTTTTGTCACAGCAACAGAGCAGAAACTATGACTGTGCTATAGTGTGTGTGTGTGTGTGTGTGTGTGTGTGTATGTATTTTCTATTGAAGTCTTTCAATAGAAAGGTTGTGATATGGGGGTGTTAAAATAATCTTTTACATTCTGAAGATAGATACCTGTGTGACAAGAGGATAATTGTATAAATTCATTGAAAATAAGTTCTTGAGAGTCATTCTGAAGTGTCACGCCTATAGACATTGGCACATGTGTATGGCCTCTCTCTTTCGTAACTGAAGCCCTTGGAACAGTGCTGGCACTTGGACAGTAGAGAGAGTCCACTGGGGAAAAGATGACTCCTATGACAACAGTAAGTGGCCTTGCTGCAGAAGATAAACATTTAAGAGTCTAGAATGTACTGTGTAACTATGTATACAGTGATCAATCTAAACAATTTTTTCTTTTCATTCTTTTTTTATTTTTTGGAGACAGAGTCTCCTATATCCCATGTTGGGCTTGAGTCTAGTCTGCAGCTGAGGACGACCTTGAACCCCTGACCCTTCTTTCTCCCTAGAAAGGAGGCAATCTGTATCACCACACACAACTGACGTTTTTCAGCTCAATTTTATTGTTGTTATTATTATTGTAAATGGGGCCCCTGTGCTGGTTGGGATCAGCTCAGGCTTGTGAGTTTAGCTTTCCAAGCAGCTGGAAGTATGGGCATATACCACTGCATCCAGGATTAGTTTAATCAACTTTGTGGGGGCTTCTCTACCTGAAAATTTTAATTTGCTATTAGAAAACTAAAAAAAAAAAGGTTGGTAAACAAATTGAGTAAAAACATCAAGAAAAATTAAGAAACACAGAAAGAGATAGCAGGCTACCAAGAAGAGACTTGATACCCTACAAGCATATACAGGGGGAGGAGATCCCCCTCAGTCACAGTCATAGGGGAGGGGAGTAGGGGGAAAATAGGAGGGAGGGGGGAACGGGAGGATACAAGGGAAGGGATAACAATTGAGATGTAATATGAATAAATTAATAAAATAAAATGACACACACACACAAAAAAAAAGAAAGAAAGAAAGAAACACAGAAAGAGACCAAAGCCCAAATTTTCCATTCTTCAAATTAAAAAAAAAAAAATGTGGCTGGGACTGGAGAGATGACTCTGATGTTAAGAATACTGGCTGCTTTCAGGGGCCCCCAGGTGCAATTCCCAGCACCCACAAAGTGACTCGGCTGTAACTCCAGTCCCCGGGGATCCAGCACCCCTTTCTGGCCTCCCAAGTACACAGACAGTCACTAAATAAATAAGTAAATAAAATTTCAAACATATTGAAAACATGGTTGATGGTTAGTTTCAATTTATGAAAAAAAGTTTTGGGGAGAGGTAAGTGGCAGGTTTCATGGTTCATGCTTGCTGGGGCCTTCTGAGAAAATGTTTTCACAGCATCTTAGGAGAAAATCTTATTTCCTAAGAAACAAATTAATTAAAGAAGGGACAGAACAAATGTATTGCCATCCTTGCAAGTGGGAACCCCCTTCAGTGATTGGCATTCCTTATGTGAAGGTCACAGCACAGCCCCAAGGACTAATGAATTGCTCTGTCTCTTCCACTGCGAGGACAGGTGCTGTGACTCATGTGTCGTGGTTGTGAAGAGATATATAGGCATTTAAGACAAGAAATATTGGGTACTTTGTTTCTCACAAATTGAGTATATCTACCTCAATTATCACAACTATAACCGACACCAAATCCAACTTAACGGAGGAACAAACTCCCAGACTTCAAAAACTGCAAAGTGCTTTTTAAACCACACAGAGTCCATAGCCATCTAGACACCACAGTGATGGCATCACCTTAGGAACCCGAGTGCTTCATGTAGTCCCAAAAAGGCCTGACAGGGTTTTCAAAAGACCAGCCTGCTGTGAGGAAGGAGGTTTCAGTTCTTTGGTCTTGGTCCCTTCAAGTTGTTTCTGGCCTTCATATTTTAAAGTTTATTTCCCAGGTGAAAGGTGGGGATGCTCGTTTTCATCAGCGGTTGGTAATACTGCGCATCTCCATCTTACAAATGACAGTTGAAGCGAACGCCTGTTTTCCTTTGGTTCAGCAGAAAAGCTGCCTGTGGCACCAGCAGGTCGTGACGTCTAGTGAAAATGTAAATGTTTCCTTCCTGCTGAAATCCAGGTAACTGAGAGTTGTGCAGCATTTGAAAGCATCTGTAATTTTTGGCTTATAAAGCCATGGCCCCATGTCTCTTGGAGGCCATGTTTTAAGATTCCAAAGCATGTATTTATTTCAGCCCCAAGCTCCACTACCAGACTTGTAATATCAGTTTCGTTTTTCTATGAATTCAAAGAGTCTTGTTACAAAAGGCAAATGTTTTTCTCCAAAGGCGGGAGTAAACACAACAAATCTAAGCAAATACCAGTTCATAATTCTTTTGGTGGACGCCATGTGCTCCAAAGCTTGCTTTTGTGCTCAGAGAGGGAACTTGGCATTTTCACTTAGGCAGCTTTTTAAAAAGAGAATTAAGGTGATAAGGCATTCCTTATTAGGCCTTGATAAGGCTGATTACTCAGCAGTCGCTCAACATGGCTTTGTTAACACTGTTGATCAGTTTCATCCCTCTGAGGCCAGGGTGACTTAGACTATTTTGTTTAGTGGCGTGTATGTATCTTGTTTTTCCCAGTCTTTTCTTCTGAGAAAAATTTAGGTCTTCAGAAAAATGCTCAGATAGTAACATACCCAACATTGCCTTCACCTGAATGTACCGCTTTTCAATATTTTATGTTTTCTTTCTATCGTTTATCACCCCCTGACTACCATATTCATAGCGGAGAGCCTCTAATTCTGCTTTGCTTCTTGAGCAAACTGGAACACCTGCCATTATACCTCGCTAGCCAGTACTTACTGCCCAAAGGTAAAGATGTTTTCCTACAGTTCCGCAGTGCTGTTTTCACCCCTCGGAGTTTAAAGTGTGATGTGCCTGGTGCAGCGCATAGTGCTGAACACTTGTAATTCTGGGGCTCAGGAAACTGAGGTGCAGGACTGTCAATTGGAGACTGTCCCGGGGTATACAGCAAGACCTTTCTCCAAAAAGAAAAGTGAAAAACCCACCCCCACCAAAAAAAAAACAAACAACAATGCAACCAAGCACACAAAGCCAAGTAAAACAGAACAAAACAGCATGAAAATAGTCTGTGCAAAAGAGTGACACACTAATATCTAACAGAGTTCATGCTAACATTTCCTAATTGCTAAAATTTTCTTCAAATGTTCCCCAAGTTGTAAGTTGCTTCCTAAATTCAAGGTTAAAAACCCTCAGTCAATGCTCTTGTATTACAGTTGGTTGTTATATATTTTCGGTTTTTATGTCAGAGCTACTTTTTCATGACTTTTACAATGACAACGTTTTGAAGAGCTTAGTCCAGTTGCTCTGAAGAATGTTTATTACCCTGATATCTTTATTGTCTCCTTGTGATCTAAGTACAAATAATTTATTGGCAAAATACTGCATAGGTGGTGTAGTTTGCTTCCTATTTCATCATAACTGGATGCAAAAAAAAAAAAAAAAAAAAAAGCAGTCTCCATCACCTGGGTAAGGCGGCTTGTGAAACATTTCTCTCACAACGGTTCTGCTTGTCCTTTGTAGATTAACGTGTTATGTAAATAATTCCAGACTACTGTTTCCCAACAGTCTCCCACCTAGTGATTTCAACACTGGTGGGTGATCACTATCTGTATCAATTAACGTATTGTTGATTGACAGCTGCCTCTCTTTGTCTAACTTTTATATCTCTTATTAACCCACTGAATAAGATTGCTGAGATTTTTGAATCCGTAGCCATACTGTATTTCTATATCTTATGCTATATTGTACTTGCTCATATTTTATTTTTTTCACACGTTAACTATGTCTAGAATCATCCTTTTTCAATATTCAATCGAGTTTAATCTACCATTCTAAATGGAGTCATTTGGGCAGAGCACATGTTACAGTTGCTACTTTCATTTCCAAACTATCTTCTCGAATAGAAAAAAATTATGTTAAGAACTGTACGTGAGCCAGCCCAAGGAATACAGCTATCACACCTCAAATGTAAAATCACACTTGGGAAGATTCTGACCAGTTTGTAATTTTTTATTTTATAGACAGTTTTAATGAACAACTGATACAAGTCTCTAACAATTCTCCTAACTAGAACCCTGAAAAACTATACTATTCCATTTGATTATTGGCTTTAAAAAAAGAGAAGAAGATACAGATGTAAATGTAGCAATGCATGAAACAGTGCTAAGCAAAGCACATCCTCCAGGAAGCAGATCCAGAGAGACCAACAGAGACTGTGTGCCCAAGCTGAGTAGGCAGCACTCTTGAGAGTCCCCACTGGGTAGGAGAGGGAGAAATGGGCAGGTCAGGGTAAGAAGAGGTGTGGCTCTGCAAGGCTTCAGTGGATTCTGCGGGGTGCTTAGACACCAGGCTGCTCTCTCGGGCTGTCTAGATTCGCGAGGAGGATGAGAAGTCTTCACTGTCTCCAAATGTCTTTCTTATTTAAACAAGACAATGGGAAAAGATCAGCTACAGGAATTTGTGTCAGTGCTAAAGACAGGACTGAGTGGGCACCCCAAGGTCTGCCTGGGGTTAGACACTCCTACAGTGACAAAGCCTGTTTCCTGTAGTTTACATTTGGAACAGGAAGGGACTGAAAAAAACCTGTTTAAATCCATGTGCAAGCTATTCTTAAATTCAGAAAAATAAAAGCTGGAGATTCATAAAAATGGACTGTTTTGAGTCTTGACTTGGGTGCTAATTTGCATAAAATATGATTTTCTATTTCTGATTACAAATGAAATAGTTATATTTATAGGATTACAAAACATAAAATAGTATATAAATGATACAATTTCTTATTGTAAAATTGTTTCATTTTTCATTTATTTTATTTATTTATTTATTTATTTATTTTTTTTTTTTTTTTTTTTTTTTTGGTTTTTCAAGACAGGGTTTCTCTGTATAGCCTTGGCTGTCCTAGAGTCACCTTGTAGAACAGACTGGCCTCAAACTTAGAACGATCTACCTCCCTGTCTCTGCCTCCCTAAGTGCTGGGATTACAGACATGTACCCCTTAACTCTGCTTATCCTAATTTTTAAAATAAATATGTACTCTTCCAGTTAGACTTTTCCCCCCAAAAAAACAGGATTACAACTCACATACAAATTTTAAGTTGATTTCGACATATGTATGCTTACTTATATACATTCATAAATATTATTACAAAATGTAAATTATCTGTACTGGTGACAGGTGAACTGGACAAAGAAAGAGGTATGCTACACTGTGTAAGGATCTGAGCACAGAACAGTGCTACCACCAAATGGCTGAGGCTGAGATTTCTTTCAGCCCATTCTGCTGTAGAACTTCAATGACGAGTATGTTAAGGGAAGTGGAAGATGTGAATGTGTGTGCATATTATCTATGTGTGTGCACACGTGTGAGTGATGTGTAACAGTTTCCTCCATCCTGCGGGATGCTCCTTAAAACAAGAAATAACCCATTCAAGAGAGCTTCAGGAAGTCCCTGAATCTGACTAGATTCACTGGGCCCCTCCATCCCAGAGGGAGCAGAAGAGATTGTAGAGATGCTTCCAGAGCAACCAAGCTGCCTGGAAAGAGGTTTAGACCAAGTGAGTCATTTGGAAAGGACACTTGGCAACCTGCTGAGCTGCCTGCAGGCTGTGCAGTGAGCTCCAGGTTCCGAACTCAGTGAGCTGTCACCTGTGCTGGCACGGGGCCTTGGTAATGCCACTGTCTCTGAGTCACTTCTGCTCCTGTAAGTAACCCCTCAATCATATTCCTGTAAGTAATTTTAAAAAGGCTTATTGGTTTGTCAAGTTGGACTTTGGTGGTAGTTGTTCTTTGATATGTTGTAGGATCCTTATTTGGGGTGAGTGTGTGTGTTGCATCTTCCCAGGAAAAATCTTGTCACGCAATGATGTGCAGGTCTGCTTGTCGGTGTGTGCACATATAGAGGACAGAGGTTGGTCTTTAGTGTTTTCCTCCATCCCTCTCACCTTATTTTTTGAGATAGCCTCTTCTCACTACTCAGAGCTAATCATTCTGGCGAGGCTGGTTAGACAGTGAGCCCCAGGGTCCGCTTGTCTCTGCCTTCAGTGTGTTAGATACACAAACCGCATGCTTCCCTGGTGTGTGGGGGTTGGGGTCTGAACTCAGATGCTAGCGCGTTCACATCAAGCACTTTACTCACTAACGCATCTCCCCAGGTTCATGATAGAGCAGTTCAAAAACAAATTTACTTAGGCCAATTAGAATAACTCCCATGCTTTGACTGTAAACACTTTCCACATTTCTCCATAAGTTTAAAATACAGCAATAATTTGCACGCTTCCACCTGTCATCCCACATGGGTGATATTTGTGCTCAGTACAATTTACAGCACATAGTGAGGGTCGGTTAAGAAAAGATTGAGTGAGAGCTTAGAATCAAGTCCTGTTTTAGTGCTGAGCATTTATTTAGGACACTGAGTAAACCCACTTATCACATCAAATGTAAAAATTACATAGATGTGTAACTTAAATTGATGAGCCCTACAAAGTCCTACAGAATCACTTGGCAGGCAGCGTGGCCCAGAGTGAGCATGCTACGAACATTAGCCTAATCTACTTCCATGTGGTCAGAAAATGGAGCACTCAGTGATGGGAGGGGCCCTCTGCAGCCTGGGATTTCCAATCGGACCCCCGCTGGAGTGCCCCCTTGGCCAGCCGCCTTTTCATCCGCAGATATGTTATTGAAAATTGTAGCTCAGCCCTGTCAGTCTAAATCACATTAGAAGTATTAGGAGATGCTCTGCAAAAAGAAAACAGGATTTGGCAATTTGATTTCAGGGAGACTTGAAAGGTCATAGATGGTAGACCACGGTAGAAAAAAAAAAGTGAGGTATTGAGCGTCTGCAGTGAGAAATAGCAGCTCGGAGTGAGAGTGACAGTTACAGAGGGACTTTTATATGTAATGTCTTTCGAGAAACATTGGCTGAGATAGAATTGTTTTCATTGAGGAGCTGATATGCTGGGTGACCTAAAAGGAATACAGTTTGTTACTGTTCTTTTCATGTGATTCTTAGTTAAAATAGTACTTTTGCATCATTAAATTAATTTTTCTTATTTAGTAAGAATAGAGTTGCTTTAATTTCCCATTAATGCTCACCATTTTGTTAACTTTTATCCTAATCTGCCTTTAAAAACAGTACTACACTTTAGTGTTTAGAATCTCTTACCTTTCTAAGGGCAATTAGAGGATAATCTAATGAATTGTGCCTGTGTGAAGCTCTAGAACACGTTTCTTCACCTACCTAGTTGCCTTAGGAACACTGTACTATGATGCCAGTTTGCAGCGGAAGGTTTGGAGGCAGCTACGGTTTGAAGAACTGGATGTATAAGCTTGAAACAGATGCGAGGAAGAAACAGTACTATAGGTTTGGTGTCTAGCTGTCCACGAGCTGCTAAATGTCTCCAAGCTACAATTTTTCTATCTATAAGATGCTAAGTTTTTTTTTTTTTGAAAGGACCAAATGGGAAAATGAATGTGTTAAGCATAGACCTGACGCACAGTAAATGTTCAACAAACTGTTCTCTCAAAATTTTGGTATGATTGTGTGAGCGCGAGACAGTCCAGCAGGCATTGTTTTCCTGATAGACTATGTTTATACAGCTGTGCCAAAAGATGGTAAACACCTGTGTTTTGGCACCATCTTTGTGATTTACTTGAGCACAGACTTTGTCAAACATTTTCATCTCACCAGACACAGACACCATTTACTGCACATATGGCTTCTTCAGTGCATCAGCTGCGTCTGGGTGTGGTATTTCCCCTCCGGGACTGGGTAACACTAAAAGTTAGAGGCTAGGAAATTTGAGCTTTTGAATTTTGAGTGTCTTAATCCATGCCTGCCTCCACCCTGGTGCTGGAAAAGCATATTTGTTGCAACCTATTTTTCTTAGAGTCAGCACTAGCAGGCCTGCCTCATTTGGAAACACCTGAAGCTCATTTGGAAACAAACATATGGGAAAGCTGGAGAGGGTTAAAAATCACAGTTTAATGCCTATTCAGATATTTGCTTTTAGTATGATTTAAAAGTTTTGCAATAGCTTTTCTATAAGAGAATTACATACTCATTGTAGATAATTCAGAAAAAAAGGAATAAATGTTCCTTTCACCTAAATAAACAATGATTGATATTTTGATTAAAATTTTAATTCTGATTATTTGTGCACATGTATGTGCATATATTTGCATAATATGTATATGTGTTTATGTTTAATTAAAATGGAATAACAATGCATAATGTTTTATGACATGTTTTAGTCACATAAGTAGATAGTTAAAAAACAATCTTTTACAGTATGTGAATTTTTTTTTACATGATCTCTTTAAAGATGGAAGGATGCAAACTACTACTGAAATAAAATGTTAACCTAATCATCTAATCTCTGAGAGTTATTGTATCGGACACAAGCAACCCACTTACTGCACAGATGGTTTCTTCAGGCTAACAGCTGTGCCTGGGTGTGGCATTACTGGGACCTGGCAAATGCTAAGAATTAGAGGCAAGGAAACTGGAGCTTTTGAGTTCTTAGTCTCCTTAAATTTTATTTTCAAAAACTCAAGTGACAGCACATGTTGGCGAGGATGTGGAGAAAGGGGAACACTCCTCCATTGCTGGCGAGGATGTGGAGAAAGGGGAGCACTCCTCCATTGCTGGTGTGGAGAGAGGAGCACTCCTCCATTGCTGGTGTGGAGAGAGAGGAACACTCCTCCATTGCTGGTGTGGAAAGAGGAGCACTCCTCCATTGCTGGTGTGGAGAGAGAGGAACACTCCTCCATTGCTGGTGTGGAGAGAGGAGCACTCCTCCATTGCTGGTGTGGAGAGAGGAACACTCCTCCATTGCTGGCGAGGATGTGGAGAAAGGGAGCACTCCTGCATTGCTGGTGTGGAGAGGGGAACACTCCTCCATTGCTGGTGTGGAGAGAGGAGCACTCCTCCATTGCTGGTGGGGAGAGAGGAGCACTCCTCCATTGCTGGTGGGGAGAGAGGAGCACTCCTCCATTGCTGGTGTGGAGAGAGGAACACTCCTCCATTGCTGGTGTGGAGAGAGGAGCACTCCTCCATTGCTGGTGGGAGTGCAAACTTCTACAACCACTTTGGAAATCAATCTGGGGCTTTCTCAGAAAATTGAGAATAGTGCTCCTCAGGACCCAGCTATTCCACTTCTGGGCATATACCCAAAAGATGCTCCACCACACAACAAAGACATTTGCTCAACTATGCTCAAAGCAGCTTTATTTGTAATAGCTAGAATCTGGAAACAACCTAGATGTCCCTCAATTGAAGAATGGATAAAGAAAGTGTGGTACATTTACACAATGGAATACTACTCAGCTATTAAAAACAAGGAAATCTTGAAACTTGGAGGAAAATAGATGGAACTAGAAATGATCATCCTAAGTGAGAACCCAGACCCAGAAAGACACACATGATATATACTTACTTATAATTGGATACTAGCCCAACATAGATGTCCTCTGAGAGACTCCGCTCAGCAGGGGATTGGGAAAGATGCTGGGACTTGCTTTTGGATTCTGGGTGGAACAAGGAGAGGAGGGACGGAAGGATCCAGAGGGTTCCAGAGACCCACAAGGAGACCATCTAGGCTGGCAGATCTGGACCCAGAGGAGCCTGCAAAAACTGCTGCACCAACCAAGGACAATGCATGCAATAAACCTAGATCCCCTGTTCAGATGTAGCCAATGGACAGCTCATTCTCCACAGTTGTGAGGAGAGCAGAGACTGCCTCTGACATGAACTCTGATGCCCCCTATTTGATCACTTCCCCTTCGTGGGGAGGCCCTGGTGGCACACAGAGGAAGGGGAAGCAGGCTATAAGGATGAGCCCTGATAGGCTGTGGTCATATGGTGGGGAGGAGGTCCCCTTCTGTCTAGGGGAGGAGAATAGGGCAGAAGAGGGAGGGAAGAGGGAACAGGAAGATACAAGTGAAGGGATAACAATCACAATGTAATATGAATAAATTATAATTAGAAAATATTTTCAGTCTTTGTGCTTTGTTAAGAAGATGGGACCGAAGCAAAGGGGGAGAGTACAGCAGCGGTCTGCTACTGATCTGAGGGTGAGATTGGGGTACTGGATTTGGAGGAGAGGAGGGAGAAAGGAAGTCTGAAGCTCTACCTGCTTCCCTGGTCATGGTGGGGGTGGCCCTGCGGTTCTACAGGAGTCACCCCTAGGCTTTGTGATCTAAAACACACTGCTTGTAAATACATACCTATGGAGACCTCCAGCCTGAACCCCTCCTCGGAGAACAGCCTGGATATTGAAAATTAAGCAGATGTGGTACGTAAACAGCTGGGCTTTTCAAGAGGATGGATTCAGCATTAACTTCTTCGAAAACATCATTGATGGTTCTGTGTTTATGGCTCCGTTACGATCCCTCTTCCCCGGCTATTCTGTGATCAGAGAGTGAAAAGTCTCCAGAGATGAGATAACCGAGCTCCTTACAGTTTTCAGCATAACATAAAGAGAAGCCGTTATCTGTCATTGTCAAAGAAGAGCGGGCTGCAGTTCATACAATTAAAAATGACTTCTAATGACATGAAATTGGAATTGCCTTCTCCAATAGTCAGTTTCAAATTAGGTGCTTCAGAGGATTCATCCGGGGTTTTGCTTTGTTTTTACATGTATCTCTAGACCGTGTCTTCCTCCTGGGCAAGGAATGTGCAGTAGTGAGGGTGCCATGAGGGTCTACCTGGCGACCTGCCCAAAGTGAGAGAAGGTCCCAGCATTCTTGCTGCTCAGAAAGTCTGAGTCACCTCATGGTAAATGGATAAAATCCTGAGCTTTCTCTACACAATGCAATTCACTGTCCACAAATTATTTTGTCTGCACAATTGATTTCTTCTATTAAGTCTTTATAAAGCCCAATTATATAGTCAATTTAAGACCACTTATTAAGGAATGACAAGATAAGTCAGTGGGTGAGTGAACTTGCCACCAAACATGGCAAGTTTAGTTTGATCTCCAGATCCCACAGGGTGGAAGGAAAAAACTGACTCCCACAATCTCTGACCTCTACAGATGCTCCCTCCAGCACGTGAGTATACAGACTCACAGACACACACACGTGCAAGCGCGTGCACACACACACACACGCAAGCGCGTGCGCACACACACACACACACACGCAAACGCGTGCACACACACACACACGCGCGCACTCACATACATTCATACACACACATATACTCACAATCACACATACTCATGCCATACTCACAGATACACACACACACCCACCCACACACACACACTATAAATACATTAAACCAATCAGCCAATCAAACAAGTTTTTATTAAAAACACTGTGTTAAAGCTCAAGCGATTGCTCAGTGGTTTTTCTTCTAGAGAACTGGACTGTTTTCATCTCCAAATGCGTTTTCAGTGTTGGGTATGGGTTGTAGCTAACTGAGTTCTTGTCCCATCAGAGCCTCTGAACAACTGTGAATATTGCCAATGCCATGGCTGCTCTCCCTACACTGATAGCAAGGCTCTATTGTAATTCACTGAACACAGAGAGTTGAGCTAGTGCCTACACAGAGCCTTCACTCCTATGAACTGTCACTCTGTAAGATACCAAAGGAAAAACGTAAATACCAACCCAACTACAATGGTGACCTGCCCACTGTTGTTTTTAAAAATGAAAATCCCAAATGTTCAATTTTACCAATGAAAACTCATGAGCCAGATGCCGGGATGAAACCTGCTACCTCAGAGAGGCAGAGAAAGCACCCAGCTGACTTTCCTACTCAGCTCACATACCAGAATAAAATCCAAAAAGCACAAAGCACAAAACCAAAAGCTCAGTAGCTCAGCTGACAGCACAGGAGGGAAAGCGAAAAAACTAAAAGCCAAAGGGCTTGCTAGCTTAAAGCTTAAAATCCCCAAAGCTCCTTCTTATCCACAACATCTTAAATTCCTTTCAAGTCAAAGTCCCTCCTACTCTTTAATCCCTGACAACTGGTTTCCTTAACTTCATTAAATCCTGTGTACAAGCTCTTGGATTAAAGATGGGTGCTAGGGCTGGATGAACCACACCATAAGCACCTGTTTACACAAACAAAGTTCTTGGATTAAAGGCGTGTTAGGGCTCAACCGCACCAAACAAGAAACAAGGTTTTACAGTTCATAATCTCAGGGTTCCCAGTAAGATCAAACACCCTGCAACAGCTCACAAACTATCCTGGTACAGTACTATAAAGTTTGTGGGACTAGCCAACCAATAGTTGACTTGATTTAAGGCCCACTTCATGAACTGGAACTCATAACCAATGCTGCTTGGCTGGTAGCATGCCTATCGAAGTCTGAAGAACAAACAGGTACATATAAGAGAATACATGCCATGTTTGTCTTTCACCCAGATCTCAAAATACTGATGCATCACTGAGAAGTTTAGACGCACAGCTAAGGTGGTAGCACCCCTCAGCTCGGGGCCGATGACTCCAGCCCTGCAGAGGCGCGGCTCTTGCCTGCTTTTCTGGTTATGTCCCAGCCTCATTTTCCTGGCCTATCTTCTTTTCAACAAGAATAACCCAGATGTGTTTGCTATGCATCTTTGTGTTTGTACATGTTCCTAAGAGATATGTACTGTTATTTGTGCACGTGTATCTTTAATTTTCACAAATGTGTCAGTTTATACATCCATGTTGCTTTTTGTTGTTGTTGTTGTCCTGATTGAGTACTGTTTAGGTTCCTGCATAGATTTTTACTATTTCAAGATTTCTCACTGATCATCTTTTCCCCCTTTGAGCAGAGAGAATATAGGTTTATTGAGGAAAAGTGAGAAAGAACTCTCAAGAGCTGGGAGGTTTTAAGTGAGGAATACCCACTGTTTACTTTTTTAAAGCACAATTTTTATTATCTTCCCTCCGTATTTTCTGTTGATTTGTTTAGTATCTCAATTTTTCTAAGGTGAAATGTTTTGTAAAATAAGGTTCTAACATATCTGGATAAGAGCAAACCAAACTCCACATTTGTAGTGGAGTTCTAAAACAGCACAGGAACCCACAGCTCTTTGACCAAGGAGATGACGCCCACAAGGGATGGAAGTGTGGCACACCAATGCCACTCTGTTGTCTTCCCCACACTTTCCTTCTAAATGTGACCTAATTAATCTGATGATTTGATCTTTACAAAGATAATTTTCACTTCAATATAGATGTTGTTGGTCAGATATGAGAACATGGATACATGAAGAAATATATAAATTTAAATTAATAATGTCAGGACCTGGAATTCAGCCATTTGGGGTTCTTGCTCAGTCATCATGCGTGTTCATTAAACCAGTTTCTTCTACATAGATTTTGGTTAGTTACTTGGGGTTGCTTCAGTTTTAAGCACTTGCTTATTATTACACCACTGAGTAGAAATGTTTCCTGCTCTGTTAAAATCTTTGGTCCTAACAAGGAGTTTGAACTGGCCTGAGAAAGAGCTGATCCTTGGAGCATCAGGTGGGAGATGCTTCCTCATCCTCTAGAACTGTGCCAGGTGACTGTGCGCCCAACCTGCCTCAGAATCACGCCTTTCTGCCTGTGACTGCAACCAGAACACACTTCAGGAGCTAGGTATTAATTAATGCCAACAGTCTGCAACTGAAGGAAGAAGAGAAATTGCTTAAACTTGTTCTTGAGGGAACTCAGATATTTGTTTCAGTTGAGGTTAATATGTACCTCAGTGCAACGTGGAAGCAAGCCACACGATGCTGCTCCAGTATGTGGTGACCTAGAGATGACCTTTGTGAGCCTCTGGACCAGTACTTGTTTCCATATTGTATCTATTTCGTTGTGATGTTTTTATGACTTTGCAAATAATGATTCAGGGCATCAGTGTGGCCTAAGTATCCACATTATGGCTTCATTAGGTTTCGGTTTGTGTTCTAGTGTGCCTACCTAAACTTCTATGACGTATCTTCCATGTGGACTTTCTTGATTCTGTGGACATCAGTGAACGGTTTTTCCCAGAGGGATCAAACAGATTGCTAAATATATCTTTGAGAGTCTGTCGTCGAGTCAGAAGCAAATTCTGCATCATATTTTGTGTCCATAATAATACTAGGACTGGATACAAAAACTTAGTCCTCGTGGACGATGATGGTAACAGTATGTACAAACATTGATCTACAGGTTGTCATATTGAGTCCAGTATGTGCCTCAAAAATAGGATGCATGCCTTGCCACAGAAAGAGCTATGATTGTAGTAAAACAAAAGGGTCTTGATTAGGTAGGGTTCCCTAGAGGAATAAGGCTTATTCTGGCTCTTGGATCCATCCATGAATTACCATTCCTGTAACTAGTTTGTTCAGTTTTCACTGGGTTTTGGTAACACCCTGGTAGCTGAAAGAACTATAAGAGAAAAACATTATGTATATATAATTGGGTTTATTAGAATACACACACACACACACACACATATAATTAATAAACAGGCTGTGGTCCAGCTGGTCCAACAACAGCTGTCTACCAATGGAAGGTCTAATAATCCAATAGTTGTTCAGCCCACAAGGCTGGGTGCCTCAGCTGGTCTTCAGTGTATGCCAGAATCCCAAAGAAGTATGCTCTAATGTTAGTGAGGGATGGACTCCCCAGTCAGAGAGAGGACACAGAAAAAAGAACAAGCTTCCTTTTTCCATGTTCTTTATGTAGGCTGTCACCAGAAGATGTGGTCCAAATTAAAGGTGGACCTTCCAACCTTAAAAATTCAGATTAGAAGTGGTGCCTGCCATCCCAGCACTCAGGGAAGCAGAGACAGGAAGATCGCTGTGAGTTTGAGGCCAGCCTGGTCTACAAAGTGAGTCCAGGACAGCCAAGGCTACACAGAGAAACCCTGTTTTGAAAAAAAAACAAAAACAAAAAATCAACCTCCCTCCCTGAAAAGAAATAGGGTCTTTTCACCTCAAATGATTTAATTAAGAAAAAATGTGTCACAGGTATGCCCATCCATTGGGGTTTTAGTTGTTAATTCCAGATGTGGACAAGTTGACAATCAAGAGCAGCAATCACAGATCTCAGTTTGAGGTACGCACCAATCATTTAGAACAGTGCTAATGCAGTAACTGCACACTCTTCTCCGTTCATCTCCGCATCACATTTTCCATAAGGTGCAGTCTTGACAATCATTTAATCATGGTAAATCACCACTTTTAAGTCTTGGGTTTTTTAATCCATATATCAGGAATATTAGTGGATGAGTAGAGAAAATGAAATGAGTTTTCAGTGAAACTTGATTACACCAAGCCCAGTGGTTGGTTTTGCTAAAGTTAAAGAAATGTAGGTTCTCCCAGCACTCAGGAGGCAAAGGCAGGCAGCAGATTTCTGTGAGTTCAAGGCCAGCCTTGTCTACAAAGAGTTCCAGGACAACCAGGGCTACACAAAGAAACCAAAAAAAAAAAAAAAAAAAAAAAAAAGAAAGAAAGAAGAAAGAAAAAAAAAAAAAAAAAAATATATATATATATATATATATATATATTATATAAGTTCTGGAAAACACTGCCTTAATCTTTAACAGCTATACATTTTTTTTTCCTGAACCTTAATAGGCTAACTTAGATAAAGGCCTCAGAAGTATGCATTTTCTCTATTTCCCCAAATATTTTAGCACAAATTCAAGTATGCTGTCATGTATTTCCTATGAGAAATAGGATGTAGAAGATGGTGGTAGAAAATATGCAACTAAAAAATTGTGATAATGCAGCTTATTAAGAAATTTTTATTTTGGAATTTCCTGGCTCCATCCATGCATTAGATTCCTGTAAGAAGTTTGCACAATTTTCACTGGGTTTTGGTAATAACCTGGTAGATAAAAGAGAAGTGAGATCAATAAAAGGAAGAACCCTGGGACTGAGAGGTGAGCACTCAAATGAGATGGACTGGAGGGAACTACCATGGGGTTAATTCACTTTTTTTTAAATTTTATTTTATTAATTTATTCAGATTATATCTCAATTGTTATCCCATCACTTGTATCCTCCCGTTCCTCCCTCCCTCCCTCTTTCACCCTATTCCCCTCCCCTAGGTCTATGACCGAGGGGAACCTCCTCCCCCACTATATGGTCACAGCCTATCAAGTCTCATCTTGGTAGCCTTCTTATTCTTTCCTTGAGTGCCATCAGGCTTCCCCACCAAGGGGAGGTGGTCAAATATGGAGCACCAGAGTTCATGTCAAAGTCAGTCCTCGCTCTCCACATAACTATGAAGAATGTCCTATCCATTGGCTAGATCTGAGTAGGGGGTTCAAAGTTTACTGCATGTATTGTCCTTGGTTGGTGCAATAGTTTGAGCAGACCTCCCTGGGCCCCAATCCATCCATCACAATGTTCTTCTTGTAGATTTCTAGGACCCTCTGGATCCTTCTTTTTCCCCATTCTCCTATATTTCTCTTACCTAGAGTCCCAGTAGGATGTCCTTACATCTATCCCAATATCCTGGTAAGTGAAGACATTCATGGGACATGCCTTTTGAGCTAGTGTCCAATGGCTAATTCATTTCTAACACTGAAAATATTCAAGGGAAAATTTCTTTGTTTTTAAGGAGCATAAAGTTATGATATGAAAGGTTTAAAAGCTAAAGGAAGGCCGGGCGTGATGACGCATGCCTTTAATCCCAGCACTCAGGAGGCAGAGGCAGGTGGATCACTGTGAGTTCAAGGCCAGCCTGGTCTACAAAGCAATTCAAGGACAGCCAAGGCTACACAGAGAAACCCTGTCTCAAAAAACCAAAAATAAATAAGTAAAATAAAAGTTGAAGGAATAGATGTTTTGTTTTGTTTTTAATTAAAGAGGATGATAACGTTGACAACAAAATGTCTTCTAAAGCACACTTATGAAGGAAAACCACCATCGAACGCCTTCTAACATCCTCCCGAGTGGGAGAGGGCGGGCGAGGCTGGGCGGGAATCAGTTCTTAAATGAGGGAAGGCTTGCCAAGATCACTGGCAATCATGACTTCAGATTGAACATGATTAATTAAACTCTGCACCTGGAATTCAACAGGAACTAATCACTTCCAACAAAACAGCAGCACAGCCTCAAACCCCCATGAATGTGCAGATTTCTTATCTCAGTCCTTTCTTTTCATTCACTGAGGAATGACGCTTCAGGCTATGAAGTGAGTGAGAGTCCCAGGTGTGTGTATGTGTGTGTGTGTGTGTGTATGTGTTAGATCTCTGGAATTCATAACCAATAAACTGCATTCTAATTTCAAGATCAAGTGATTGCAGGGGGCTACAACTCTGCTGAAGAAAAGAAATTTTAAAAATCCAATACTAGTGTACATCCTGGTAAGATAAATTAGATATGTAGTTATAACAATGTTTTACAAAACCCACCTCCTTTACCAGGGTATGGAGGTTGGAATCCACCCAAAATTAATTAGAAGAAGAGAAAAAAGTAGAGACTTGGAGGAGGGGTGGAGTATAAGATCTCTGGAAAGAATTATTAGTTTTCGTAAGTCAACATAGATGTGCATCAATAAAGGTGGCTAGCTAGAAATGCACATCATTGCTTTTAAGAAAATCAGCAAATTTCAGTTGTATTAATATTGGTGTGTTAATTCTATGTGAGAGATGAAATAAGTACAGTGTTTCCCTCTAGAGGGATAATAAGATCATGTTGATAAAACTAGCTCAGGTGTTGTGCTTTACTTTCTGTCCTCTATACTCTTGACGGTTTAGTCATCAATCAGTCGGCTTTGTGTTTGATCCGTTTAGAATAATGCACAGAGATAAGTGTGTTTTGATGGATGACAAACTCAGGCTTGAAGCATCATGCTGCCAATCTTCCCTTTCTATTTCTTCACACAGAGATTAAAAAGTTTAGAGAAAGAAAATTATCCCAAAGTGATTATGACAAAGAATGTGACCCAAGATCATCAACAAAACAAGGCTGAGGCTGATCTGTGTGCTCTGAGGCACCAGACAGTAGCTGCTTGCCAATGCTTCAGAGTTTTCTCAGGATTGCAGTTCTTTATTTTCAGCCTTATTTTCTCACTCATAAAAATGGTGGACTGTAGAGAAGGAAGAAGGGAGGGAGAGAAATAAAGAGGAGAAGACAGAGAGGAGAGAGGGAGCCGTGCCTCTAAGTCTGTAGCCAGCACATACTAGCTGAATTGTTGGATGCCTGATGTAAAGAAACTAGCTACACAGCCAAAGCTCTAAAGTCAGGAGTTTGTTTATTTTCAGGTATGAAATGTGTGCCAACTGAGCATTACATGGGTTTGCCTACTTGCTTACATTTGACTCCCTTCTACTGGCTAAGACAGCTTGAACAAAGAGGTCTCCGTCCTCTGAAGCCTTTACTGTAGAAAAAGAAATGACACAACAGCAGTGAAATTGGTGAAAATTCTAGGAACTTTTGTAAGTTTAAAAGTAAGAATTTGAAGAGGAAAGTAGAAATCAGTTAGGATGGGGGAAGTAGATATACTATTAGATAAATATAATTTTAGTAGTGTGTTTTCATTCAGTACAAAATAGACAACGTTGAGACATTATTTTCATCCCTAAGGGCGAGGGTTTACATTCAGCAAAGTTTAAAGCATCATTTTTTTTTACCATGTTTTTATTTCTCTGTTTGTTTTTATTCTGAGTATTTTTTTGATGTGATTAGATGTAATCTTATAAATTGTACTAAGATTTTTAAATTTGCAGACTTTCTATAAAAACCCAGTGACTTAGGTAACTCAGAAGAAGTGGTCCTTGTGTCATGCTGTTTGGTGACAGAGCTTTTCCAGTGCCCGAGGCTTGCACTACTTGAAGATTAGGTGCATGGCGTAGTAGGGTACAGTATGCTGGACCCTTAGAATGGCTCCCCCTAGCTTTGGAATCCTGTCTGTTATCCATTCCCAGATGCTCCTATAATGATGAATGGCCAGCACCAATGAACATGTCAATGAAAGGTGCTGTTATACCATTGCTGATGAGGAGAATGTTCCGAGTTTAACTTGGCAGCCCCTGCCTTTGATTTCCTGATTGTGGATGCAATGGAACTTCAGTTTTCTCACATTACAATGGGTTATACACTATGTTTATAGGTATAGGCAGAATCGCATGATCAGCGTTTTATAGCTGGAGTAAATAAGCAGCTGGGTACCATTTTGTTTGATTTGTAGAGCAGCCTTTGAAGTTCAAACACGGACCGAAATGACTGCCCCTTTGTTTAGCTGCCATAGACAGTTTCTTTATCACGGTCACAGGTAATCCATTGATCCATTGGGAAACACAGAGGCAACGACAAACCCATCTCCAAACCTCATAATCACAGAGATTGTTCCCACGTCTAATCCAATATTGGTATCTCTAGAGTCAGGATGAACGGGGTGTAACTTCCTACAGTTTACTCTTCTCCCCTCCCCTCCCCTCCCCTCCCTTCCCCTCCCCTTCCCTCCCCTCTTCCTTTCTTCCTCCCTGCTCCCTCTTTCTTTGCTTTTCTGTTTATCTGTCTGTTTTTGATGCTCTTTTCTTTCTTTCTTTCTTTTTTTTTGTACAAGGCTTGTTTAAGCTCTTACAAAGTACTTTCATGATCTCCCATTCTGGCTATGAGGATAAAAAAAAGTCTCTGACAAATCCACACCCCCACGTTCATGAATGAGCCCATAAAATCAGAGTTTACTCATTGCCTTCACTCCTAGAGTGTCAGCTTATATTTGGAAAGGTCAAATAAATTGAACACAACTTATTTAATATCAGAGTAGCAAAACAATTTCAAGTTTGAGTCAGCTGTCACATATTCTACTGTAATGTGAAATAAAATTCTATTTTTATAAAACATTTTATAGATTAGTATTTGAGAAGACTCTTTTGCTATTCATAACATCTTTCTGCCTCTGTGGCAAAAGCCAGTGATGACAGCATACTTTCTCTTTAGAGATGGAATCAAATAAGAATCTTCTAGAGAAGAGGAGGTAGGCACAGTCCTGCCCCTACCTCAGAATGGATTTACAGTTCACATCTGCTGGGAGATGGAGAATCAGTTTTGTCAATGGAACAATGGGGGTCAAATTAGCCATGTTTGGGGTAGGGCTTACATTAAGGAGTGGTTGGCAAATACAAATCAGACTCCAGGGTGTGCACTTGTTTTTTGAGACAGAGAGAACATAAAGTTGGCTATGTAAGGCAGGGTGAGAGGATCTTGGAAGAACTGGGGGAAGAGGAAGAATGATACTATGTATTGTATGAAATTCTCAAAAAAAAAAAAAAACAAAAAACTAAGCATTTTTGAGAAGACTCCAAGGAAATAGTCTGCAACGTTGAGGTTTCTCACAAGGAAATAGATGCTCATGTTCTAGTTAAAATGTCCTAGTGGTTATGGCAAGGCATCAGAGAGTAGCTCCTACTGTAAGGGGTTGCCAGGTTACCAAGCACTTGCAATGCCACTTGACTGACAAGTACACACCTGGTGTACACTGAAACATTCTGCTTAGCAACTAGTGCTCATGCTAAGAAGAAGAAAACTTTCTGACTATGCCATAAATTTCAAAATAAGTTCAAGGGATCTGGAAAGATTTTCTCTAAATGGAAGACAAAAGTGGTCTTCAGTAGAACAGTTTGAAACTAAAAATGTGTCACTTCCTTGAATAATAAAAGATGTAACTAACACTAACAGTAAAAAATAATCTTTTAGTAAAATTTTCCTTCATAACCATTCTGGTACTGTGCATGTCAGCAAATACAAACAGCTCTCAGCTACTAGAGAATACACCTAACTGGGTTATAGTAAGTTTTCTCCAAAGGATACTTTTGTCACCAGCAGTGTGATTTGTGTGTCAGTCCTGTTAGCAATGGGCAAATGCTTTATAGACATAAATGGTTAAAAAAAAAAAAAGAGTCAGGGAAAATTAGGCAGCATTTTATCATTTTCAATTTTGCAGGAACTATATTTTCATTCATTAATTCATATAAACAAATCAAAGCTGCAGGAACTGGGATGTTTCTTGAGGACCTTTAAAGTGTATGCAGAACTGCATTAGAATAAAGTTGGTTAATTCTTTCTGTTTGAAAAAAACTGGAAAATACTTTTCCATAGCTAAACAAGTCCTGAGTCCATCAAGTGACCACGTTCCAAGTTGTTAATAATGAGTGAATAAAATGAACTCCAATTTAGAGATGGCTTTCCTCTGACACAAATGCAGTTATCAATGTGGTATAGATGTTCTTAACTTTTGCGGTTAGTGGGGTAGGCAGAAGAATGATTGGTCTCCTTCCTGTGCTGTTTTTTCCCTCAGTGGGAATGAACTGGCCTCTGAACCTCTCCCCTGGGCCTGCCTCCTTCTCATCCTTCCAGTTGCCCACGAGGGACACTGAGAGGATTGGTGAGCCTTGTATGCCTTCTCCCTCTCAGTGATGCACAGCTGGCAAGGAAGGCAGCTTGCAGACCACACGAAGTAAACCCACCAGACTGCAGCTGTGACAAGCCAGCAATCCCGAGTCTGACACCTAAGGCGCAAACTTTATAGCCTAAGAATAGGCATGCTTACCCTGATGCAGAGAAGGGGCTGACAGCTATCCTCATATGGCAGGGGCCTGGGTGCGTAAAAGACATCTAGAGAACTGGCTTTAGTTGAAATGCAAGTGTTTACCATGTAGTTTTATACACAGAGGCCGTTTCACTTTTTATGGTTAACAGAATATACTTCGGTAATATAAAACAACAACAAAGCAGTAAATAATACCAGTGAATATGTGTGTGTGTGTTTGTGTGTGTGTGTGTGTGTTTTAATTTTTGACAGATAGAACATGCCAACAACAAAGGTTATCCTGAAATTATTACTTAGATCACTCAGAGTGAGGTGACAGATGTTCTCAACATGGACCCGTTAGCAACTGGATAAGCATGCTGTTGTTTTAGAATCCTCAGTTGACATTTGTATCTTGCAGTAAGCAAAACTCCTGCAACATTTAATGGTCCTGGTGCCAAGTGTAAAAACTGAGGATTGACCCACTCGTCTGTGGAGAGACACTGATCACCAAGGCTTCTAAGAGAAAGCATTTAACTGGGGCTTGAGTACAGTTTTTAGTTCACGGCCATCATGGTAGGCAGCAGAACACCACAGGCGCTGGAATAGGAGCTAGGAGCTTCCCATCCCGACTCACAGGCAGCACTGGGCCCACCCCAGTGGCCGCCTCCTCTACCAAGGCCACGCCTTCTGATTCTTCTCAAACAGTTCCATCCCGTGATGACTAAGCATTTAGATACATGGTCCTATGGCGGCCATTCTCATCCTTATTCACAATTCACCTTGAAGAAGAGGATTGTGTATGGATGCAAAAGAGAAAATGAGACAGCGTGCCCACCCCTCCCTTCTCAGGGCTTAAACCTTCTTCCTTCATTGCCAAGTTTGCTAGGACCTTGGCTCTGGGTTTCCTATTTGAAGACAGAATCATTGGAACTGCACACTCTCTCGACCAACGCTGCAAGCGTGCTGCTGCAGTTCGTGCAGGCTCATGAGTCTGGGCCGAAACTTCACCGTTCTCTTTTTGGCTTTATGGAATGTCTTCATACAAATATGTTCAGGTGAGCTCATTGCAGTACAAAGTGCAGATAGGTCTTCCCCGGATGAAAAACTTCTGGTTTTACTCCTGCTGGCTGAATTGTTGTGACTTCACATGCTGTGGTAGAAGTGTATGTGACACACACACACACACACACACACACACACACACACACACACAAAGGGTTTTACAGTTGGAAGGCATCACATCAAATCTCGCTTGGCTCTAGAAGCTCACTTTGGCTTGGTACCAAACAGGTGACATAAACAGGGAGGACAATACATTCGGTGATTGACACCTCACCTATTTGCATATTATTGACTAATTGTTGATTAGCAAAAGCTGTGATGAGTGATCACAGGGATCCAAGTCTAGATAAACTTGATCCTCAGCTTGTGGGTGGTGTGAGAACACACGTCAGGTCACACTCACATCAGAGGTTGGGTGCCCCTGGGAGAGGCGCCCATTTGCCCAGCAGAAACTCTGCTTCAATTGGGTGGTACTTGTCAGACTACCAGTCTATACTTGCTGGTCCGATGGAAGTGATTTGAAAAAATCTAAGTATACCTCAAGCTTCACTTGCTGGCTTACTTTAGCAGTAGAAGCCGAGATTCTAAGTGTTTCCAGACGCTGTCACAGACCAGAGCCAGGGGAGTCAGCTGTGGGAAAGAGACCCCAAAAGCACAGATACAGACAAACAGTCCCCAGCATAGTGACCCCCTGGACTTCAGTGTAGCACCCCTTCACCCTACTTATTCTCTGATACTAATCTGGAGTCTGCTTAAATCCAACATAACTCAAACACCAGGTCAATGCAGATGACGAAAAGGTATTATAATCAAGCCACGAGTGATTGATCAGGGCCGCATAACAGACTGTGGAGCTGAGCCATGTCCCTGAAAGGACACTGTGCAGCATATTTAAAGGCTAAAACCATAGAACAAGGTGGAGAGGGGTGGGTTGTAGCATTGTCTAATCATATTTGGACATAAGGGGTTAAGAAACGGAGTTTACATCAATTAGGATAGGAGTCGGTCTCTGGGCCTGGGACCATGAACTTTGACCCCACCAGCATGGTGAAGGAGTTGTCCTTGAGATGTCTGGACTCAGACGACTGTCTCCTTACAAGTTGTCCCTGAGATGGTTGGACTCAGATATCTGTTTCCATACACCAGAAGCTGTTCAGCTTTTGGGAAGCCCCCAGCTCCCCTGGGGCCTGGGACCTTGAACTTAGTTTATTCCTGTGATTAAATGGAATCTGGAAATGGAGTGGTAGTATTTGGAATAAATTTCTTTTGCTTGTTCCCAACAACACTTTGCTTCCCTTCTTTACAGCTGCTCCTCTTCTAGCTACCTAGGCGCTCTGTTCCGTTACTGGATATTTTTCTTTAAAATTTAAGTTTGTAGTCACTGATAGTGCTGTCTGCTCCCCTTTGGTTATGAGGTCAGTGGTTCTCAACCTTCCAATGCCTTGGCCCTTTAATACAGTTCCTCGTGTTGTGGTGACCCCTGACCATAAAATTATTTTCGTTACTGCCTCAAAACTGTAATTTTGATACTGTTATGAATCGTAATGTAATGATCTATGTTTTCTGATGGTCTAAGGCAGACCCAGTGAAGAGGAAAGGGAAAAAAAAAAACCTTTGTTGGTACCAGAATTTGAGAGAAACTATATTGCAGAGGATTGTTTGAAGGACTGGTGATGGGTTCTTTCTGCTTCTGATGTTCTATTATCACAGGACTCAGAGCAAGCTCATTTCTTTTTCTTGGATCACAATATTTATTTTTTGATAATAATCGTGGAATCCAAGGCTTTTTATATGGCTAGCATGTACTCTACTGCACCACTTACTACCCCTTAACTTCTTTAACATTTAGAAAATGTTTAACATGATGGAAATGCTAAACATTTTAATTCAATTGTTTTATATTGCTTGAATTAACATTAACATACTGTGCTCTAAAATATGTAAAATCATATGTACTAAGAAAGGAGATGAGGTTATAAAATGCTATAAATTTCACATATTACAGAAAACATTGTAAAATTAGACATAGCTCCACTCAACCTGCCGAACACCCTGCCCACTGGTTGAAGAGAGTGCTAGAGCCGGGATGCTAACATTGAGAAATTAAGACAGTCTCAAGCCCCATTGCCACATGCTTTGTGGGTTTCCATTAGAGTTGAGCAGGAAAGGGTACCATCTCTACCTTGGCTGAGAAGAGGACCTCTGTGTCTGTAACCAACGCTCTCCAGAGTTCTTTTGTTCGGTGCCTTAGCCTAAATGTGTCCCTGTTAAGTTCTGTGAGACCCAAATGTAGAATTTAATGCATCTCCATCTCTTGAGCTAAAAAATGTCTTGGCTCTTTAATGAAAAATAATGGAAGACAAGACGCACTGTGTGCCGTGTTGATTTGAGAGTAAATGAAACATCGTCTCCAGAGGCCTCCATCAATTATACCCAAGAAAACAAGCTTGCACATTTGATTTCTATTGACTGCATTGACACAGCTTTCAGGGGCCCAAAAACTAACAAACACTGGCCAGTTCTTCCCCTTTCCTTGCTGCTAAAGGAGAATCAAAATTCAACTGTGGTGTCATCTAAAGATTCAAAAAAACCAAATCAGAGAAAAACACAAAATATTACTTGGTTTAGAACAAGAAGTCATACGTCTCCATTATGACAATGGTGTTGACTCCCAAGGTGGACAGAAGAGAGTGAACTGGGTGCTCACAGCCCTCTATCTTCAAAAGTGGACATGTAGACCATTAAAGCAAGAAAGGGCTGTAGAAATGAGACAGAGCATAAAATGAAAGTAGGAGACCAAAGCCCTGCAGCGACCACTCCAAGGGCACCAGTGGTTCGGGACTAGGTGCAGTCTCTTGCCTGGCAGACAAAGATTTCCCCTATTACTATCTGCTGTGCGGTACCAGGTGCTTTAGAAATGTCACATGCTTCCACCGTGTTTGCTTTCTAAGTAGAGGTTCCCGAGGCGTCACTCATTCCCCTAGTGACGATTCCTTCTTGGCAGGCTTTTCACTTGCCACTGTACTGCTAGCTCCCTTGTGGCCCAGCCGGTCCCTGTTTGATCCTTTCTTAGAGATCACTCTGTGTGTTGGTATAACCCTGACCCCTTCTTTGCCTCTAGTCCTGCGCAGACACCGTTCGCAGCTAATAACCAGGCACCAGTCTGGCCTTTTCCATGTAGGGTAACCGAAAGTGTGAAGCTGGTGTCAAGCTCTGTGGCCCTGAGTGTCTTGGGCATAAGGAGATACAGTTGTGGTTGAGGAGACATGGAGGTTGTTCATTCCTACCTGTCCCCATGTCAGTTCATGTTTAGTATGCTTGGGACCCACCACTTAGTCTTTAGCTTAAATGGGATTTCCTTCTCTTTGATGACACTTCAAAATCTCACTGATAGAGAAAATCCAATGAAGTGTATAAAGCCTATGGCTTAAATAGGTTAAAGTTTGTGTGGCGTACCAACCACGGTGCCTACGCAGCGGTTAGTCACAGGAGTTCTAGGAAAGGAAAGGAAACCCAAAGGGGCTGAACCCCAGGAAAACAGATCCGAAAGGCAGACGTGGAAGTGAAGGGACTGCTTAGAGAGCGTGGCTGCAGAAGCTGGCCTGTGAGGGCAACATATCCCCCTCACCCCCAACCCCACCCCCACCCTACCCCAAACCCCCATAAACCATTCTATCTGTGGCAAGGGTGGAGAGTGGAAATCAGAAACCCAGAAACCCTCATTCTGACCCCAAAATATCTAACACTGTCCCCAAGACTCACTCTAGCCCAGTACTCTTCAGTGGGTTACTTGCTGATGGCATTATAAATAATTACCATGGAATAAAAAGAAAAAAATCTGTGTTTGAATTTCTTTTGTGAAACGGTTCCTTTCAGAAAGCGGCAGAATGACTTTTGAGGGTGAAACTTTGGGAAGATAATAGACTTGAAAGGCCTGGAAGAATGAAGGAATACATTTACACAGACAAATAGCTCCAGACAGTCTTGATAGCTTTTGCAATAGAATTAAAAACTTACTGAGCACAGTGAATGTACCTTAGCCCACATATATTTATATTTTTGCAATCCATTTGATACAGTATCTCAATAAATCTTATTTGCCAATTTAATTAGCATTGGCTTTGCTGTGTGCTCTGTCACATGGACTGAGAACTGGCTGAAGGACTAATCCTAATGACTCCGGGCAATGTGTTGACTATAGGGTCAGCGTGAGGTCTGGTTTTGTTTAATGTCTATATTAACGATCTGGAGGGAAGGGTAAATAATTCCTGAATGAAATAATATTATAATGGCAGGCACATGGGCTCACTGGAAAGCAAAATGAATGCAGGCTGTGTCAGCACTAGTCCCGGCTTGAAAACAATCTGAAGGAGGCAGGCCGCTCGATCTTTCTGGGTCAGTTTCCCTGTGTGGAACACAGAGGTCACAGCACTGTGTGAGAAAGTCAAGATAAGGTTATGATTTCAAGCACCCAGTACAGCAGACTCCCTCCATTGGGTTTGCTGCCTAGTGCCTGCCTGCAGATGTCACCTCAGTACCAAAGGGCGTAAGTAGGCCAGAAAAGGAGAGCAAAACAACAATGTTGAGGGACAACACACTTGGAGGACAAGTTGCCAAACCCCTGAAGAGAGGCTTTGCAAGTAGGCAGAGGAGGCTAGGAAGAAGCTGGCCTTCTGGGTGTGAGGGGAATGGTGACCCTGAGGAAGGCCAAGCTGACTTGCTGTGTTTCCGGCTGTAGTAGGAAGACTCAGCAGAGAAGAGACTCCAGGAAGGACTTTCATACCTCCGTTCTTGTTTCCTTCTGACCTGGGGAGACTGTGTCTGAGCTTGTACAGTGGAGCTCTGTAATTGCCACCAAATTTTTGTTTCACTTTTCATTAATTAATGTATCCACTCTACATCCCAGTCAGAGCTTCCCCTCCCTCCTCTCCTCCTAGCCCTGTCCTCTCCTCTGCCCCCTTACACCCCCTCCCTTTCCTCTTAGAGTAGGGAGATCTCCCATGGTGTCAACTTGCCTTGACATATCAAGCTGTAGCAGGAATAGGTAGGTCTTCTTCTATTGAGCCTAGACAAAGCCACCCAGTTAGGGGAAAGGGACCCAAAGGCAGGCAACAGAGCCAGAGACAGCCCTGCTCCTGCTGTTAGTCTCACGTGAGGACCAAGCTGTGCATCTATTACATACATGTAGGGGGCCTAGTCCATCCCATACATGCTCTCTGGTTGGTGGTTCAGTCTCTGTGAGCCCCTATGGGCCCGGGTTAGCTGATTCTGTAGGTTTTCCTGTGGTGCCTTGACCCCTCTGGCCCCTTCAATCCTCCCTCCCCCTCTTCCACAAGATTCCCCAATCTCCGCCCAGTATTTGGCTTTGGGTCTCTGTATCTGTTTTCATCAGCTGGTTGGTAAAGCCACTCAGATGACAGATATGCCAGCCTCCTGTCTGCAAGTATAGCAGAATAGTATTAATACTGTCAAAGGTGGGCTCTCTGTCATGGCACAAGACTCAAGTTGGGCCAGTCACTGGTTGGCCCTCCCCTCACTTTCTGCTTCTTTACCCATGTACCTCTTATAGGCAGGAAAAATTGTGAGTCGAAGGTCTTCTGGCTGGGTTGGTGTCCCCATCCCTCCACTGGAAGTCTTGCCTGGTTACAGGAGGTGACGGTTTTCACATATCCCATATTGCTAGTAGTCTTACCTAGGGCCACCTTCATAGATTCCTGGGAGATTCCAGTGTTCTAGAATTTTAGCTTGTCCTAGACACACATACCCACACACACATGCACATACACAAACACATACACACACGCTTATGCACACACACATGCACACACATACACATGTGTGTGTAGACATACACATACACACACATATATACATATGCACACACATACACACATATATACACACATACATACACACGTGCACATACACACATGCATGCACAGACACATGCATGCACGCACGCGCGCACACACACACACACACACACACACACACACACACACACACATCCTGCACTGATTCCATTTATCTCTCCCATCATCCTCCCCACACTTGATCCCTCTTTGATCCCCCCTCCCCACAACCTCCCCACCCCCTCCCCACCCCCTCACCTACCCAGGTCCCTCCCTACATCTACCCCAGACATTTCTCCATTGCAGGCAAATGGATGGAACTAGAAAAGATCATCCTGAGTGAAGTAACCAAGACCCAGAAAGACATGCATGGTGCATACTCACTCACTAGTGGATGTTAACCATGAAGTACAGGAAAGCATGCTACAAGCTGTAGACCCAAAGAAGCTAAGTTACAAGCAGGGTGCAAAGGAAGATTCTTGAATCTCAGGAAATCGAGTAGATAGCAAACTTGTATCAGGGATTTAAGATGTTTGAATGTGACAATGAGCTATTAATGGTAAAAATTTTAAAGTGATGATCTTAGAAGAATTTTCTTTAGTCTGATAAAACTGTTAGGAACAGGTTTCTCAGCTTACATAGAGGCAATTGGCTGGGCTGAGCACACTTATTTACATAAACTAAGCTAAAAATAATTCACAGAATTATTTTCCTACTGAGAAATATGATTATCAAACAGCCTAGAAGATTTGTGATGGCTGAGGAGCCTTTATTCATTTTTCAAGAATGAAATTGCAGACAGCAAATTAGCTAGAAGGCTGTTGGGTTTTGAACCACAAAGCAGGGCTACACAAACCATTTGCTTCTAAGTATTTTCCTAAAAGCATTTAAATACATTTATAGTCAAAATATAGCTCTATGTCAGCTCAGACTCCTCAAATATAAACCTCAAAGGAGCCAAAGTAACTGTTATAATGAGGGAACACTAAGAGACCTCAGGGTTGGAGTCCGAGGCAATGTCTGTTGTTGTAAAAGATACCCAGGGCCAGGCAGTTTATAAAGAAAGAGGATGATTTTTGCCTCATAGTTCTAGAAGCTAGTGGGGTCCTTTTGCTTAAACACATGGAGAAAATGCAAATGGAAATGCACAGGAGAAAGAAAACAGCTTACATCCCTCAATTGCTAACCTGCCCCCAGGAATAAGACTACACTCAGGCAGGCTCTGCCTTGGGGCACAGCCCCCACCTAGGCCCCACCATGCTGCACGGAGAAAACGATGTTTCAACACGCCTTCTTTTAGGGGGTTTTAGCATATTCTAATAAGTCTGCAGTAGTCACCACAGCTGCAGCCTCCAACACTTGTTCCCTTCAGCTGGATCAGGGTGTCTGTGTTTGCTGGGTAGAATCTGCTTTCTGTACAGACTCAGAACTTGCACAGAAAGTAGACGAGCATGGTTTTCAGTTCTTAGCCATCAGCAAAAGCTGTAGTAGCAATCCGTAGTCATGTTCAAGATATTTTCTGTGAGATACTGGTTTTAAACTTACTTATAATTCACCCTTTGTTTGTTTGTTGGTTGGCTGGTTTGTTAACAAAAAGTGAGGTTTGTATTTCAAGAGGTTTTGGTAATAGGCTTAAGTGTAAGTGTGTAAGTGTGGTGAGAGCCTCCCTAATTAATCATAAAGGGAGTGTGTCAGCCTTTCCATTAGCCCCCCTTTAAGCTGGGCTTGGTGGACCCTACAGATAGGCACAAGGTAGATAATCTTGAGGTTTGGGAAAGCCTGGGGGTAACTTTCCCCACAATTAAAACTTGCTTTACGCATATGGAACACTTTCACCACAACAGCATGGCTTTATGACACTCATTGGTTTAAGAGGTTGATCTAATAAATTGAGGTTTATTTCCTTGTGCTGTTTTTGCTGTCATTAATGATCTTTTTAAACAGCACAAGTAATTAATGCATTTTTGATAAATGCCTTATAAAATCATTTGTACTTCCTCTGTTTTTTTAGAAAAGTAATAGTACACAGTTTATCAATTTACCTATCCAGTGAGTTAAACCCTGAATATTTGTTTCTGTACTAGCAATGTTTATCATTTAATTTTATGCTACATGTAGCTGTTAACTGTAAGTAGCTAACTGAACACCAGAAATATGACTGATATGACTGAGATACTGAATTTTAATTATGTTTAATTTTAATTAATTGTACATATTATATTTAATATTGGATAAATATAAAGCAATTTCCTTCTTAGCATGTAAAATATCTCAATAATTGTTTGTTGTTGTTTTACATGTTGTTGAAATGCTAGCATTTCACTTTTCCTCTGGCTTACATATAGTTTCAATTCTCCAAAGGTCCATGTTCTTGAAATATGATCCTCAATTTACCAATCCTGGGAAGTGTTGAAATCTTTGAGAGGTGGGCCCTAGTTGAGAGATAATTAAGGTATTGGTAGTGCCACCCTTGGAAAGGATTAGTGCACTTTTTACAGGACCCTAATTTAGCTCTCATGGGAATAGTTCATTAGGAAGGTAAAGCCACCCACAGTGTGGATTCTTCATCAAACCACCATTTCCTTCCCCACTTCTTCCTTATGTAGTTTCTAGCCAACTGACCTTCATGAGAGGGAAAAAGGTTGGGCTGCTGGTCTTGGAATTCTACCCTCCTAAGCCAAAAGCCAACTAGTTGTGTTTATTTGTAATATCCAGCTTCAGGTATTTGGTTTTAGTAATAGATCAACAGCAATATAGTAAATTAAGTTAAAATATAGTATTAAAATTAATGTCACTTGTTTGTTCTTTATTCTTTATAAAGTGGATACTATAACTAGAGATCATGTAGGGATTTTAGAAAATTATAAAAAGAAAAAAGAAAAAGCATTTTATTGTTATTTTAAATAATTTCTTAATGTTTTATTAGCATTTATTAATTGTACATAATAATGGGTGTATTACAGCACTTCAACCTATGCACACAGTAGATTTCAGTCACATTCATCCCTTAGTGTCCTTCTTGTCCCCCCCCCCCCGCCCCCACTCTTGGTAGTGCCCTCTCCTCCCAACCAGACTCCTTGCAGAAGGGAGAAGGAAGCATAATGACTCTACGTTTACTCTCTGGCCGTGGAATGCTCTGGATGAATTTTGGTCAGGGTACGAAATGAACTGACTTCCTGTCCTCATGGAGAGCATATTGTAAAACACAAAGTGAGAACACTCCCAGCATCCATGATGGGCAGTCAGGCCTCCCCACGTCTCATGGTGCCTGATCTGTATACTTCCCAGAATACATCTGCCTGCCTTGTGCTCTGATGTTTAATTCTAATTCAAGTTTCAGCTTTAGCTGGGACAAATGAGATCTGTTCTGCCTTTGACTCTCCCATAGTCTCAGCAGCACCTTGGATGTAACAAATTCTTATGAATATTTATTAAGCGAATGAGTCAGGGAAGAGATAACCCTCCAGCTCTGCCTGAACACCTTCGACAACACAAAGAGAACAGCCTTATGAAGCAACCCACCTCATTGTTGGAAAGGTGCAGACGGCTGAGAGTACTTTTAAAATGTATTCAGGATGAGGTTTTTTTTTTTCTATTGTTCATCCTTATTTCCCCATTTGTCTGAAGAGGAGCAGGAAAGAAACACTTTTTTTTTTCCCTCCCACAAAATATCCTTTATTTGCTGACATGTATTCTTACAACCATTTCTTTGTGATTCCCAATCCTCTCAGCTATTTCTCTCAGGCACAACTTTTTGGTTTACTCACTCTTCTTATGGTTTTCTTCAGAGGGCTCCTCAGTGTCATTGAAGCAACTGGAATTGGCAGAGTGGGCAGGACAGAATGCTGCTCTCTGACGCTCAGTGACTAGAGTGTTAAGAAATAACAAGTGCGATCTTTCTAAACTTCAGACACGTGTCTCTTACATGTATTAATCCCCTCAGTGTGCTACTTTTCCATTCAGCTTTGTGAACTTCTAAGTGTGCTGTGGGATCACCAGCAAACACAGAGTGTATAGTACGGCTCTGAGTAAGGTAAACCATACTGTTTGAAGACTCATTTCTCCACAGAAGGCCTCACTCTGACAGCTAGCTGCAAGTTTGAGAGGCTCCCTGCACCATTCTCAGGTTTAGAAATCCCAAGGACTCACAAGAACCAAGACACCAGGGACTGACACCTCTGAAGCCATGAGCCAAAATAAAATTTTCTCTTTTTATTTAATTGTCACAAGTCTTTTGTTGGAACAGTAGACAGCTGATTAACATACCCATCTGAGTAAGATGGAAACCATATGAAAGAGAAAGACTTTCTTTGTAGCACATCTAAGTGGCAGTTTTACTTCCATTTTTAGTCTTTCCCAGGGCCTAGTTCCTTAAGGCTATATAATACCAAGTGATTGTCCCTAATATATAGATGTGTGTATGTGTGTACACATATATGCAACACTAAACGGACTAAATAGATTATTGTATATCAATAATAACAAAAGAAAAAGGCCATAAATTGGAGAGAGTAGGTGGGGAATAGGAAGGGATGAAGGGCGAGAAGAATAACATAAGTAGATTTAAAAGTGTTTAAATGGAGACTCCTAGATGGCAGCACCCAGCACACACAGTATCTGAGTTCCTGGAGCTCAGTGACTGCAGAACAAGCAAGTAGCTGGGCTCCTGTCTCTATAGCACCAGCATTTGTGTCTCCCTGACACAGAGGAGGGATCTGGGGTGCTAGGAACAGGTCAAAGCCTCTGCCCTCCCAGTACCTTCTGCCTGCCTGAGTAAGGATGGTTCCAGGGATGGACGGTTCCAGGCTCCAGATACCCGACTCTCCCTGCTTTCTCGAGGACTTTTCCTGGGTTCTAGGGACATGGCCCCAGCCTCAGATCTATGGTTCTGCCTGTCTCCCTGAGGACACGTGCCAGACAACAGGGTCACACAAGGTCTTGCTCCAACATGACAGTGCCCAGCGTGCTAGGTGACTACTGAGCAAAAGCTCCTGGCTAGAGGAGGAATCCCAGCTACCAGGTATACATGATTACAACGTCAGCCACTCTACTAGCCTTCCTGAGGAGACCTGCTGGACTTCAGGATCATACAGGTTAACCACACCCACCCAAAGCCCCTGCCTGTAGGTCCTACTGGGACACACCCAACAGAGGAAAGCATTGGGCTGGTCACTGAGATCCAGCATCCAGCCCATGTCCACTATCCTAAGGAGGGCTGCTGCACTCAAGGTACATACAGCCTCTGGCCCAGGGCGCCTCCTGCACAGCCAAGATGTCCAGCAGATACCAGGAACAACCAACCAATGCCAGTGATAAGCAGATGGCTAGAGGCCAGCATAAGAACACAAAACAAAAGTCCGGGCAATACGGCACCATCAGAACCCACCGATCCTGCTAAAACTGGATATCTTAGCATAGCTGAAACACAAGAAAATGACCTTAAATCTATGTTTATGAAGATGATAGAAGCCTTTGAAGAGGAAACAAATAAATTCCTTAAGGAAATATAGCAAAATATGCTCTGAGGAGAATACCTCAGATTCAGAAGAATTAATATCAGTTTGCTTATTTTACCTCAATTACATGTTGAATGCTAAGAATTTTGCTGCACTTTTGACTAGAAATTTTTTTATGGAAATTGGGGTCTTGTTTAAGGGATTTTTAAATAAAAAAATGTATTGTATGAGTTATTTCCTTTAGAGATGTTTTTAAAACACAGTTTTATGCATAGAAAGTCAAGTATTTTGACAAGTCAGTGTTTGTAGAGTTTTCTAGTCCTTTGGTATATTCCCATTAAATATTTTCTATCATTGAGAATATATAACAAAGCAAAGAAATATAGGTAACCAGATGTACTATTTTGTTCTTATGCCTTGAGTGAACTGAGATTACAATTTTTTCTCAAAAGCCATTTACCTCAGGGAATGCATGAATGAAAAATTGCCACAAAACAATATGAGAATATGTGAAAGTCTTAATGCAATGAATGGTGTCATGGTCTTAAACTGAAGCATTCCCCACCCAAAGACCCGTGGGTTAAAAGCTTTGCTCCAGCTGGCGGCATGATTAAAGGGTAGATGGACCATGAGGTCACTAACTATCTGTGGGTTAATCGTTTGATGAGTCCATACTAATTTGAATATTAGGAAGTGGAACCTGAGTAGGGAAAGCAGATTAATGTGCAGTTTCTCTAACTCATGGCTGCTGTGTTACAAGCAGCGTTTCTTGGCCATACTCCTCTGTTATGGCATGTCTGCCTTGCCACATGTCTAATAGCGACAGAGCCAGATAGCCATTGCCTAAAAACTCCGACACGATGGGCTAAAAATGAGTCCTTCCTCCTGGTAGGCTGTTTTCTCAGCTGATTTATAGAAGTCAAAGTGACTAATACAGATAAGTAAAATGTTTATCATAGATAGAATGAATGAATGAAATATGAAAGTAATCAGAAAACTGCTCAAGTGATAATAACTGGAAAAATTACCTATGAGAAAAGAAACCCGGGCTCTGCAGCCTGAAGGTAGGCAGCTGTGGTTTCCCCTGGGTGCACATGAGACACACTATAAAGCCTTCAGTGAACAAGGAGGCAGATACACGGTTTAGACACCAAAAATAAACTTAATGCCAGAGAACTAGTAAAGCTTTTGATGGTCTCAAAAAAACACATTGAGCAAACTGGAGACTACAGGCGCATAGACTGCTTCCTTTTTAAACAATTTATCAAATCCAGATACTGGGCAACCAAAGAGGCTACAACAATTGAGCAACTATGAGATGTGGAACTTTATCCTTGGTACCTTATCAAGGGAAGAGAATAACAGGGCTTAAGACTTTGTAGAGTGAAAATTCCTGCAAGAATACCACATGGTCAGACTGGACACTTCCAAAGCAGAAACCAAGCCTCACTTCAGTTGACCACTTAGAATTTACATGTCATGAAGTAAATTCAGGAGAAAAAAATACTCAGAAAATGGAAATAAAACAAAATGTGACCCAAATGTTAAAATTAGTAAACAACTTTGTAGTAATTGTAACTCACAAGTTGAAAAATAAACAAGAAGAGACACTATAGACCACAAATCTCATGAAATTACAGCTGCTGTGGTTGCCTGCATAAGATCTGCATGAGCCAGCCAGCCAGCATTCTATTATGGAGTGAGAAGGGGTTTGTGAGGGCCGCCCTGAACTGAGCAGCTATGGACAGCTGATGGCTTCCAGGAAGAGACAACTGGTTCTCTTTAAGGATGTGGTTCCTGCTAGGGCAACCACACTCCAATGTGATATAAATATATATATTATCCATCAACTCTAGTTTGATATATATATAATCTTAAAAAAAAAAAAAAAAAAAATATATATATATATATATATATATATATATATATATATATCACAAACTAGAGTTGATGGATAATGTTTTGTAAAATACAGGAAGTATTTTAAGTTAGGGAAAAGAGGGTGGATCTAGGGGGATTTAGAAGTAGTAGTTTTTAGGTAAAGATGATCAAAATATATTGTATAAAATTATCAGATAATTAATAGAACAGAATAAAACTTTAAAAACAAAACATGTTTTAATAGTTGAGGATCTTTTAAATACCCCCATACAGTTCACATGTCCAAGCATTGGTTCTGGGGTAACAGTGTTCAGAGGTGTAAGGCCTCGGGGAGCTCATTGGATCACGATGGGTCTGACCTGTGAATTATTTATGGATTCATGGGCCACTAGATTATTGGCGGGTGACAGAAAATTTAGAAGGTAGGACATAATTGAAGGAAGTGGATCACTGGGGCGGGATCCTGAAGGGTCTACCTGTTGCCCTCAGCTCCCTCTTTGCTTTGTCTCTTTCCTGGACACCTTGAGATTAGCAGTTTTATTCCACTGTATGCTCCCACCTTGGTGTGCTACATTACCAGAGGCCTGGAAATAAGGACTCAATGGCCACAGACTAAGACCTCTGAAGCCATGAAGCAAAGATCACCCTTCCCCTCCAAGATCAATTATCACAGTTACATTACCACAGCAATGGAAATCCGACTAACAATACACACTGTAAACACCAAAATGCATAGTGTGGCTCCAGTAATATTTGATAAAATAGGCATTGGGCGGGCATTTGAAGAGATAAGATGAAGTGGCCTACTTACCATGAGCATCAGGGTTGGAATCCAGGAAGCTACGAAACCATGGGTCTTCAAATGTTCACTATCATAGCATATACTAATTGAATTAGAGGAATAATCCACCGTCATATTGGAAGGCTATCATGTAGCCCAGGATGCCCTCAGTGTGTTTATGTAGCTGAGGCTAGCCTTAACTTCTGATCTTCCTGCCTCCGCCTCATAAATTCTGAGATTATGCAAGTGTGCAACACTGCATCTGGCAAGCCTGACCCGTTTGGATATGTAGCAAGCTACATCTAGTGAGAACTGAACAAATCATTTCCACGCCATAATGAACATCTAGTGAGTCATAATGTGGTAGGCAAAATTTTCAGAAGACTAAAATAATTAGGAATATGTAATCCCCCCCATGGAATTAACCTAGATGTCAGAATACACAGGAAATTTAAAAGTCCCTAAGTACTTCAACTTTAAGCTACAAATCAAAAAAAGAAAGTAAGAAAAGAAAAGAAAGAAAGAAAAAGCAGAAAGAAAGAAAGAAAGTGAAAAGGTAATGAGAGTAAAGAAGCATGAGTCAAGGAGAGAGCACGGCTAACCTCAGGAGAGAGCACTGCTAACCTCAGGAGAGAGCACTGCTAACCTCAGGAGGGAGCACTGCTAACCTCAGGAGGGAGCACTGCTAACCTCAGGAGAGAGCACTGCTAACCTCAGGAGAGAGCACTGCTAACCTCAGGAGAGAGCACTGCTAACCTCAGGAGAGAGCACTGCTAACCTCTGGAGGGAGCACTGCTAACCTCAGGAGGGAGCACTGCTAACCTCAGGAGAGAGCACTGCTAACCTCAGGAGAGAGCATTGCTAACCTCAGGAGAGAGCACTGCTAACCTCAGGAGAGAGCACTGCTAACCTCAGGAGAGAGCACTGCTAACCTCAGGAGAGAGCACTGCTAACCTCAGGAGAGAGCACTGCTAACCTCAGGAGGGAGCACTGCTAACCTCTGGAGAGAGCACTGCTAACCTCAGGAGAGAGCACTGCTAACCTCAGGAGAGAGCACTGCTAACCTCAGGAGAGAGCACTGCTAACCTCCTGAGAAAAGCAAAAGAACTCGGGACCTCTACTTGATTTACATAAAGATGAAGTTCACAGACCTGCTTGGCGGATCTTTGCTGTTAGAGTCCAAGTGACTCATCCCTGGGGAGGAGGGGCGGTTGAGTTATGCGGAGACTGCTCATGCCTGGACACTGTCCTCTTTCTTGGCTTAGACTGTAGGTGTGTTCCATTTGTGAAGATTCAAGTTTTACAATTTAGAACTTTTTAAACTTAAGAAAACATTTACTTCCATTAAACACTTGCTTTAAAGAAGCAAAATCAATTTCAAGATATAGTATCTTATATATTGACTTTTTTAAACACCATGTGTGTGTATGTGTGTGTGTGTGTCTCAGACTATGTATATGTGATGTGTAAGAGTACTTGTGTGTATATGTGTGTATATGTGTATGTATGTGTGTGTATGTATGCATGCCTGTGTATCTAAGTGCCACAGAGTGTGTCGCCAGTCAGAGCAGGAGTTGGCCCCTTATTCTCATCATGTGTGTTCTAGAGCACAAATGTGGTCTTCGGGCATGTTGACAGGTGCCTTTACTTACCGAGTCATTTCACATGCCCGCTTTATGCAGGTTAAAAAGATTTTTAATATTTTATTTAAATAGTTTACTAACTCTTGAGATTTTTATAGTGTTTTTTGATTATATTCACCCCTAACCCTCACCTAAATTCTCTAAGATACACTCCTACCACTCTACCCTCTGAAAGGCTTCTAAAAATAGTTTTGAGATTATAATTTAATGTGTTTTCTCATTCTCTTTCCTCTCCTAAGCCCCTTCCTGCTTCCTTCAAAATCATGGTCTCGTTCCCATTAATTATTATTGCATGCATATGTACTTGACAACAAATTGGTGAGTTCTTCCCTGGGAGGGGCCACCTCTCCGGCTCCTGGCTTCCCTCAGTAGCCTGTAGCTCTTTGTGTAGGTTGAAACCTCTTGGCTTTTCCCCATCCAGCGTGGTGTCCCCCTTGTCCATCTCACACTTGGGCAGTTGTGCTGGTGAGGCTTTTTAAGTGAAAACTCTAAAATTACTAGGAAAATGCTTCACACCGAACTCTATGGTCCTCTGCTTTTCACAATCTTTCTGCTTTCTCTTCTGCAGTGTTCCCTGAGCTTTAGGTGTGGGAGTGTTTTGTGGATGTATCCATTGGGGCCAGACTCCGTAACTCTGCATTTTGCTTGGTTGAGGTTTTCTGCAGTCACTTGTCTGTTGCAAAGAGGCATTTCCTTGATGAAGGGAAATGTATACAGGACAGATATTTATAGACTGTTCTTAGGGGTTATGCTGGTTTGGTGTGCCTGTGGTTATAGACACTCCTCCAACAGGCATGACTTCTAGCAGTCAGTAGTTAGAGTGGGTCTAAGTCCAACGAGAGAGCCGTTGGTGACTGCCCAGGCACATGTGCCATCACTACAGCTATAGGGTTATCATGCTGTGTTGACCATTGACGTGACTCCTAGATGTCATAGCTGGGTAGGGCTGTTGGTTGCCCCTTCCTCTGCAGTCTTGCATTTTGCCTTCTGGTACCATGAAAGCTGGTCCTCAGGGAGGAGGCACATCCAGGTCAGTTCCAACTCAGGGGCGTCTGGGCTCTGCTTCTGAGTGTAATGTGGGTTTAACTTCCACATCCTGAGGCTAACCAAGGGCAGCAGCAAAGGGCTGTGTGCCTTAGTCTCTAAGACAGTCCTGGCCAGCAACTCACGAGAGGATTTCTCGTGTCTGGTACTGTGGTTTTTGTTAGGTGGTCAAAAGACTTATTTTTTCAATTGGCAAATATATCTATGAGTTCACTGTGATGTTTCTAAACATTTCCGTCTTCATTTAGTGTTAAGGGGAGACAAAAGCACCACAGCTGGTCACAGTCAATAACTTGGATTAAAGAAACACTGTTTCCAGCTATCATGTAAGTCATGTAACTGTAAGCCACCCTTCACCGAACAACAGTTCTGTCTCACTTAATGGCCATAATCGATGTAGGCGACTTCAACGCCACACCTTCCTCATGCAATGGAATGTCACAAACAAGCGTACATATGGAACTAACATCATTTAAATTGAGAAATAAATAGTAGTTATCTTCTATCAAAAATATTTTAAATGCATTATTTTAAAATACCAAAGCATATATAAACAACAGATGGTAGAAACAGTGCTATTAATGTGATCAGTAATCACCAGTTCCATAAAACAAATACAAAGTAAAATGACTTTGTTATAATGCCAATAAAAATTTAAAACTAACTCAAATTTGAGATTAACACTGTTTAAACATTTGAAGTTTTAATATTTAAATTTATTTGAAGATTTTAGATATTTTATTTCAAAAATCATTGTTACCGTGAGTATTTTGTGTTATTATGATGGAATTCCTGAATAGTCAATCTAATGTAGGAATGGATTATCATGATTCCAGTTCTTGTGGAAGGGAATGCGTGGCAGAGCCTAGAAATGTATATCATGGCAACCAGGAAGCAAAAAGACAGACAAGGGAGGCTCGCAGATAAGATACAGTCCCTCGATATTCAGGCCTCACCTCTTAACATTTCCAGAGCAGACCAAGCTGTAAGGCTTTTGTATGATACTTCATCCACAGTATCACACCCACCTCTAGGCCGAGGAATACGAAGATAGCAAGGAAGAATCCGATAACAAGCCAGAGTAGCAAGGCAGACACTGAAAACAGCAGGCTTATGTCTAGCATCTGGGACATGTAGTACAGTCATGTGACGGGCAGCCTTGTCCCAGTGGTATAATCATTTGTTGTTCTCTGTCTCTGTCTCTGCCTCTGTCTTTCTCTCTCTCTCTCTCTCTCTCTCTCTCTCTCTCTCTCTCTCTCTCTCTCTCTCTCTCTCTCGTGTGTGTGTGTGTGTGTGTGTGTGTGTGTGTGTGTGTATCTGTCTGTCTCTGTCTTGTCTATCTTGTCTGTTTTCTCTCTGTGTTTTTGTCTCTGTGTCTCTGTCTCTCTCTGTCTCTGTCTCTCTCTGTCTCTCTCTCTGTCTCTCTCTCTGTCTCTCTCTCTCTCTCTCTCTCTGTGTGTGTGTGTGTGTGTGTGTGTGTGTGTATCTGTCTGTCTCTGTCTTGTCTATCTTGTCTGTTTTCTCTCTGTGTTTTTGTCTCTGTGTCTCTGTCTCTGTCTCTCTCTGTCTCTGTCTCTCTCTGTCTCTCTCTCTGTCTCTCTCTCTCTCTCTCTCTCTCTCTCTCTCTCACTCACACACACACACACACACACACACACACACACACACACACACACACACTGCAATTTTAGGAAAGGAAGACATTTTTGTCCCAGTAGGTCCTTCCACTTGCAAGCGCACCACAAGGACTCGATGTTTTCGCCATGAGTCCTTCTCATGACCGGCTGCTTCACGTGTAACCCAGAGCACGTTTGCCTTGTTTCTTGAAAAAAGACGCTGGACTTCTTCAACTGTAGGCTGAATGTAATTGTGCACCGTGTGAAGGTTCAAATGCTGGTTTGGGCGGCCCCGTTTCTGTTCCCAACCCTTATTCTGAGACTCCCCTGTCTAAACTTTGCTCCCCAATTGTTCCCTGATATGTCAATGAAGAGGCTTGACAGTCAGTGACCAAGCAGGGGAGAGAATAGGGCTGGACTTCCTGCCAGCCAGGAGAGGAGAGGAGAGAGAGGGGAAGTGGGGGTCCAGCCATGAGGAGAGATCAGGAGACAGCAGCTATAGCGAAGGAAGCCACAGAATCAAGTCTCTCGGGGATCGACGCTGGAAGCCAGGGTTAGAATAGATCAGTACCGCTCAGTTCTTGTACTATAAAGCCTGACAAATAAATACGATAGCCTAGTCTCGATTATTTGGGTGCTACCAGGTTAAGAGAGAAATTGCGGCACATTTTTTAAAAGAACCACTAACATTCAATGACAAGTAGGCACATGACAGTGAGTGACGGGTGAATGTTCGGCGAGAACTGCCCTGATTGGGGGAGGGACCCTTGTGTGAAGAAGGAGGATCTGCATCCCTGCTGTGTGTCTTTGAGACCCCAAAACTGACGTCCTTCCTAGTTCGTATTTCAGCTTCTGTAGAAAACAAGGCCCTGATTGACAAAATTGAGTTTTTTTCATACTCCTGGGTTTTTTTCCTTCTTTCCTTTTCATTAAAATGATACAATTATTTCCTTTCTCCGTGATTTAGATGTTGACTGAATCTACAGTATTGCTTTATAGAGGTATTTCTGTATTATGAAGGGTTTTGTTTTTGTTTTTGTTTTGTTTTGTTTTTACTATCTTGAGACCCAGCTGGTTCTCTTGAACTTAAAGCATTTAATTTAATTCCTAGAGAGACCAAGGCTAATCTGTACAACATTAATGAAAGAAGTTTCAAATCCTATCTTTAAGCTAGTGCATTGAAATGCTTTATTTATCATACTAGTTTCATTCATAATTTATGATTCCTACTATAAAAACAGAAAGATGACGTGCTTATTAAAAGACATAAGAACCATGTGTCATGGTGCGTGCTTGTAATCCCAGGCCTGGGCATGTGGAGGCAGGAGGCACGCAGTTTAAGGCCAGGCTGGACGACAGTGAGATACTCTTCCATACTCTGAGAGAGGAATGGTTTTTGAATAAACAATATGATTTAGAAAACTAATATTTTAATGTACTCTTTGAAATTTCATACATTAATATAATGTATTTTGGTCATATCCATCCACATTACTTCCTCCCATTCTTCCCCAGGGCCCCTACTCTGCCTCCTTATGCTTAACATTCCTCTTTACTGTTAATATTAATAACTTCCTGAGACTAATTAGTGCTAATTAGTGTATGGGGTGGGGCCACCCACTGGGGCATGGTCTGTGTGATGACAGACTTTATCTTAAGGATAACTTGGAGACTTTTTTCTAAGTTGCAATAATAAATACAATTCATTAATTCCACTTTTCTAACCCTTAAAGCTTAGATTACATATATTCAGATGCTGGGATTATTAGACAAGCTACACAGTGTCTTCCTGGCTTTAAGTGTCACAATGACAGATCTGATGTCATCCTTACCTGCTTGCCTCTGTAAATAAGCTGACATTTTTCCCTCACGGTTTTTATTATGGCCTCTTTGTTTCATATTTTTGACATCATGACTATAACACATCACAGAGAAGTTTTCCTCTAGTTTTATCTATTTGAGATTCTAAGTGTCAGTTGCGTTTAAGGTATTTACTTTTCTAGATTTGGAGATGTTTTATGTAGCACTAATGAATATATCCTCTGTGCGTTTAGTTTACTTCCTCAGATTCTTCCAAGAGTCCCTGGACATCGTGGCCAGGCCCTTTCCCCTTCACTTCTGTTTGAATGTAGCTTTCTTTGACCCTCGCCTTCCGCTGGTGCCACTCCACAGTCTATGTCTTTTGTTTTCAGCATTTCTACCCCTCACCCCAAATCTCAGTGTCTTTGCTGATCCTCTCATCAATCTTTTGTGACTTTCCTCTCTGCTTTACTGACTTTTCTTCCTGGATCCCAGTCTAAATCCATTTGTTTGTTCATACCCTCTTTGAAGTCGTTGATGTTTTCGCTAGCAAACCTTCACGCTGCACTTTGCACATGTCAGTGTCTTGGAGGTGTCGGTGTCTTGGACGTGGTGGTTGGTTGAGCTGTTCTGACTCTTTGGAGGGGTCACCTTTCTGCTCTGTCTTTTCAAGTCTATTGTGCTTTTGTGTAGCGTGCACACCTGTTGCTTTAGATATCTCCTTTGGTTTATTTGAGGATTTTCTTATCGAGCACTCAGTCTTGTCTTGAGAGATCAGTGCCCATCCGACCTTGCCTCCCTTTCTCCTCCCAGGCTGGTGCTGGGGTTGTGTTCTGCTTGGCTTTTTCCTCCTACAGTGTCACTAGTGTTTTTCTCTGCAGTTTTTAGGTTTCTGGACATCACCTGTGTGAATTTCTCAAGCCCTTTTTTTCTTTTTTCTCCTTGAAATAGTCTATTTTTCTTTTTATTTCCATTCCTTTCCTTCCCCTTCTCTTCCCCTCCTTCCTTCCTCAGTTCATCCCTTTCTTCCTTCCTTCCTTTCTCAGTTCATCCCTCCTTCCTTCCTTCCTTCCTCAGTTCATCCCTTCCTTCCTTTCTTCCTTCCTCAGTTCATCCCTTCCTTCCTTCCTTCCTTTCTTTATTTTTAAGACAAGGTTTCTCTGTGTAGCCCTGGTCTACAGAGTCTATTTTGTATTACTCTGCCCCTTCATCAGATTATACAGACACAATTTTTTGGTTGGCCATTTCACCAGGAAGTCTGGTACTTACTCACATTATTTTTGATATATTTTTGCAATCTAACAACATGTTTTTTATGACATTGACTAGTTATCTTAGTACACGCAGCTTATTTGCACTGTTGATCACAGGTGAACAATTTCTCAACTATTTCTAATCTTTTATTTGTAGATAAATTATTGTCTACAGAGTAGACAGGATGATAACCATGTATTCACAATCATCTCTTTCTAATTTTTTAAAAAAATGAAATAATATAGTGACATAAATTTCCCTTTCTCTCTCCAAACCTTCCCATATACCCTTTCCCTCTCCAAACCTTCCCATATACCCTTTCCCTCTCCAAACCTTCCCATATACCCTTTCCCTCTCCAAACCTTCCCATATACCCTTTCCTCTCCAAACCTTCCCATATACCCTTTCCCTCTCCAAACCTTCCCATATACCCTTTCCCTCTCCAAACCTTCCCATATACCCTTTCCCTCTCCAAACCTTCCCATATACCCTTTCCCTCTCCAAACCTTCCCATATACCCTTTCCCTCTCCAAACCTTCCCATATACCCTTTCCCTCTCCAAACCTTCCCATATACCCTTTCCCTCTCCAAACCTTCCCATATACCCTTTCCCTTTCTTGCTCTTTTTCACCTTCATGTAGCAACACAGTCGTCATCTTTATAGTTCATTTCTGATGGTGCCTTAAAACAATGTGTGATGTGATCAAGAATTTGTTTTCTATACTCCTGGGTAAATAAAATATTAATACAAGGAAAGCAACATAAGCATGTCTATGATATGAGGAAGAGACACATTTGTTAGTCAAAGGGCAATAAGTTATCCATTAGACAACGGGCAATAACTTATCCGTAAGTACATTTACACAATGTAATGCTATCCATATGTGTATCAAAAACAAGGAAATCTTGAAATTTGCAGGCAAATGGATGGAACTAGAAAAGATCATCCTGACTAAGGTAACCCAGACCCAGAAAGACAAGTATTATATTTATTCACTTATTTTTTTCAAACTCTAAACCTTTATTACCGATTAGTAAAAACAGTGATGACAACAGCAGTGAGAAGGGGAAGGCCCTCCCCTGCCATGGGGCCGACTCTGAGTGCTCTCTGCAGGCTGGGCGGGCACTGGCCCTGACAGTACAGGCATAACCTTGGCCACATCTCAGCAGTGGAAAGGTCTTGGATAGGATGTTGGTCCTCAGAAGCCATCACAGGACTATGTATTCACTTATAAGTGGATATTAGCCCAACACAGATGTTTTCTGAGAGACTCCACCCAGCGGGAGATCAGGACGGATGCTGGGACTCGCTGCTGGACTCAGGACAAAGTGCTACAAGTTATATGGAAGAGTTGGGGGATGGAAGGACAACAGGGAGGTTGTCAGGAACTCTACAAAGAGGCAATCAAGGCTGGTGGACCTGGACCCATGGTTGGGGGGGGGGGCTGTACAAACTGATGCACCAACCAGGGACATTGCAAGCAGAGAGCCTAGACCCTCTGTTCAGATGTAGCCAATGGACAGCAGCTCATTCTGCATGTGGGGAAGGGTTGGGGAATGGGGTACTGTCTTTGACATGAACTCTGGTGCCCAAGATTTGATCACTGCCCCTAGGCAGAGAGGCCCTGTGGGAACAAAGAGGAAGAGGATGCAGGCTATCCAGATGAGACCTGATAATCTGTGGTCAGAAGGTGGGGGAGGAGGACCCCAACTGTCAGAGGTCTAGGGGAGGGTAATACCATGGAAGAGGGAGGGAAGGTGGAAAAAGGAAGATAATGAGGGGATTACATTAGGGATGTAATGTGAATAAATTATAATAACAAATAAATAAACAACTTAGATAAATAGAAAAGAACACTTTTCATGTGAGTGTGAGTATTTTGCTTCTGTGTAAGCTTGTGCACCACATGTGTGACGTGCCCTCAGAGGACAGAAAGGACTGAAATGGAGTAGCCGCCCTTAGGACTGTAGGTGTAGACAGTTGTGAGCTGCCATGTGGATTCTAGAAGTCAAACTTGGGTCCTCTGGAAAAGCATCCAGTGTTCTTAAGCATTGAGCCATCTCTCCAGCCAAGCTACTGCTTCTTAAGGATTACATTTTCAATAGACAATATGAAATGTTTTAGGCATATGTAATCTAACTGAACTCTCCATCAATAACCAAAAATGACAATGTTATCCCCACTTATGAGGAAAACCTGGAGTAAGTATATCACTTAAGTAACTGCATAGCACATATTGCATGGTTCATGTATGAAACTCAAGTCCATGTCTATTTGATTTAATACTGTGCTTTGAAGTCTGTAATGCATATGTATGTTACACATATTAATGTCTATGTATATCAGAGCATGTAGACGCTGTCTCAGTGGGAGTTCATGATTTCCTGTAAGAAAGGAGGTACTTAGGAGGTCAGGTTTTTCTTCAAGGGCTATGACAGTGGCCATACTCCATCTAAGAACCAGAGAAGATCATTGGAAAATAAAAATGGAGGAATTTCACAATGAATTCTTTTAGGTAGAGTAAATCATCATTCCTCTCCCTGTGTCATTCACTTTCTGTTGCTGTGACAAAATGCTTGAGGAAGCAATGAGAAATGAGAAAGGATTTATGTCACTCCACAATGTCAGTCCATAGTGGCCTGGCTTCATTGTCTCTAGGCGTGTTGTGAGGTAGAGCACCTTCACACCACGTCAGAATGGGAGGGAGAGAGGGAAAGAGAAAGCTAGAGAGAAGAAGAAGAAGAACAGAGGAGAGAGAGAGAAGAGAGGGGGAGGGGGAGCAGCACAAGGGACAAGAGTTACTTTTTAAGGATATGCCCCAGACCTCCATCCTCCAACCAGACCACACCGCCCAATAACATAGTCACTATGACTCCATCACTGTGTGAATTCATTGATTAGATCAGAGCCCGTATCACTCAATCATGTGCGTTGGCATTACTCTGCCAGCCGGAAAACAGGCTTTCCCAGCACGGCATGCTTGTTTTCTTACCCTCACTGCCTCACTCTGGCTGTGTTAGTTCCCTCTTCATTGGCGCATGCTTGAATTAATTTCTTTTTGGAGAGGAGGTCTTCAGGATTACTGAACTTCTTTTCTCTTTTTGTTCCTCTTCACATCTGCCTTGGAAGTTGAATGGCCTCACTGACCACTGTGATCCAACATCTGTGGGTTTGGGTAAGAACAGGAGAAGTGCGGGCAGGGAGGTGAGTGTTGTGTCACAGGGGTTTCTGCGGAAGCTTTTGTGGAGAGCTTCACAAGATTCCCATGCAGTGGGGAGTGGTGCCCGCGGTTTGTGCCCGGCGTGTGAGATCCTCATCCCACAAAGAGCAGAGCAAGCAACCAGTCCGGTCAGGCTTTAACACAAACCTAGCATTTGATACCATGCGTAGTATCTGCATTTATTTAGTGCCAAATGCCTCCTATGAACATCAAATGGCTAAATGTGTTCTTAAGCCTCGAATGTGATGAGTGTCTTATGATTCCATATTTTCTCTGTTTAGAGGCAATTCCAGGGCCAGAGCACTGTATGAAGCATCGAGCATATTTGTTTGTTTTTGAAACTTGGCATGCTGAAAATTAATGACGTGAAGAATTGTCTCAAAGCTCTGCCTTCCTGCTGGTAACAGGAAAAGCCCCAAAGAGCCTCACACTTGCTGAGTGCCTAGGTCTCATATTGAGCAGTAGGTGTTTTAGAATCTTGTGTGAGGCCACTAGTCTTTAAAATGTGCTATTTAGTGTGTAGGAAGTTAACCCTTGAAGAACTCCACCCCTGTAAGCCAGTATGCCAGGAGGTATAATTGGCTGTGACCGGAAACACCTGAGAGGACACAGTGCTCCCATTGTATCACAAGCTCTAGCTCTCACAGTGAGCTTTATTTCTCTCCTGGAGCCTAAGACATACGCTAATGATTACACGGGACAAGATCACCAACTCCAATGACACTTTAAATGCTGCCTTTTAAACATAATGCAACATCCAGTGTTACAAATAATCCTCCCCTCCCCATTCTCAGTTTCATGGTTAAAGGCATTGTTAGGGAAGACTAAAATCTATTTATCAATTTTATAATTCTGAGATTTGCCTTATTTTATTTTTAGTGTGTTTGCGTACTATAGCAGGGAAAAGATGAGGAGAAAGGGAGCTTGGGAAAGCTGTGTGCAACGTTGATCTGCACAGCCTGGGCAGCCAGGCACACAGCTGACGGTCTTTCAGAGATCGATGCAGACGCCACTGAGGACCACTGCATAAAAACAGAAGCAACGCTTTCACTCTGCAGTATTCTTCTGTGCTTTCTGCAAAGCAGTGAAGTCAGAAGTGTCACTACGAAAAGAACTGGCTACTGCTTTTAGGCCGTGTTGGCAATACACAAGGGCACCGTGCATCTTGGTGGGACGTCATAGGCCAGGTGGATTTTATCAAAAGATGTCACTTGCTGCCTCCACTTACTTATTCTGAACAAAGGTGCTTTATTTTCTTTTCTCTCTTTTTTTTTTTTTTTCAACTCAAGCAACACCATGCTGATGTACTTTGCGGAGATTTATAGAATGTGCAGCATCTTACGTTGTGTGCACCTTGTACCAGCACTTCCTGACCACCAAAGCGGCAATGGTGTAACTAACAGGAGCTGGTGGCGACCGTGTGCCATTTAACCCCACACAGCTCTTATTCAGATTCCTAACAATGACCCTGAAATGCCATTTTCAGTCCCTGTTCACAACAGGATCTAATTCGGAACAAATGATTGTGCTTAGACCCACATCATAAAAAAAAAAAAAAAAAAATTTAATTTCCCCTCAGATTATTCAGGCTTGCTTCAAACCTACCATATCATCTCCAGGATGGCCTCACATTACTTGTGATCCTTTTGTTTCAGCCTCTCAGATGCTGGGATTATAGATATGTGCTATCATGTCCAGCTTCATTTAAGGTTTTTTTGTTTTGTTTTGTTTTGTTTTGCTTTGCTTTTCTAGTTAGAATAGCTCTGACTTTCGAAAAGGAGGTCATTTGTTCTGAGGAGTGCCTTACTTTTCTGTACTTGTCATGTGTCCCCGTGGAAACACTTTGGGAAGAGTAGACACTAGGTGGCCTCCTGTGCTCCATACGGCATTGTGTCAGGGGATGCTTACTGTGTGTGTCCCGGCACTCGCATCAGTACCAGTGTGTCCGCTGACTGTCTCCTAAGTCTGTGGTATTACACCTCCCCCTTGCTAACAGGAACTGGTCTGTGCTGTGCAATGCAGCAGTGCAGTGTCTGGCTCTCCTCTTTCTTATTTACGGTCCTGCTATCACTCAGGGGTTTCTTACTTAGTTGTTAGTGTCATTCACGTCTACACAGCAAAGACAGTTTACTAACTCTATACTTCTGTGTATGCCATCTGGCCTGCTTGCTAAAAACTAGAGCTTTTTTCTAAACCAAGGCTCCTTTCTTTCCTTCAGATGCATTTTCGACTGGACAGCTCACTCTTACCCATAACTTAATCGGTTTTCAAATTAAGTTACTTGTTTAAGTGATATAAGTGTTGGGCTGGAGAGATGGCTCAGCAGTTAAGAGAACTGGCTGCTCTTCCAAAGGTCCTGAGTTCAGTTCCCAGCAACCACATAGTGGCTCACAGTCATCTCTAATGTGATCTGGTGCCCTCACCGCAGGTGTACATGCAGGCACAACACTGAATAAATAATAAATAAATACTTCTTTTTAAAAAAAATATCATAAATGTTGATAAATGAGATACTCTAGATTTCTTTTTGAGCATAATTAAGGGAATGTTAGCTTCTTTTCTTTTTCTTGTTTTGGCTGATTAATATGTTTATTCAATGAATTTTAGTATTTTTCATTCCTATCCTAATTTCCCATCACCCCTGTTCAATTGTTAAGAGCACTTGCTACCTTATCACCTCAGTCTGACCCCTGGAATCTACAGGGCAGAAGGAAAAAAATCTGATTTTCCCAGCTTGTCCTATGACCTCCACATGTGCCATGTGTTTAAGTATGCATGTACACACACACACACACACACACACACACACACACACACACTTAGAAAAAATCAAAAAGACCAAAAGTATATCTACTGAAGTCTTTAGCTAGCAACTTTCAAGAAAACCTATAGCCTTAGATTTTCTTGACCATTTCTGGGTAATGAATTTGAAGAAAAGACAGCAGAGTGAAGGTTTGGCAGACAAGAAGACTGACGGTCTTGCTTCAGTAGTTATTCATTCAAAAATGGCTTCATAAAGCCGGTGTGGCCTGGAAAGGATCAGCTGTTATCAACAGAGATAGTTAAAAGGGTCACATGTGTTCTGCTCACGAGGGCTATAATAAGACAGTTTTAAAGGGGATGTACTTCTTGCCATGTGTTTGGCCTGGGTCTGTTCTGGGAAGGGAACAGTGACGAGGCTCTTTATTCACAATCATGCTGAACCTGCAAAGAGGAAACAGACTAAATTCTTTAGATGAGAACAGCAGGCGGTTAACTGGAGGCACAGGGGAGGGGCTTACACAGTAGGTTTCATCTCTATCTCTCTGTCTCTGTCTCTGTCTCTGTCTCTGTCTCTCTCTGTCTCTGTCTCTGTCTCTCTGTCTCTGTCTCTCTGTCTCTCTCTCTGTCTCTCTCTCTCTGTCTCTCTCTGTCTCTCTCTTTCTCTCTCTCTCTCTCTCTCTCTCTCTCTGTGTGTGTGTGTGTGTGTGTGTCTCTCTCTCTCTGTCTTTCTCTGTCTGTCTCTCTCTCTCTCTCTCTCTCTCTCTCTCTCTCTCTCAGAGTTCATTTGGATAAACTAAACCAAAGCAAAACAAAAAACAAAACAACAACAACAACAAAATCCTAACACCGCAAGTTTAGAGCCCATTTCCTGATGCCTCAAGTTGAAGTTAAAGTGGCAATTCTGTAGGTTTTATCCAGATAGGCACACCCAGGCAGCTTCAGGCTCATCGCTCCTGGATGCCCGAAGTGCTTCCTTCTGCACAGATCTGAGCAGTGGGCACGTGAAAGGTCGTTGGTTCTCATGCTTTGCTGGACTTGCTGGTGTAAGGAAAGATTCCTCCCACTTGCCTGTCTGCTGCGGGAGGGTCAAGCATGTCTTCCTGGACAGCCACTTGGAGCTCTGGGCTGAATGGGACACAGCAGCAAATGTCAGCAGCTTGGACAACACGCATCTTTCCTGGGGCCTTTGTCACTGAATTCTTATCACCCTGTGGACCCAAGTCATAATGGCACTTTTAAAAAACAATCTCTGCTAGTATGCTTTATTCAGGAATGAAGTGTCTCAGAAATATGTGTGATAGCAACATTGTTTTGTTTTGTATGTGCATGTTGCATATGGCCCGCGTGTGTGTTTGACGTATGTGGGCACACATCTGTGCAGGTGCGTGCAAGACAGTGTACATGTAGGTTCAAAGCTGCCGTTGGGTATCTTCCTTTGTTGCCCTCCACCTTTTTAATTTATCGAGGCAGGGTCTCTTGAAGAAAAAGGAGTTCGGGCTGGAGAGATGACTCAGTGGTTAAGAGTGCTGCCTGCCTGTTCTTCCAGAGGTCCTGAGTTCAATTCCCAGCAACCACATGGAGGCTCACAACCATCTATAGTGAGGTCTGGCGCCCTCTTCTGGCCTGCAGGTGTACATGCAGACAGAACACTGTGTACATATCAAATAAATAAATCTTTTTAAAAAAAAAGAAAAAAGAAAGAAAAAAGAAAAAGAGGTTTACTAATTCTGGCTAGTTTAGCGAGGTTTGCCCCAGATGTTACTGGCCGCTGCTTCCCTAATGCTGAACTTACAGGAGAGGTCACACCTGTCCAGCCTAGGTGTGAGTCCTTGGGATCCCAATCTCAGGTCTCATGCTTGTATGGCAGCTACTTTACCCACTGAGCCATCTTAAGGTGTGTGTTTGTGTGATGTGTGTGTGTGGTGTGTGTGTGATGTGTGTGTGTGGTGTGTGTGTGTGTGTGTGTGATGTGTGTGTGTGGTGTGTGTGATGTGTGTGTGTGATGTGTGTGTGTGGTGTGTATGTGGTGTGTGTGATGTGTATGTGGTGTGTGTTTGTGGGATGTGTGTGTGTGTTTGTGTGATGTATGTGTGTGGTGTGTGTGATGTGTGTGTGATGTGTGTGTGATGTGTGTGTGTGTGATGTGTGTGTGTGGTGTGTGTGATGTATGTGTGTGATGTGTGTGTGTGATGTGTATGTGTGGTGTGTGTGTGGTGTGTGTGATGTGTGTGTGGTGTGTGTGTGTGTGATGTGTGTGTGTGATGTGTATGTGGTGTGTGTGTGATGTGTATGTGGTGTGTGTGTGTGTGTGTGATGTGTGTGTGTGATGTGTGTGTGTGGTGTGTATGTGGTGTGTGTTTGTGTGTGTGTGTGTGAGGTGTGATGTGTGTGTGTGGTGTGTGTGATGTGTGTGTGATGTGTATGTGTGTGTGAGTGTGATGTGGTGTGTGTGTGTGTGATGTGTGTGTGTGTGATGTGTATGTGGTGTGTGTGTGATGTGTATGTGGTGTGTGTGTGTGTGTGATGTGTGTGTGTGATGTGTGTGTGTGGTGTGTATGTGGTGTGTGTGTGATGTGTATGTGGTGTGTGTGTGATGTGTGTGTGTGATGTGTGTGTGTGGTGTGTATGTGGTGTGTGTTTGTGTGTGTGTGTGTGAGGTGTGATGTGTGTGTGTGGTGTGTGTGTGTGATGTGTGTGTGTGATGTGTATGTGGTGTGTGTGTGTGTGTGTGTGTGAGGTGTGTGTGTGTGTGTGGTGTGTGTGTGTGATGTGTGTGTGTGGTGTGTGTGTGGTGTGTGTGTGATGTGTATGTGGTGTGTGTGTGTGTGTGTTTAGATGTGTGTCAGTGTAACTCATTAGGTACAATATCATTTTTTATATTTATTAATTTTGAGATAGGCTCCCACACTTGCATGAACCTTACAAGTGGTTCGTGAGCCCCAGGGATCCACCTCCCCAGCGCCAAGATTGCAAGCGCAGGGCATGACACCCGGATCTTTTTAACACAGGCTCTGCAGATCAAAAGCAGGTCTTCATGCTAGCAAAGGAAGCACTTTACCAACTCAGCTATAGCCCCAGATATATATTTTTTCAATGAACCTTATGGATACATAAGGTTTGTCAGCAGGGAAAGCTGAAGGGACAAGTGGCATCCCAAAGGAGAAAACCATTATCCATCACACTGCTTCTCAATCCTGAGACATTTGTGAATGATCTCTAGGTAGCACGGAGAGACAACTCTGTTAATCAAACATGACGTCAATTGTCTTACTAAAAAATCAGCGCTCTTCAAAGCTCTTACTTATATAAGCAAAACTTAAAAACACTGATTTTGCTGTATTCACCTTAATTTTTAAAAATTATTTATTTAATCGCTTTGCAGCCCGATCCCAGCCCTCTCCCTCCTCTCCTCCCAGTCCTGCCCTCGTGCCTCCCTCTCCCATCACTTTGCTCTTTAGCACCTTCACGCAGCATCGGAAGGCACAGCAGGCTTCCATCTCACCTTCTTAGCAGCTATATATGTTCTTTCAATGTTTATTTAATCCAAAATTTAATGCTTATTTGTCACAAAACGACTATTCTGATGTTGTACAATTATGCAATAGTGCTTCTGTGATTCCGCAGTTCCCTGAATAATTCACTCATTTCTCATCTTTCATCCAAAGTTCTGGTTTTCCTTAGAGACAATTCGTCTTCTGCTTAAAGACAAAAGAAACTGAAAGTAGAGGTCATTTCACGCATTGGTGAATCCTTTGGCTTTAATAAACAGGGTAACTAGACTGATAATTCCAAGAACCTTTTGCTTACTTCAGAAGTAGTATTTCTTAGGTCTATAAAAATAAAAACTAAAAATCTTGTCTCTGAAATCAATTTATTGCATCTCACAGCCAATAAAATCTTTCTCTGGAGGTTTTGATATATGAATTATGTCAACTTCAAAGGAAACTTGTGCAGTGTTTTCATTCTGCCTAAGCTCTGCAGTAGAGGACAACTGTACATATTATTTTCTGCATTGGCAAGTCTTAGATAAACTATGACTATTAAAAATAAAAACATTTAGGAGTTTCAACTAGGTAGGGTTTCTTATTCCTTCATGGAAAAGAATTCTAAAATATTAAATGTTTACTAAATCTTGAGTACAAAACAATATGATTGATGGTATATATAAAATTTAACATTATTGTGCTAGGTGTAGGGGATAGTTATCAATTATTAAAACTTTGAGAAACTTCTAGAGATCACACAGGCCCTAGACATGTTTTCCAAGAAGGTCTGTCCATGCTTCAGGTGACACAGAAAATATAGTCATGCCTGACAAACAGGGTCCTCAGTACTTTAGAAGGTTTGACTATGCCTGTCCCTAACACTCTTCTGTCTCCTGACTTCCCCATTGTTTAGGGCCTGGAACATAAAGGATATTTATGTACTCTTTCCAGGTTATTTCCCTCTCTCTAGTGCTAGGAGATGTCCTTGCTTTTTATAAACAGTTGGTTACAGGACCATATATCTGCTGGAACAAAGCCTTCAGATTCCACCTGGGAAAGATGCTATGACCTGAGAGCAGGCTCAGAACAGTGTGATAGATTCCAGGCCTAGGAAAATTAAAATTCTTTTAATTTTAGCAATTTAACACTTTGTCCCTTCACCATGATGCAGTGTAGCAACACTGTAAATTTTGGCATCACTTGCCTTTCTCAGATTTTTTAAAGCACTGTAGGAAAGTCTGTCTCTTAAATACCCCTGCTTAGACTGCATGGTTCTAAAGCATGTTTTAGCTTTGTTATTCCTGGACCCTGCAATGCTGATGGGCCTTGCTTAACGTTCTCTCTTTCTTTTAACATGGACTCAGTCACTGTGGGTCAGCAAGACTACACTTAGCAGGTACCAGATAACGTTTTAGGAGCTCAATAAAAATAAAGCAAATAAAAAAAATTCCTGTTCTTTTAGAGCTCATATTATATAAGAGAAGCAGCAACAGCTGAAAGGCAAAAATTTTTTGTATGTTTGACATACGGTCCGTTGGATGGCAATAAGTGAGAGAAAAATATTAAAATAGTCAAACCAGTAAATAATCCTACACAGCTGTACTTACCTAATTTTTAACAAAGGTTTCAAAAACCTGCATTAGATAAATGGTAGTATCTTCAACAAATAATGATGGAAAAACTAGATGGCCACACGTAGAAGAATGATATTAGATGCATATAAACTTAAAATAAATCACAGGCTTTAATGTGAGATCTGAAACCTCAAATCTTCTAGGGAAAACACTTCCCCAAAAAGGCATAGGCAAGGACTTTCTGAAAAGGACTGGTAAGATGGCACAAGGGACTAGGATGAATATGAACAGAGTAATGACATGTACAAAAATGCCACAGTGAAACCAGCTACTTTGTATGACAACTAAAAATTAATTTTAAAAAGAAAGAAAACCACATAGGCAACCCAAAATGAGGTGGCCAGGAGAGCCTTGCTAAAATTATGACTTTGAGTTATGTCCTTAAGGATGGGAGGCAGGTGAGCTCTGTAAGCATTTCGGAGAAGAGTATTTCAGGAGGATATACAGGACTTCAGAAGGATGTACAGGACGTAGAGCAACAAGTGGGTAGGAAGTAACAGTAACAGAAAGCACATAGGGTTCTGTGCAGAAAATTGTAATAACCTGGGAATATATATATATATATATTGAGCTAGAATTTTGCTGGGTCCTCTTGATTTGAAGAGAGAAACTCTAGTATTGCTAAGGCTAATCCTGCCTCTTGTGTTAGATACAGACCACTAGGGCCCATGGATACAATGGGAAAGACAACTAGGAGGAAACCATGATACAAATAACACATCTGTGGTGCGGTGTGTAACAAATAATTTGAATGGGTTTAGAGCAAGCTGGTCACAACAGAGCGGTTGAGAATCATCCAGACTCTTGACGTGCTTTGAACATAGAACAGCTGTAATATGTGGAAGGCTCAGCTACAGAAGCAGAAACGACTCAAAGGTGACCGCAAAGTTTTTAGTTTGAGCGATGGTAAGAATAGGCACGTTCAGAGGAGGGTTCCAGACCCAGTTTCTTTCTAACAGTGTGACTTTGAGCTAGTGCTTAGCCTCTCTGTGTGCTCCAATTCACTTCTTAAAGGGGGTAACATTATCTACTTTGCAGTTGACACAAGGCTTAGTGATAATATATAAAAGCCCTTGCATGGCACCTGATACTGATAGAAGTTAATAATAGACAGAATTCTTATCGTTACTGTTCTTTGGGAACAAGAAGAGTAAGTTCTTGTTTTAGATATTTGAAGACAGAATAACTGAGTTCCCAGAGTCTTCACAGAGTTATTTCGTGCGTCTCCTCGTGGAGCCCGGGTGCTTTTCTGTCCCTTTTCTCTAGTATGTTTCTGGTTTATCAAAGAAATGGTAAAATATAATGCAGTTTTCAGTGGTGGCGATAAGAAATCCATATGTGCATGTCTGCACCCCAACCCCATTATGCTTATGAATTGAGAAGCATAATTTGGTTTTTTCTAGTGATACCTTGTACCTGCCAGGCAGGCATTTGTCTGCTAAGCTATACCTCCAGCCTGGAGAAGCTCCTGTTTGGACAGACTTGTGGATATTATACAAAAGTATGTTGTTGGGACAGTGGTGTGGCCCTATGCATTTTTCTTTCATGAATAATCCCTCATCCAAAGATGATCTTTGTGCAGCTGATTTTAACAACTACATGATATGTTAGCAACCCTAGCTAGCCATGGTTATAACTAGTGTGATACAATTTCTGGTTCTGCAAATACTAGAATGAGCTCCCATTGCTGTAAACCATAGAAAGTGGGGCGACTAGTTCGACCTATTGGCAATTAGTCCTATGCTCTTGATAAATATGGGGGAAAAATCTCTATAACAGAAAAAGTCATCGTATCTGCTTTGTCTTGCATAGTGTGTGAAAAGTGAATGTCTAAATAGAAAAGGAAGTGTGGCATTCATGCAAAGCCACACTGCAACTCAGGTCTTATAGTTCTCTTAAGTTAAAGATGAAAACTAAAATAAAAATGGACTGAGTTCATCTGGGGAAGTGGGGGAGGTCAGGGGAGGAACTGGGAGGAGGGGGAGGGGAAACGATGGTCGAGATGTTATGTGTGAGAGAAGAATAAAAGTTAAAGACAAAACAAAACCCACTGGATTGAATAATTTCCTTAATACTAATTTCTACCTAGCACCAACATTTTATATTCCACTCCCTTCATCCTGCTCAAACTAAATTTAAGGGGCAGAGAGGACAGCCTAAGATTCCCTTTAATAGTTTTTCCAATCTGGTTCACTTGTTTGTTTCTGTTTTTGAGAGAGGGTCTCTCTATGAGGCCCTAGGTGGCTTAGAACTCATGGAGAGGAGTTCTCTCTCAAATGCTAGGGTTAAAGGTGTGAGAATCTGAGCTTTGATACCACTTTGGATCCTCGGCATCGTCTGTAATTTTAATGTTCTTTGTCCACAAAGGCTTCTGTAACTTTTCTGAATGATTTAGTGAGTGGCATGGCGCAGCCCAGTTACTCAGCACAGTGCCTGGAATATGGAACAGACCCAGCAGGTGCTGTTTCTAATGGCAAGAATGATTTTTTTTTCTCTTTTTCATGCGTCTTCCCAGAGAAATGCTCTTCTGTCCTCATGGAGATCAGCCAGTCCATTAGGCCACTCAGCAACACTGACTTAACTTGCTAATAAACTAGAACTTCACACCTGCTCCCAACTGTCCCCAGGAGGCCTGACTGAAGTAGAAACACAGCTGAACAGGCTCAGGGACTGCTGGCTAATTTGAAAACCCTCAGCTTTTGTGTTGGTCACACATATATTCACACTTTCAAATGAAATATGTCTTTGTGCAAGAGAAAAAAAAAAAAAGGTGAGTAAAGCCAGCAGCTTGGCCCACAGATGCCTTTCATACCCACTCCTTCAATTTCTGTTTAAACTCAGAAAGGCGTCCATTTGTGAGTCTCCCTGTATATTATTAGGGAAGGATGAATGTGGTCCCAGAAATTCTGAGGGAGTCTGGGGTGAGTGCATATAAACATTTGGCCAGGCATCTCTGGGTACTCGCTGTGGTATCTGTTTGCTAACTCACACACTGTCTTTCCCTGTTGCTTTTCTGACAGGGTGGGTAGATTAAGATTCATGAATTTCATTAAGAATTTTCTGTCACTAAGAATTTATGTATTTTTAACAACCTATAAAATAATATTCTAGAAAGATTCTACAAGAATCTAAAATAATTGCCGAAATATTTCCCTAAAGTTAAAAGAACCAAACCCAGGTGCTCCGGCTCTGGCTACTTTTTCATTCTATCTTTTCTGGTTTTATGTGAGCACTAAGATGTACAGAGAGCACAGTGTTAAATTGCTTGCATATATGTGTATACGTATATGTGTATACATATATGTGTATACGTATGTGTATACGTTTTTCTCCAGGAAGTAGCTCGCACTCTCACCAATTTTCTTTATGATGGCCACAAATGTGTTTACCCTGTCAGAATGTGAGATTCATGAGGAAGGATCTCATCTGTCTCCGCTCTGTGATTAGTCCTTGAAGTGCTATTTTAAATGCTGTGTTTGAGTACAAAATACAGAATTTATGCATTCAACAAGCCCAGATAAAGAATACGTAAATTATAAGCAATAGCATAACACTACTTGATTCCTAGTTTAGAGGCCGGGAAGTCCAAGATCAAGAAGCCCCATTTCATGAGGACCTGTGGGCTGTACCCTCTGGGGGAAGTGCAAGGAAGTGCGCCCAAACAGAGGAAACCGCAGTTGGCCAACCGTTCTTTAGCAGGGTCCCAGTTGGTGAATAGCCTTTGGTACCAGCATCAATCCCTTCATGACAACACAGTTCTTACAGACCAGTGCCCTCTTGGTTTTTTTGTTTTTAAGATTTACTTATTTATGTAGTATTCTGCCCCCATATGTGTGCCTGCATACCAGAAGAGGGCACCAGATCTCATTATAGATGGTTGTAAGCCACTATCTGGTTGCTGAGAATTGAACTCAGGACCTTTGGAAGATCAGCCAATGCTCATAACCTCTGAGCCATCTCTTCAGTCCCCATCGCCATCTTGAAAGCCTCAATTGGCTAGCACTGCTGTCATTGCAAGTTTCAGTACAGGTTCTGAATATTACATAGCAAGGATTCTACCAACATGGCTCTTAAATCAGAACATAAATTTTAAAAGGAACTGGGGCTCGTTATGGTGCCACATACCCTGAATCCCAGCACTTAGGAGGCAGAGGCAGAGGCAGGCAGATCTCTGTGAGTTCAAGGCCAACCTGATCTATATAGTGAGTTCCAGGCCAGCTGGACTAGCTAGAAAGACCTTGTCTCAAAAACAACCAAATAAACCCTAGGAAATTGGAATTTGTAAACTAAACACCACCTTAGAGCCCTTGTAGAGAGTCAGAGATTGAATTATCAACTGCAGGCCCCAGGAATACACATTTTCTCGCTTCTTTCACTGTACCTTCCCAAGAAATTCTAAAACAATGGACCGTTCAACCTTTAATAAACACTCAAATAGCATCTGCCTGTGTTTGTGTATCCCAAATAATTGATATTCCAAACAGAACGGTTTTTTGTTTGTTTGTTTGTTTGTTTCCCCCTTTACTTTGTTCTGATATTTATTACAAAAGTTCGTGAGTCGGGGCACTTTGAGCTTTGTGCACCTTTTATCGCCTGGTTTGGAAGGGTTTGCGTGCTGCTTACACAAAGAACCTTCCATCTGCTGGGAGCAGGTTAAGAGCTGGCGTGGCAGCTGGCTTCAGGAACAAGACCAGGACACAATCTGAGTCTGTAAGTGTAGAAGAAAGAAAAAAGTCCATCTGTCTGGAAACATCAAAGGGGAGGGGGGAATGAAATCAGATTTAGGGCAGAGGGGGCAGGACTGAGGAAGCCGACCTGCTGGGTGTGCCCAAGCCAGGCAGATAGGAGAGCTGAGAGGCAGAGAAGGAAAGAAGACACTACCAGCTTAGGAGCCATAGGTCGATGCCAAGAAGACAAGCTGTGTTTGATTTTATGGTGACAAGGCTGGAAAGACCTGACATCCACAAGGAATTAGAAACAGGAGAAAGGATTATTGGGCTAGCCTGGGCTAGCCTGAGTAGGGAAAAAGTTGGGAATAAAGCATGGGAGAGTGCTAAGCTAGATTTGAGCTGAAGCCAATGGTTGTGAACACATCTGTATGCCCGTGAAGATCTGAAATCTTGTGTCTTCTAGAGAAATAGCTGTTTTCATTCTGTTTTATTCATTTAATTTTGCTTTGAAATGTCAAGATGAAGCAGAAGAAGGAAACAGATTTGAGACTGTGGCTTCCAGAGTGGGAGAGCGAGTGTGAAAGAGTGAGACCAGTCTCCTCTGACCTTGGGTCTAAATCCAAAAAAGCTGTTGACAGGGGAATTTTGTGTGTGTGCCTCAGGTGTTTGAACATGTGGACATCAAGAGGTGCTCACTGGGTACCTGTGAGCATGACTGATGACTTCGGGAGGATGCTGTCCCAAAGCAGTGGGTGGGATTATCTGACACATTTTTCAAAAGGCACATGTGTTTTCTGCTCCTTCCATCCACAATTTAGGTAGACCAGATGTTTCCATAGCTGTGCGACATTAGACAAGACACATCTGAAGTGGATGGATGGAAGGGACTGGTTCGGAGAGGGGCTGGGGAGGGTAACTGGGGTGGGTGGGAACCAAGTGTCGAGAGAGCAGAGGTGGGAGTGGGGGGGGGAGACCAGAAAGAGAATGGAAATCAGTGAGAGTATCTCTGGCTCTCAGAAGTCTATGGGGGTGACCCTAGCTGAGACTTCTAGCAGAGGGAGTTAAAGAGCCTGAAGTCACCACTTCCTGTAGCCAGGTAGAAGGAGGGGAACACCAACCCACCCATAAAAACCTTCAAACTTTGTCCTGCCTACAAGAAGTGTAGGAATAAAGATGGAGCAGAGATTGAGGGAATGACAAACCAAAGACTAGCTCAACTTGAGACCCACTCCATGGGAGAGAGCCAACCCCTGACTCTATTAATGATACCCTGCTGTGCTCACAGACATGAGCCTAGCATTGCTGCCTTCTGAGAGGCTTCATCGAGCAGCTGATGAAACAAGAGTCAGAGACCCACAGGCAAACAATAGGCCGAGCTCAGGGAGTTCTGTGGAAGAGTAAGGGAAAGGATACAGGGGGTCAGAGGGGTCAAGGACATCACAAGAAGACCCACACAGTCAACTAACCTGGGCCCATAGGGGCACAGGGAGACTGAACCACCAACCAAAGAACATGCATGGACTAGACCTAGACCCCTACACATATGGATCAGATGTGCAGCCTGGTCAACATGTGGGTCCCCCAACAATAAGAGTAAGAGCTGTCTCTGGATCTGTTGCCTGCCTTTGGCTCCCTTTCTCCTGGCTGGGCTACCTTGTCAGGCCCCAGTGGGAGACAATTTGCTTAGTTCTGCTGTGACTTGAAGTGCCTGGATGGGTTGATACCCCTTGGAGGCCTCCTCTTCTCTGAGAAGAAAGAGAGAGGGGTTGGGGGAGGGGACAAGAAGGTGGGACTGGAAGGAGAGGAGGGAGGGCACTGGGATCAGGATGTAAAGAGATTAAATAAATAAATGAATGAAAAATATACAAAAGAAGAAATAAAACTACCTCACACACACAGACATGGACACACACACACACGTGTGTTTGCATTTCCTGCATTGTTAACTTCCTGAGAAGTGACTCACACTCAAATCAAGGACATAACTATAATCTCTAGAACTCAGTATTATAGATTTATTTTAAAAGCATTTAGTTTGGTTTCTCTTCAGTTATGTGTGTGTATGTGTGGAGGTATGGGCATATGAATGCTGGTATCCACCAAAGCCAAAGGTGTTGGATCCCTTTCTCTTCAGTTTTGTGTATGTACGTGTGGAGGTATGGGCATACGGATGCTGGTACCCACAGAAGCCAGAGGTGTTGGGTGCCCTGGAGCTGGTGTCACAGGAGGTTGAGAATTACCAAGCTGGGGTCCTCAGCAAGAGTAGCGTATACTCTTAACCACTGAGCCATCTTCTCAGCCCCCAGATAAACAATCTGCAAGATATGTATATATTAATATTTTGATTTTGAGATTATAATACAATTCCAATATTTCTCCCTTCCCTCACCTCCCTCCAAACCCTGCCCTATGTTCCTTTAAATTCAGGCCTCTTTATTCACTAACTGTTATTGTATGCCTCTATTTATCTGTGTCTGTGTGTGTGTCTGTACATGTATATGGTGTATACAATTCGTTTCTGAGTATAGTCTCCTCCATTTGTATAATACTTTGTGTGTATATTTTCAGGGCTGACTATTTGGCACCAGACAATCAATTAATGTGCTGTCTTTGGAGGAAGCCAAATTTTTCTGCTGCCAGCTTTCCTTAATTGCCTGTAGTTCTTTGTGTAGGGTTGAGGCCTCATGGGCTTTTTCTTATTTTTGAGGAAAGGTTTCACGATGAAGTATTGGCTGGCTTTGAACTGTTTCTATAGACCAGGATGATATCAGACTCAAAGATCTGCTTGACTAAACCTCCCAAGTGCTAGGCTTAAAGGTGTGTATCAGCATGCCCACCCTTAAACAGATTCTTAATACAAATAATAGATATTTGTCAATAAACCCTAATTTCACTGTGGAAATTAAGAAGGTATGGAAGGTAAGAGTGTACCCTCAAGGACGTACAGTCAAGGAAAAACAAGTGGAGACTCAAACCCTTGTTATTATGGTTTATGGCTAAGAATTCAATGTTTTGCAAGATTCTGAATGAAAGAAAAGGGGGGAAAGCTCTTGTGCCTGATTATAAATGAAGAACAGGCACAGCAGCCGAAAGGAACAGCAAGGAGTAACAGGCCCACTCAGCACACGCAAAAAAAAAAATCCCCCAGACAGGCCCACATCTACAGGACTTGGACATTAAAACAGATATCAAAATCTTGGAAAATGAGGTAAATTATATCCAATGCCTTCTATTGTTTATACAGTTAGTTTTTAGGAAGCTCACTTGAAACGAAATCCAACCATAGCACTGCTATGAATAGCAAGGACCATGTGCAAACCTATAGCTTGTTTGATTACCTGTCCAAGGTCTGTTTTTGCAGACTGCAGACCCTGCCTGCCTCACTCTCTGAACCTCGCTTCATAGTGCCTGGTATCATCAGAAAATACCCGCAATATGGACACTATTCTTAGAACTTCTACATTTTTTGAGAAGTGCTGGATTCTCACGGTTTTTTATTTTAATTTGGATGAGGAAGGACAATACTGATGTCCATTTAAATCTATACATCACTAGTGTGTATATGTCCTCTAGTCAAAACCCTTCAGTGATCTCTTATCACCTACCGAGCTGCGATCCAGGCTCTTGAAGGTTTGATCGGACCTCTTTTCTTTCTGGCTTCCTAATTGTGGGGAAAGCACATGGCTGAGTGGTTTGAGGTTGTTGAGAGCAGTTTCAAGGGTGAATGTTTGTTTATCACTGAGAGTGGTCACTGTCTGCGATATTAACTGGGCTACCAAATGTCAGAGCCATCAAGTAAAAATGGACAGAGGTTCACAATAGGCAGTCTTGGGAGTGTTTGTGTTGGCATCCTGAAGCCAGGTGTGCTCAGTGGCTGGTTGTAGACATAGGAATTAACTAATAAATACTGGCAAGTTGTATTTGTGCTTTAAGAAAATACTGATAGAAAAACTGTGTGTGTGTGCATGCGTGTGTGTGTGTGTGTGTGTGTGTGTGTGTGTGTGTGTGTGTGTTTGAGTATGTGTGTCTACTTGATGGCCACATGTGTGTGTCCCATGCATTTGGGAGTCAGAAGACGACTTGTCCAAGTTAGTGTCTCCTTTCACCATGTAGGTGCAGGGACTGAACTTAGGTAGTCAGGCTTGGTGGCCACTGCTCCTATCCGACCATTTCACCATTTCACCGGCCCTGCATTCCTGTACTTAGGTTCTTTTAAATTTTTTCTGGAGGGAACCACTTAAGATCGAACCTAGGACCTTGCCCATTCATACTAGGCCATCCTGAACTGAATTCCCATCTGACAAATTTTTAAATGTTTTTTGATACCCAGAGATTGGATGTTGAGACATGTCTTCCAGTTGTATAGTTAAATATTCAGTTTGTGATTTCATTTGTCCTGGCTCCCCACAAATATTCACTTAATAAGGGTGGAGGGGTGCTGACTGAAAATGGTACAGGAAAAAAAAAGTGCCTTATTCTACGTTAGGGAAGTATTTCTCCAGCTGTGGACCATGGAATACTCAAATTAGAATAATCAGGATTTCTGGTAACTATTCCAGAAATATGTCATAGACAAAAGAACTTAAGCTCTTGGAGAATATTAGGGTCTGTGTTTTTATGAAGTTTCCCCACATGATTCCGATGTATGTAAAATTTAAATACCAGGCTTAAGCATATGTGGTGGAGCACAGTGGCACTGTTCGTTATCCCTGGGTGGTCCCCACTCTCCCCTTCCTTATACAGCGTGAGCCGGCTGCACATGCATGCACTCACACCAGCTCCTGGCAGCTTGGCCAGGAAACAGCCACGTAAACACCTGCATACCAGATGGGCATTTAATTCAGAGTGAGTTGGAAGGGTAGTGAGCATTTTACAAGGATGCCGGTGTCCTTCAGAGCAGTGCTCTTCTCTCTCTCCTTCTCTGTTTACCTTAATTTGAAGTCAGTTTCCCTTTCCTGATCAAGAATGGCAGGAATATCGAATGCCCGTGAGTAAACAAATATGTCCAGATGAAGGCATTGGTTTGTTGTAAGTACTGGCCACCTTATGTAGCAAGACTCAGAAACGTGGAATTACTACCGAAAGGAGTAGTTGGATGATTTAAATTTTTTTTAATCCAGTTTTCTGAGCCATCGAGTCATCTCAGCTGCCAAACCAGATGACCTGGATCGATCCCAGAATTAGTACAGTGGAAAGAACCAACTCTTGCAAGCTTCCCTCTCTCTTTGCATGCATGTTTCTCCAAATAAAGGAGTAACAACGTAAGAGATAAATCCAGCTGCCCATTAAAATCATTTAAGAACAGGTTTACCAATCACTGTACAAAAGTGGGTAGAAGTGAACTAAGATAGGATCAGAAGGTAAAAATATTATGCTCTTTTTGCTTATATTCAATTTTTTCTAACAAAAGTAATATCAAATAGTTTATCTAAGCTATCAAGATGAAATACCAGGAACATATAACCTTTAAACGTTTTAAATGCTTGTATTTGTTATTTACCATTCATTCATTCTTTTAGTGTATTTAGGTTTACCGAGACATGTATATGGATGACAGAATAAAACTTTTGGAGTTGGTTGTCTCCTTCTACCATGTGGGTTCTAGTGGTCAGGGTTGGCCACGGGAACCAGTTCAGCATCCATCCCAGCCAGGCAGCTCCGAGATGTTTCTACTTGCTTCCTTTTCTTTTGTATTCTTTTCCACTGTAGAGATTATGGTAAGTAAAGCTGAGTAAGCCAGAGCACTGGCCATCAAGGCTGCCTGGCATGAGAACTCAGCAGAATAAGGTGGGAGCTCTCCGCTTTTGCCAAAAGTAGTGAAAAGAATGCTGTCCCCTTGCTAACCTCATGGAAAATACCTCTTAAAGAGGCAGAACCTCTTGTTTTTTCTATTGGTTTGTGTTGCCCTTTACTGTTGTTTGCAGGGCAGTGGCTGGGCAGCCATATTGCCCTGTGCAGTGGGTTGGATGGACAGCTTAACTCTGAAGTGAGACGTTCTCTGAAGCTGCTCTTTCTCTGTGGTCTTTGCAGTCTTCCCAGTTGACTCAGCTCCAGAGTCCCAGCAGGAAGTTCCTACCGAGAAAAGCTCTGAGGAGTCTGGCCTGTGTGCCAGCAATGGCACAATTAAGTAATAACCACGCTGACAGTGACATTCCCTGTGAACGTCTTTCTGTCCTGCCAACACGGCTCAGAGAGCCTCCCCTCTACCCAGCACACAGCCCTTTGTCTATTTCTTTAGCTGGGAAAGGGCATTATCTTTGCACGATGTATTTACAGTCATTTCTGGAATGAGAAGTAACATTTTTTCCTTTCTCAGATCTCTGTGTCACCCCTTTCTTCAAAAGTTTTCATTGAGCGTCTCCTCCTCTCACCTTCTATTTTCCTCCTTCCTTTTCTAATACCCAAATACTGGGATAATGAAAGAAATCCATAGCATTATACAGCAATATAGTGATTACTTTCTGTGGGAAAAAATTTGATGTTAAAATGAGATTTGCTAGTCTAGTTAGTAATTAGATTTATGGCCAACTAATGGTCTATTGTGTTCATCCATGGAAAGACTCTCTCAACAAAATAAATAGATTAGTTTTGTTACAGGATAAATTAAGCTGTACATTGAGAAGCTGTTAATTTCTCATCCCCTTTTCTGCTTTTATCTCTCAGATTCTTGGGTTATTTTAATTTGATCCTTTGTGAATATATTCAATAAATTGTAAGTAGATTTTTTTTAATCCATAAATATCTGTTTCACCTGCTCTGTACATTGCTGATTAGTGTAGTAATGTTTTGATTTCTTATCAGAGTGCTCATGGTAAGCTTCACAGCCAGGCCATTCGCTAGCATGGCGGCAACCCGGCTAGCATGGTTACTTAGTAGTTAAGGAGCTGTTTGTTTCTCAGAGAAGTTCCAGCGGCACGTGTAAAAGTCCTGCCAACCCTTCATAGCAGAAGAGTTGATGAGAAGAGAGGAAAGGCGGAAACGACAGGCCCCAAATTTTCTATAGCTGCCATGGATCTCAAAACCGCAAAAAGCCTTGGGATCTGTAAACTAATCATGGGCTCTTACTTTGTTCTTTTATGCACTATGGAAAGTTCTGGAGTCCTTAGAGGTCAAAGCACTATATAAAGTAATGTCTTATGTGACCTGAAGCAGGGAAACCAGTCACAGACGATACAAAAACAAGTGGGTGTAGCGCGGACCGACACACTTTTATTTATAAGAGCAGCTGGCAGACCCAGTTTGGCCCTGAGGCTGAGGCTCACAACTAGTATTCAGGTTCTGTGGAAGCCTGTCACAGAATCCAATTAAAATTCAGGTAGTTCCCCTGTGCTCGCAGTGGCCTGTGATTGTAACAGCGGCTTAGCACTGAGATAGTGGTTGTTAATTCCAAACACTGGCTTATTTATATTTTTAGAAGGACTGAGAGGCTTAAGTAGAAAAGCGTGCCGTAATTGATTAGTAACATTCAAAGCAGGCAAAGCTGGGAATGTGGTAGCACATAGATTATGTTTTTATTCTGTTTTAGAATTTAGAAGATGACTCAAACGGCCTTATCTTACTTCACACGACATTTTTGGACATCTTTCTAGCTTGATTCTTTTCAGCTTCTTGACAAAGACTCAACATTGTCTAATGGTGTGACCTAATACAATGGCTCACATTTTTCAAGTTTTAAGAATGTTTCAGTACCATTTTATTACTTCAAATATTAAATTGGGTAATGAAGACTTACAATCGATCTTAAGAGATTCTATCATATGACGTGGTCACATTCTGAGAAAAGCGCCATAAAGTGATTTAGTCAATCTGTGAACATCACAGTGTATTTACAGTATTTAATAAAATCACCAGATCATATAATTTTAAGAGAGAGCAGTCATATAATCTTTGAAATGGTATGTGCCACATAACAACTTTAATTTCGTTAGCAAATATTCATTTAACAAAATATTGAGTTTCATTTATGCCATTTTCAAGCATTTATGCCAACTACTGCATTCACATTGACCCTCTATTACAGGCACCACCCATCTTTCCTCCATTCCCTTTTCTGCTCATAAACAGGACAGTTTAAGTGAGATTTGCATTTTGCATATGTGGAATGTATTCTTTTAACTCTTAGTGATCTTGCTTTTGTATCTGTGGCATGCTTTCACAAACCTTTTTAATTTATTTAGTGTTTTCTGGGGTAAAGGCAGGAATCATTTGCAAAGTCATCAGGAGGAAAAAAAATGTGCTGACTTAGCTGTTTCTCACCTTGTCAGCAAATGAGTAGGTACCACCTGTGCCTGGGAACACCTGGTGCATCTTGCTCATGGTCATTGGGAGGCAGAGGGTACACATGGAAAAGGGGAGGGACCACAAATGTCAGTATTGGATAAAGGGTGGATCGAAGTCCAAAGGGAAGAGAGTTTTAACCCTTACTCTCTCCAAACAGATACCTTATTGCCCTCACTTGGAGTCCCTCATGAATAGTGCTCAAAGTTTCACAAAGTTGTAAGTCCTGTGTGAACAGAAGGTACAAGAAAGGAAAACCCGTGGGTCCTTCCAGAGGGAGTTGGGCTTTAACCAGCCAGCTAATTTATTGACTCTTTTCTTTGAAAAAGCAAAAACAAATTTAGAAATACTTTAAAAGTCATTTTGAATACTATCTTATTTTAGATTAGAAAGTCTTTACACATCCGAGAATGAGATGTGAAAAGTGGAAAGACAGGAGATGAGAAAGAGAAGGTGAAGAGCTTGAAGCAGGCAGGGGTGCTTATCCTAGGCCAGCTTCAGGGGGAGTTCTGTACATTACTTGAATTCTAGGCAGTGTTTGGCATCTCTCTGTGTGCTCCCAAGTGGTACAGGCTTTAGGGTGGCATGTTAGTGTTCCCAGTGAGAATCACTGGTCTGTTGATTGAATTCTTATCCAGGGATTGGAATCTGAACTAAATATGTAACTGCTAAATCCAGGCACAGGACTGAGGGGATGGGGCAAAGGGAAAAAATAAATAATAAGGAAAATATTTTGTCCCTTTCAGTGTCCCGGGGGTGGCCCTGTTCGTGGCTTCATGACCCTAAAGTTCTAAAACAGAAGAGGAATGGCGGCAGCCAAGGCCAGTGACATGTGACTGCTAACCCCACTGTTAGGAGAACAGCTGGCGCACCCTGCAGAGGTCCTGACAGTGAAAGACAGCCCACAGACAAGGCACAGCTGAAAGCCAGCTTGGTTGCAAATTAGAATATAATGGTAGAGCTGCTGCCGCTGAGAAGTGATTTGCATCAGAGCCCACCAACAAAGCGCATGAGTGGAGCAGAGCCAGCTTTTGTGAGAAAGGGACACCAGGAGTGTTACATTAGTAACAAAAGATTCACTAAAGACAGAAGCAGAACTGGGCAAAGCTGGTCCTAGGGTTTGCTACACAAGAACACTCATTTTTCCTCAAAGAAAATTTATGTTTAACCTTCAATAAATAGATTAAGTTCCTCTTTACATACTTGTTAGTTGTTCCTTTATCTGCACATGCCACGGTGCTTTGCTCACGTCTAAATTACAGGACTGCATAAAGCAAGGCTTGGACTTCTATTTCATCAAGTCTATTTCTACAACCCTGTTACATGCTTCCACAGTGATGCTGCTGTGGTTTTCATGTCAACACACCAGCAACTACAGTAAAATCTTTAAGTGTTTTAAGAGAAGCACAAAAAGGATGAAGCCTATTTTGATAGTATGAAATACTAGAAAACAGATCCGGTGTAAACGAAAGTTTGTAATAACAGTAATGAGAGCACTGAAAAAAAAATGCAAACACTGCAGAAGAAAGTATTTGGAAAAATGAGAGCCAAGGTAGGATTCTCCCACACCACCAGCAATCAGCATGGAGGAGCTAACACCGAGTGGTGCCTCGAGCAGCAAGGGCGCGCGTTGTGCGGGGTGTAAGATGACTCTAATAAGCAGGCCTAGTGCACTGTTGCAGGAAGACCCGCTGAAACAGCGCAGGTGTGCGGCAGCTTCCGGCACTTGATGTGCTCAGAGTATCTTCTTCGCTGGTGACAGGTTTCATGGAGACAGAAACCATCCTGTTGTTTTTATAGTTTCCCCCGTGTCTTAGCTCAGCTCACAGTTGTGTTGTTAAAAAAAAAAAAGACAGGATATTGCATTAAAATTCTTTGTGATCAGTCTGATCCTACACACAGTCCTTTGTTTCTCAGCCTGTCCTCAGGTTCCTCCTGCACTGCTGACGTGAATCTGTGCTGGAAAGCCGCATCGCTTCCTTTGCTTTCCCTTCTTCCTGAGTCTACAGCCATGCAAGGTCCAGCACAGTGTAAGCCCCATGCAACGGCATGAGAGCTTACCTGTCTACATCCTGTTTTGTTTCGCTTTGGTTTTTTTTTTTTTTTTAACCTATCTATGTTTTGTTTTCTTTTGTTGTTTGTTTTTTTAACCTGTCTGTGTTTTGAATGCAAATTTCTTTCTTACTTTATTAGAACTTATAATTTTTATTTTTCAGTGTTTGATTCTTTCAAGACTCACTATGAGCTATTTGCAAAAAAAGAACCTATGCTCCAAGAGTGCCAAGTATTTATCTATGCTCCCCAAGTTTACTGCAGTGGTAGATGTGATTTTTTTAAGTGGTCTGAGAATGTGCAAGGTTAGTGGGGACCTACGCTCTGACGTTTTCCCCAGAATTTTCTTTGTGCATGCAATGGTGGTGTGAGTTCACCATTTCAACAGCACACGTGTGTCAGAGACTTGATGATGGTGGGCTTGATCCAATGTTCTGTTCACTGGTTTCCATTCACTTCCTACTATTTCAGCAGCTGTAGCCACGCAGTCTAAATATGGTTAGATGGGTTTCTTTTGAGATTATGAACCTCAGATTTCTTTTTCTCTAGAGCAGATTTTTATGATTAAAATAAGACATGAGGTAATAAGATAAAAAGCTACCAGGCAGCAGATATTATGTTATAGAGGAGTTTATTAAGTGAGCATGGGGAAAGAAGAAAGGGAGGGAGGGGTACTCCAGAGAGAGAGATGGGGGACAGAGAGGAAGAGAGAGGAAGAGGAAGAGCGAGAACAAAAGGGGGAGGCGAGGTAGGACTGTCCTTATATATACCCTCGGGCAGGGCCACGCCCCCACGACAGACAGGCAATGACATCACAGGTAGGTAGACTAAAGCAGAACCCTAACACCACGTATAAGCTCTCTAAGTAAGTAAGGATAAATAAATAGCAGTATATTTAGTTAGTTTTCTAAATTTTAGTGCTCTTTTATTGTCTTGGATTTTAGGTAGAGAATTTAAAATAAACGATAATGTTTTCCATAATTTCACCAAACATTTATTGTTTTGAAAGGCCTGCCAATATATGCAACCCAAATAGTAAAAGCACAGTCTACGCATTATGCTATTTAGTTTTCAATGACTTTGTAAAGGAATTTAGTTTGCAAGTCTGCAGATCAGTATTCAAAGGAAATTGTCGCTCCATACAACCTAGAGTCGCCTGTGAAGGGAGCCCCAGTGAGGGCCTGTCTAGTCTGGGTGGGCTGTGGGCATGTCTGTGGGACTTTCCTTGGTTAAAAGGACTGAGGTGAGAAGAGCCATCGTGTGTGTGTGTGTGTGTGTGTGTGTGTGTGTGTGTGTGTGTATGCGTGCGTGCATGCGCGCGCACACGCAGCACAGTTTCATTGGCTGAGCCCTAGACTCTACAAGAGTGGACCAAGCGAGCCCAGTGCAAGCATGGACTCGCTTACTGTGCTCTGCACTGCAGCTGGGACTGGCTGCTTCAAGTTTCTGCCACCTTGACTTTCTCATAATGGTATAATGTGACCTTTTCTCCATATGTTGGCTTTGTGGGGTATTTTATCACAGTACCTGGAAATGAAACAAGAATTTAATCACTATAGTAATTAAGCCAACTAAAACCCTTTTGAGTTTGACTTTAAGGCTAAGGAAGACTTCATTCTCCTGAAAATGTAGACTCTTTTTCTAGAAGTAAGTAAAGCTATAGCATTTTTTTAACCTTTTCTTTTTTTTTTCTTTTTTTTTTTTTTATTAATTTATTCTTGTTACATCTCAATGGTTATCCCATTCCTTGTATCCTCCCATTCTTCCCTCCCTCCCATTTTCCCCTTATTCCTCTCCCCTATGACTGATCCTGAGGGGGATTACCTCCCCCTGTATATGCTCATAGGTATCAAGTCTCTTTTTGGTAACCTGCTGTCCTTCCTCTGAGTGCCACCAGGTCTCCCCCTCCAGGGGAAATGGTCAAATGTGAGACACCAGAGTATGTGAGAAAGTCATATCCCACTCTCCACTCAACTGTGGAGAATGTTCTGACCATTGGCTAGATCTGGCTATAGCATTTTTTAACTTTTTTTTTTTTTTAATTTAAAAAAAAAATTTTACTCTATTGAAAGAATATGAAAAAAAAAAAAAACAAACAAACAAGACTCACAATCTCTTCCTATCTGATAGGATTGTTCTATGTGCTGGTGGCTTGCTAATAGATTTACTCTTAACCCATGTAAGCAAAATAGCGAGCACCACAACTCAGAGAGAACTCAAGAGGGCTCTGCTTTCATCATGTAACTAAACCAGTGTGTAGGAACAAGTAATTAAAAGGACACAAAGCCCTTAATCAATTGCGCACCAGTTATCTCTGATTGCTCTGGCAAAGGACAAATTACGCACAAGCCGCTTGCAAGCCTGGAGAGAAAAAGGTTCCCCTTATCCTCTTTTTGAAATCATTCCTCCGCAAAGACAAGGCCATCCCTATTCCAGACCCCTTGGTTTAATTAAAAGGACACAAACATCAGCTGGTGTTGTAGCATATCAAGTGTTTCCTTGTCAGTGCACCAGAGTAAAGGAGGCGGGGGGGGGGGGGGGGGGGGGGGGGGGGGCGGGGGGGGGGAGGGCTGGCTGGCTGGAAGAATTTCTTTTTCATAATGACTGGCCTTTTCCACTCTGACCATCTGTTTTCTCATGGTGAAAAGCCCCATTGCTGGTATCCTGGCATAGCTTTGCATGCCTTTGTGCTTGTGGGACATTCAATCTCACATCTGATACATCGTGACCTGTGACACTTCCTAACAAATGAGGCTTTGTTCAAACAAAGAGACTCCCCAATAGGAACAGTAAACTTGGAGCCTGATACCCTGAAGGAAATCCAGGCTATGGCTGAGCTGGCACAGGAAATTTCTCTTCAGTGCGGCAGGGCTGGAGGAGGTCACAGCCCTGTGCACACACGCTTTCTTTCAGGGCTTCCCAGGCCGCCTGCTTCAGACAGAGCCCAGCTGCACGGGGCCCAGGGAAGGACACATGCCATCTGCATTGCAGGCTGAAGCTAGCTCTTTACAATCATGCCATTTATTTGTGGAGAGTCTTCACCCTAAAATGTGCCCCCACAGTCGCTAACCCATGTGACTCAGCAACCTCATAGGGCCCAGATCTAATCGCATTCAATAGAGCTATTTGGGGATGAGTCACATCACTTTTGGCTTTTCTCTCATCATGAGCTTCTCTCTGTTTCTGTTTTCTCTAACCTTTCTTTTGACTAATTATTTTTAAAATGGTTTGGGGTTTCCAACTGCAAAGTCATCTATCTTTTTTACCATGTGATATTTCTTTTCTTTTTAAAAATGATTTGTTCTCTGTGTGCAGGTGTTTTGCCTGCATGTATGTCTATGTACCACGTGAGTGCCTGATGCCTAGGAAGGTCAGAAGTGGACATCAGAGTCCCTAAGACTGGGGACACAGACAGTTGTGAGCTGCCGCATGAGGAGCAGTAGCCAAGCCTGGTTTCCTAGATGGCAGGCAGCGCCCTCCCTGTGTGACACTCCTACAGCTCCTCGCTCCTTACCCGTCAGTTATGGGAAGACAGTGTAGAGTGAGCTGAGAAGAGCTCTGCCTGAGAGAGGTAGTAGAAAAAGGCCTTAGCCTAGGAAAAGCAATGCTTACCGTCCTGGCTTGTACTTTAAAATCCCATTTGAATCTAAGCATCCTTAGAAAGAACTTTAAACAACACGCTGTTTCCCTTCCTCTCGCTGAAGATGGTGCTCAGAGGGCCTTCCACATCAGCCTCTTGCCCTCCTCCAGGAGGGCCAAGCGCTTTTATTTCTACAGATATCTTCATGTTAAACTGAGCCACAGGTGGGGGGGGGGGCGGGTTGCTTGTTTGCTAATCTATTATCTGTCTTTGTATCTGTCCCAGACTTCATGAAGCACCTGGCCCAGACAGGTTCCCACTAACACTATGCTGACCAAGTAAAACTCCTTGGTTACCTACTACTAGCACAACTTAAGAGGGAAGACTAAGTCAAAAGAGAAAAAGATGACTTAACTTGCATCTGTCAAAAGTTTCCTGGCCTGCATGAGGCACAGCTGCCCTTTTGGTTTTTCCTGTTCCAGTGTTAGGCAGTGTTTTATTCAGGAATTTTTTAAAATGTATTTTCTTTTTTTTTTTTTATGTATTTTAGACTCAGTTTTTCAGTTTGCTAAATCGGTACCTTTTTTTTTTTTTTTTTTTGGATGGAATTCTTGAATTACAGAATATATACATATGTAACTTCAAAGAATCTGTCTGTGATAATAACTGCATCATTAAAGATTTTTGAGTCCAGTAGAGTCCCATGGTTTCAGGAAAACACATCTATCTAAGGAACAGTTTATGCAAATACTTCAGGTAGGATACCGAGGTGCAGAGGGGCCATCTCACTTTTCAACTGGCTTGCTCGGTCCCACACCCCATCATCTGACTCTTCTGAGCCTTGGAGTGAGGATATTAATATTATCAGGCCTCGATGGGGTTTTATGTGGATTAACTAAATGCGATTGTAAGACATTTTTGGAATACAATGTGCCATATGAAATGATTAATATTCATAATTTTGAGAGCAGCTAGGATTTGAAAAAGCAATGGCGTGTGGAAAGCCAATACCTTGTTACACTTTTTAAGGGAATGGGGCAAAGTCACATTCATTTCTAATCCCTTTCCCCCATGACTGGTAAAAGTCTAATCAAATATTGATTAATTAGAGTTTGGTAGCACATTGAAATTGTCTAGAAAACAACCTCTCAGATGAATAGTGGGGCATCCAACCATTAGCTATCATGACAGCAGCATTGTCACTCGCAAAGCTCACATTTGAGAACTTCACAGTCGAGCCCCCCTCCCATAAAATAAAACAATACACAAAATCTCATGTCTTAAGTGAGTTTACAGTCTCTGTGTTGGGACACATTCGCACTTATCCAGGGCCTCAGATGACTCGGACACCCCGAGGAACCTGGTTTGCTGCTGAGTCTCTTTGAGTGTTGTCATATAAAACACCAGAAAGGCCCACAGAAGCAGTTCCTTAGGCTTTGCTACCTCACCCAAGCAAAAGCAAGAAATAGCTGTGTTTCTACTTGAGTCACAAACACTGAATTTTTGAGTCAACCCTGCTGGAGAGCATTGAGGACAGCTAATAGATTTAGAATTTGGGTTTGAACCTACTGAAAATTCAGAAACACTTTAAAAGGCAACTTTATGGTGCATGCCACAGAATCGGATTATTATCGTTCACAGGGAGGAGGGGCAGGGGATTGGACAGTAAGTCTGACGGGAGCCCAGTGGGAATACATAGAGAGAGATGCTGCATCAGGAAGAGAGAGGCTAATCATTTAATGCACAGAGAGGGACAGACAGGGCCGACATACTGCCACACCCATGGCCTGGCAGCCCTTCGCCTTGCTTGACATTACTGTAGCCTTTATGTGCTGATCAAATTTTCCCCAAATTTGTTTAACTTTAAGGAGAGAAGGGGGGTTTTATTTTCTTTCTTTTCTCTTTTGAAACACGAGTTTTGTCAGTGAGAATGGCTTTCCATGTGTTCAAAGAAAGAAATATTGATTTCCTGTTCATTCTATTTTTCAGGTTCCCTTTGTCTTTTTTATTCTTATCGACATCCTTGAAGGTCAAATCTCATTACTTAACTTACTGTAGCAATAGTTCTCAACTTGGCGGCACAATAAAACCTCCCCGGGAGCTTTAAAATCTGCTGAGAGTGAGTCTGAGGTAATAGGCCTTCCATGCCCCCAGTTGTTTAGAGGAAGGCTTGGGCTGAGATGGGAGTTCTGGCTTTGTTCTTTCTGAGGGTCTGTCCTGCCAGACACTCACTGGTGCTCCAGGCCTGCGCTGGCTCCTGTCACTACCTCCTCCCTCTTCTACTCACAGTGTGCCTTACCTCCGCTTGGCCTTTTATTAATTTCTATTCTTAGGACAAATAGCTCACTGATTACAATTTGGAGCTACTAGTGAGTTGAATAGATGATAAACAAAATAAATTTCCAGGGCTAGGTAGCCATTTTTCTATCCACACTTTAATATTTTGCTTGCTTACACAATTCTAAATAACCTCTACATTGCTAAGCTCCCAAACTCATTGGTCTAATATCTAGATATTTCTTTTAATTAAAATTTAGCACTGAAAATAATTTTTTCACTATGTAGCCCAGGCTGGCCTTGAATGTTTGGATTTACTATTTCTGCTTGAGTGGCTGAGATTACAGGCACTTTGCCACCCTATCAGCTTGATATTCTTCCTTGAGGTTTTTAAACACTACAGTCTCTCTACTTTTCTTCTCATCAGCTGAATTACCAGTTTAGTCCTCAGCATCCCTCACACCAGCCTGTCTGCGCACTTTTGCTCCTCTTTTATTAAGCACAGGCCAGTTTCAACTCCGTAAATATAAACCAACTCTACCCATGACAAACTGCATGTCAATTTGATGAAAGTGGTATGACTCCTCTTCTCTTTGATTTCTTATGCATTCTTACATTTATGGTTTATGGCATATGTTTGTTAAAAATCTGATTCTGGAGAAAGCTGTTTTACCTCCAGACTTTGTTGGATCTAGTCCTGGTTCCATCTCTTGATTATATACATGAACAACTTCTTCAAAATTATTTCCTCTTGAACTTTGTGTTTTTAACTTGTAAGTGGCGGGGGGCGGGGGAGGGCGGTGTGAGATACCAAATCTATGGCATTCATAGAGTTGTGGGGCAAACTGATTGCATTACCACATGCAATGCATATAGAATGCTATTCTACATGAAGTAAGCTATTTGCAAGTTATATGTTGTTGGTCCCTCCCCCTCCTCTGTGCATGCACCGTGGCGGCCAGAGGTCGGCTCCGGAATCTTCTGAAGTGCTTCTCCACTTTTCATCTAGGCTCACTGGTGAACTTCTGGTGTCTGCCCGTCTCTGTTCCCCAGCACTGGGGCTGGTGGCAGGCACAGCTACACTTGGCTTTTTTCGTGGATCCAAACTCAGGTCCTCCTGTTTCCATGGCAACCACTCTGATTCAGTGGGCCGTTTCAGAAGCTCTTCCACATTAATTTTGAGCCTGGATCTTTCACTAAACCTGGAGCTAACCTTTTCAGGTGGGCTGGATGGTCAACAGATTTCTAATGTCTGTGTGTTCTGTCCCTACCCTCACCAGTGCTGAGACCAGAGGCAGGTGTATATGCTTTTTATACGGGTGGGTGCTGGGGATTTGAACTCAGGACTTCATGATTGCACAGCCAGTATTTTACCCACTGATCCATCTCCCCAGTGACAGTGTGTTTTATCTTAAAAGAAACTAACATAGTGTCCTGTACATTCTAAGTCCTTAAAATACTTGTCAAATGTGCTAAGCTTTTGTAGAACCCGTAAAGCTCCCAAAGACCCAGTCTGTGAGGATTGATGGCTGAAAATCTTCATGTTATTTTACAGCTACGAGAAAAATGGTGTGCACCAAACTGACCTGATGTTTTGTTTGAGAAAAATGAAAAGCATAATTTCTGACAGCTTCAGTATCTCCTGTTAAACATCTTTAGTCCCATAGTTGATGCTAAAAGTTTACTCCAGCAAAATGCCAAAACTGCCAATCATCATAATTTATTGTGTGCTCAATTCCATAGACACTATAAAAAGTTAAATATCCAAATGTCACTGAAATTCTCTAGCTAACACAGACATCTCAGAAAGAAGCTGAGCAGTTAAATTATGCATCCTGAGAGCAAAACATCTTCATATAGATTCCATCTAATGATGTGCACTTCTCAGGTCTTTGGAGATATGACTACAAATATGACTGTCAGATTTAACCAATAAATATTTTAACACCAGCAGATCTTAAGCTCATATGCACTTATATCTTAGATGCCATAAAACTGAGTTGACCTTTTGTCTCTCAAGATGAGATACAATGAAAACGAGCAAATGGCCAAGCTGCTAGCATGAAGTCTGACTGCCGGGCTCTGGCACTTCCTCCCCTTTCTAGAATGCATTGGCTTTTGAAGTGTTTGAGGTGACTGTTTTGAAATTAATAATTAATCTTTCTAAGGTGCTCTCTTTGCAGGTGGTGAGGGAAGTGGACGTTAAGGGGTCCCGAAAAGGGTGGAGGACACGTCCTGCTTGACCGAGGCAGGCCATTTCCAGGGAGCAAAGCACAGCATGGCCTGCTGGATACTTGCCTCTCGGTGTAAATGGGTCTTTATCTTCAACCTTGTCCCAGAAGACCCTGACAAAGAGTGAACTCTGGAGATAATGCTTACGTGTATGAGGTGGACTGCTGAGGGGCAGCCAGGAGTGGGGGAGGAGGAGAGAGGGCACACCAGAATCAAAAGTTTCCAGAACAGCACGGACGACACCTAAGTGTCACAGTCTAAGAATGAAATATGGGGGTTTACTGTGCCTTGCGTTTCTACATTTTTCTACCTGTTGTTAACAGTCCAAATAGTGTTTGTTTAAAGAACTTGATATGACACTCGGATCCATGGATTCGCACTCCTGAGTGAAGTACATCATTTCCATTTTATGAGCAAGGTAAATTAAGACTCAGGAAGGGTAAATCTCTTGCCCAGAGTCCACAATCTAGTCAGGAAGTGAACTTGAATTTCTGAAGAACAAAACAGTGACTGCCTAGTGGTGCCATTTCAGGAGGAAACAGACGTCACAGAACCAGAACCCATTCTCCCAGAACTCACAGAAGTTTGTTTTTGTTGTTGTTGTTGTTGTTGTTTTTTTCTAGAACATAGTTTTAGGCAATCTTAGCACCATAGGAGATGATGGTCCTCCCCTGGCACAGGCAGAAAGGGCCTGACCCATGCAAGCCTGAGCCAGAGCAGCACGGGACCCATGCAAGCCTGAGCCAGAGCAGCACGGGACCCATGCAAGCCTGACTCAGAGCAGCACGGGACCCATGCAAGCCTGACTCAGAGCAGCACAGGACCCATGCAAGCCTGAGTCAGAGCAGCTCAGGGAAAGACATATAGAACTTTCAGGTACAATTCTATAAAACAGCAGTGGTAAAGGAGTGAGGAGAGGACAGAACATGAAGGGCGACTGTGCGATCGGTGCATGGGTTTTCAAATATGAGATGCTTACTCTAGCTCTTCCCAAAGCCCCAGTGCACATTCTGAGAATACTCTACTGGACTCAGCTGTCTGGGTGCCTCAGTTTGTATCTTAATTCTACAACTGGCTGAGAATATGACTTTGGTCCAGCTGTAAGTTTCAGTTACTTGGTTTCCTATTTGTCGAAATCAGTATCAGTGGCCTCCAAGATTTCGTTATGAAATCACTAGAGAGTTTCTATATCATGCACTTAATATGGTTGCCAGAACAGTGAGTGCCGAGTGGTATTCCCCCCTCCCCATGGCATTTGATGGATCACTGTTCTGTATTTTACAAACATTTATTCGGATTTTCCCCTAGCTGGATGTTGGAATATACAAATGTAAACAAAAATAGAACCTCTGCCCCTTGAAAGTCTAAGGTAGACATGAACCAGATACCATGACTCATAAATATATACATTTCTGAGAACATTTATTACATATATTTATATAGAAAAATGAAAAAACACAAATACTTCAAGTTTTCAGAGCAAGGAGAGTTTTGTATATTTTTAAAGATATATGATCATATGATAAGATGTGGTAACTAGGTATCTTTATACACTTAATATATAATAAAATATACTAATTAACAGAGAGCTGTTTCTTCAAGGGTACATACTTTAATCTATAAAATGAGCCGGTTATAGAGAGCTAATGTGTAGCCTCATGACTATAGTCTGCAATCACATCTTGTTATAAAGTTGCCAAGAGAACAGTAAGTGTTCTTGCAACATACACACAAAAAAGTAGCTGTAATTGAGTGCTTATTAATTTGATTGATCATGGTAGTTATTTCATGGTGTAAAAATATTACATTCTTCATTTAAAAAATACATATTTCTTTCCTCTTCTCTGTTTGCCTCCCCCAAGAAAAACTGTGTTAATTCTTGCCTGTCTTATGCATCTCTGTGATAGGTCTAAAGTGTGGCATAAATTGCCACAAAGATTCTATTACCCTTTTGTGCATTGGAGCCTCATAGGCTTAGGCGACAAGTTTATTGAAAAGTAGGAAATGTCCTCTTGATTTTATGCAAAAGAAATCAAACATCAAAGTACAAAGAAGGGGAAACATAGAAAGAAAATTATTACAATTTCCTTAATTATAATAACAAGACAGTTTCTCATTTCTAATACTGAAGTCCTAGGTCAAGAGGAACATGTCACAAGCTTCATTGAAGTATATGTTTTATGAAAAAAAAGCATCAGTTTGTATATGCTAATATATCATATGTTTCTTTAGAAGATTTATCAAATTACATATTTAAGACTAATACCAGGTTTATACTGTGGCATACACCATTCTGCTACTTTGGCTGCCTCTAATTTTAGCCATATTTGCAAATGGTTCTATTTTATACAATCTTAGCTTCAGGCTTAGAAACAGCTGCATCAACCTTCCTGATATGTGCCCCCCATTTTCTATCAGAGCTCTAGCTTGGATTTAACTTGTGGACAAATACCATAGGCTCATACTGGACGTTAATATGCCAGAACTCTTGGGTGTCTGTCTGTCTTCTGACGTCATTACAGGACACATTTTCCACATTTCTTGGTGACCTGGGTAAGCTGAATCCCAGTTTAGCTATTCCACTTTAATATTGCATTTTCCTCCTCTGGACTGATCCGTCTGCTTACTCCTGCTTTTGGAGTCACCCTCCGCCCCCATGGGAGTAGGGCTGCCTTGTCTTGGGCTGTCCTTTGTCCATGCAAATAGGTATGATGCCAACAAGCAGGTGGATAAACTAAGGAAAGAAACAAGAGTCAACTAGGAAATATGTTTTACTTAAGAGAAATGATGGCCATCACAGATGAGTGTAGTCGCAAGCCTCTGCCATGGGGAGTCTGGGCATATTATCAACTACATTATCAAGAAGGATACGTTACTACAATTTCTAGAAGGAGCCCCTTTGTGAGAATTCATCCTAAGAGGTATTCAGCCACCACATTGTTGTACAAAGTAGAAACATTATATTTTAAATACATAAGAAGAAAGATAAAACACCCATCTTTCTTCAGTAAATGTTTTTGAGTCCTAACTGAACTTGGGGTAAAAAGACTTGAATGTGTGTGTGTGTGCATGTGTGTGTGTGTGTGACACTTTCACTCAGTTAAAGTCAATAAGACCAATATAATGGCTGCATTCTTCTCTGGTTGGTTTATGGCCGCCGACTGTGTTAGAATGTCCATGAAAGCCTGCCGCAGTGAAAATACACGCTATCGCAGAGATGTGGACATAAGTCTTGAGCTGATTACAAGAAAGGTACACAGTTCAAAGTATTGTTCTTATCATTTTATAATCTTTATAATGCACCGCAGTGCCAATCACTAACGAAGGTGTTTATGTTTCGTGAGACCTATCATTATTCCAAACTAGTATAAATAACAGAGGTAAAGCTAAGCAAACATACCTGTGAATGAAACAAACAGTAAGATGCTGGGATCCTTTCTGAAAAATAGCCTTATAATTTTTATTCTTAAGTTTTCAGTGGACATATTTATACTTTAGTGCTAAGTTAGCAGTAAGATAAAGACTTTAATTTTAGATCCATTTCCTGGCTTTATGTCTTTCAGGTGTAGTGATGTTCCAGTCCTGGGATAAACAATCATTTTAGAATACCTATGACTTCGAGGAAGGCCCCTACCAATCTTTTTAAAAAGTCACCTTCGAAACATTAGTCTTCCCTCGATGTCCCAGGTCTCAGTGTTGAGACCACTGAAGTCTAATCAGCATAACTAAACCTGAACTCAGTGAAAGGTTTCCTTGAAATAAACTAGCAAAGAAAAGACCAACCTTGAATGTTAATAGAGAACCTGGCCAGTGTCATTAGCTTGTCATTCCTGTTAAATGTAGCTAGAGAGCTGTCTGCTCTCCATATTTGGTAGCTATCTGAGAATATCTTGGAGAGGTGTTTATATAACATAGATGTCTGAGGCAGTGAAGTTGACAGAAAATTGCCATGTGACAAACGACCAGAGCATTGTTGGACGTTGCAGCTCCGTTCACTTCAGATGTTTCTGCCAGCGCGCAAATGGCATTCTGTGGAGCGCGTCTCTCAAAGGGGCAGGTCGATTTGTCATGTAGGATAACTATCGGTCACTAAAATGTCTGGCCTTCTAGTCCTGTGGGAGCACAGGACGACTGCGTGTCTTTGCCCTGTAACAGTTTGTCGGTATGTCACATGTTCTGACCGAGACAGTGTGGGTGGAGTGGCTTGTGTCACCTCTGAGCTAAGGCCCAGATAAGTAAGGACATGAATCTCTTTGTTCTTCATCCTCCTGAAACCTGGCAGCTGGGAGGCTGCAGCTGCACAAGAAAGCAGGGCTTTGTCCACGGGTCTCTGAGTACATCAAGTTTCTCCGCCGGCTCGTGGGGGATGAAAAGGAGAAGCTGACTCATGCTGCATCCGTGAAGGTTGGCGCTATGTCAGCTAGCCCACCTTGACTTACACACAGCGGTTATTTAAGAGGCACTGTTGATGAGAGTCATCTACCTGGGACTGGGAGTAGCTCCTGCAGATGTTTGTAGAGTTATATAACAAACTGTAATAAACCTAACATCTCGGAGAGGAAGAGTGCGAGGGAGACAATGACCAAAGCATGCTGAGATAAAGAAAATAAATAGGATTATAGGTTGCCAGAATAGGAGTGGTTCAGGCCAAAATTTTGGAATACACTTAGAGAGAGAGGAGGGTGATTATGCAGGCTTCAAAGGGGGCCTGTGAACCAGCCTCTTTGCCATAGTATCTGAAGTCTGATCAAGTTCCATATTGGTTTTGCCACCCTGACTTACCTTTCTGTGATTGTTCAGTGCTATGTAAATCATAGTTAGCATTTTCTTCCCTCTTAGAGCTTTGTCCTATGCAGTCACATTTTTTATTACACATTCGCGTATAGCAATTATTTTTATTGTCAGAAAGCTTCATTTTCCAACAACAGCTTTTACGGACTTCACCATCATATAAAAACTTTTGGAAATTTTGTCTTTTCCTTTACACATAGAAAATCCTTTAATATTTACCTTCCCTTTGAGGATCCATGAAGGTAGGAAAAATAATGAATCTTCCCTGCAGTATTTCTAGGAGCCATGCCATCTTTTGTGTATGCCTGATATTAAATATGTTTTGAATGATTTGTGAATATATACGTCAAGCTTCTAAATTCCTCTCTGACATGATGTTACTTTTCTAGTCTGGACTTATTCTGAAACACCCTCCGCCACACACCTTAGGCATCAGCCAAGCAAGGCACACTCCGCCTTGTCCTATCGATGCACTGTAATTCCTTCTTTACCATGCCACACTTTTGTCCAATTCCAATAGCTAATTTTGTGACTAAGTACTTACACAATATCCTACTTTTTAGAATAAAAGTTGTATTTACAAGTGAAAAGGGTTTAGAAATAGATACAACTTAGATAATCTTGCTTTTCAGAACCTCACAGTTCCCCAGCCTTGTGTCTGCTAACGTTCACCTCACCAGAAGCTGTTGCTCTGAACCCTGTCCCATGCTACTCCCCCCCCTTACTCCACCTTCAAATCCCAACTCAAATATCATTTCCTCCATAAAACTTTTTTTATTGCATTGATCCTCTCTGAGCTTCTGCTGTCTCAAACACCTGCTAACACTTAACTTCCACACTGCACTCTGCACCTTCATTTCTTCTACACATAGTCATATGTACCATTTCATCAGCACCACGGGCCTTTAAAGTCTTGAGTAGGATCCGAGCACTACTTATTGCACATTATATCCTTTTTTTTTTTTTTTTTCTTTTTGCAACTTTCACAGTGAGGATGACCAAGAGAAACATCCCAGTTAAGGAGCTGATGAAGAGTAAAAGCAATAGAATCACAGGGCTTATCCCAGGATTCTCATTTAGAATTCATCCTCAAAGGTGTTTTCTCAATAATCTTCATTAAAAATAAAAGAAAGATTCCTTTATTTTCTTATACTCAGTAATTTGAAGCTACGCCTTTAGTTAGGAACAGTTAGACATACTTTGGATAAAACTGGCTGAGTTTTGATGATGACAGTAAAACTTTAATTTTCAGATATTAAGAATTGTTTAGGAACAAAGAAGTCATTTGATAAACTCATGACTTGTGCAATCAAAGAAGCCAGAGATTAAGATGTTTATTTTTATACCCCAGGAAGAAAAAAGCAAGGATCAGCCTCTGAGAACTTGACACCTATGATGAGCTCGCGGTTTTGCACCGTACCACATGGCCAGACCACCTCTCTCCATGGCCCCACAGGATTTGCAGAGGCATGGGAGAAAGCATAAATTGGTTCTAAGCCTCACAGCTAGACCCAACCACACAAACAACACAGAAGAAATGAAGAAGTGCCAAGCTTGTCTTGATGAATTTCCTCATAGATTAAAATGGGACAATTATGCATCCCGAGGACGGAAATCTAATGAAATTGAAACTGATAAAAGTAAATGGTTCATGGTTCCCAAACACCTAAACCTGTTACGAAATTAAGTTTAGCTTCTACAAAAAAAGAAAAACAGAACAAATGGAGTCTTTGGTTGGACTCCATGTTCTTTAGATGGGTTACAAAATATTCCACAACGTCAACTTAAATCACGAGCTCAAATACAGATCGATGTAGGCACAAATAACAGCGATTACCCAAGTTCTCTTTTGTGGCCTATGAAAAACTAATCCATCCACCCATTTAGTTCATTTTCAATGCAAAAGTATTCACCATAACCCCTGGTGCTTTTGGCTGATGCTTCAAATATTGCTATACTAGAACAATTTTTTTATCAACCCACTATATATATATATATATATATATATATATATATATATATATATGGTCTTAATGAGAAATAAAAATACTTTTTATTATGACTTGGGTTCAAAATAGAGGACTATTAGGGGTTTACAAATTTTGCATAAAAATACATCCTAAGAAGTAGACATAAAAGGCAAATCACTAAATCAGGGGCTTAAGCGCAGTCCACTTTTAACAATACTATCTTGCTCACAGCACTCCCAAAGCTTAGACCTTTGGAGAACAACACAGGCTTTCATTGTACCAATTTTTGTGAAATTACTTGGCGAAATTTCCTGATGATCCCTGTATCCCTATCATTACCGCCTTAGAACAGTACGATTTATATAATGGCCGTTACCGCTATCGTCTTATCATCTTCTCGCATCTACAGATTACAATGGTGCGGAGAGTCCTTGTCCTGAGGGATTTCTCACTCAGCTCGATCTCGTTTGGCCAACCTCATGCCCTTCTGTCCTTCCCTTTGTCCACTTCTCTGACTCATTATGCAGAGCCACATAAGCGGCAGCCAAGACTGCTAGGGTTCAGGCAATCTACGCGCTTCACACAGAGCTCTCAAACCCCTGCAGAGAAGGGAAAGGCACCCCACCTCACCCCCCACCCCGCGCCGTACAGTCTCGCTTTTCTTAGCAGCCTTCGGCTCCTACTCTTTCAGTTTTCTTTCTTAGATGGAAACCTTCTCAGGTTCTCTTCCTGTAAAGTTTTGAAATGAGATGCAGCAGCTCGAGCTCACTGGGAGGCGTGAGTCCCAATACGTGTGCAGAGAATTAATTGGGACAAACGCATGTGAAGGGTAAAAGAGGGCACGAGGCAAGCAAGCCGCCTTTCAGACATCCGTGTAGGTCAGAAGAACGGAGACACAGGTCCTTACTGCAGCGCCGTTGGGAAAAAGCCACACTCAGACCTCCAAACAGTTTCAAGCAGAGACTGTCCACTAAAGAAGTCCCAGCGGTGGCCTAGCTTAAGCTCTGCTTAGGGATTGGCTCACAGCTGCCCAGGAGGAGCACGGCCTCGGGGCAAATGCAGAGACCCAGGGATCCTAAATGTGTCTGGCTGGAAGGGCCGATTGAATGCTTCTTAGAGAACACAGGCACTCCCTTTCATAGCTTCCCCAACCTACTCTTCTGTTTGCCAGATTTACTTTCTCATCTGTTTGCAAGACAGTCTGCCTAGAGTTACCGTGCAGCCCTCCTGAGAGAGGAGTCAGAAAACGGAGGTTAGCGATGCACACAGCAGTTCTGTCCCCAAGGTTGTTTTCAGGTCTGTCACTGCTGCTCTCTTTCCCGCTGCTCTTTCCAGTGCCTGTTGTCCACACCTACCTCCTGGACTCACTCAGTTGTGTCACCATCCCTTCGTTCCTGAGGTGTCAGACTCCTGGGACCCACAATTTCCTCCGACCAGGGTTGCGGCATGTACAGACTCACAGCTGGGCGAAGAAGTATTACGAGATCACCTGGCTTCTAGACAGGGCTCCATTATGTCACCGTGACCTTCTCCCACGGATCAGGAGCAGTATTTGCTGGGTTCTACGGAGTTCCATGTCTGATAAGATATTTTGTCCAAACTGAATGATGGTTCAGAAGACCTGTGAAAATAAAAAACAAACACATACCCCCCAAATGAATACTTTTTCCATGGTAAGGACACACTTTCAAACTGTCTAAGGAGGAAATTGGCCCAGGGTAGTCAAATGGGCAAATGCATAGCTGCTCCTCTGGATCATTCAGAGAAGACGGTAGCTAAGTAGACCTGGGTAAGTGTGAATCATGTCAGTCTCCTGCTGGCCTCTGACACTCTCTCCTTGTCTTGATTGTTAAGCACATTAGACAATTTCAGGGTAGCTGATGCCTATGGCTGCGATGATGAATCTTGGTTGTCAATTTGATTAGATATGGAATCACCTAAGACTCTGGGCACACCTGCGAGGGCACACCTGCGAGGGCACACCTGCGAGGGCACACCTGTGAGGGCACACCTGCGAGGGCACACCTGCGAGGGCACACCTGCAAGGGCACATCTATGAGAGCACAGCTGCAAGAGCACACCTGTGAGGGCACACCTGCGAGGGGATTTCATGGGTATGTTAACTAAAGTGGAATGACTCATCCTAAATATGTATGGTACCTTCTGATGGTGGCCCAGATATAAGGAGTTCAAGAGGAAGAATGTTCTCTCTTTTTCCTGCTTACCTTTGACCCTTACTGAGAAGTTCAACCACCCTTTCCGTCACTGCTGTTGCCACTGCTCCTGCCACTGTGTGCTGACGTCAGGACCCAGTTTCTATGGCCTTCCAATGCAGAATGAAGACCACTGGCTCTCCAGGACTCCTCTGAGCATTTAATGCCAGTTGGTAGTGCTGAAGGACTGAGCAGCTCCTGGCTTCTCAGCCCCTCCATTTTTGGAGTGCCCAGACGCTAACACACCCCCTTTCCCATATGCTAGTTCTATGGATTCTGTTTCTCTGGACAATGCTGGCTAATACAGTAGCTAATGCCAGCTGGCTAAATCATCTTGTCTGCTCAAGCTTTTAATTGCTTCTTCCATACCGCAAGGTCTTTAGTGGATGTTAGCACTTCATACTTGCGTACTTCTCCTCCATCCGTGCTCATCACATGTTCGTGGACATGTCTCCCCCAGAGGCTTCTTGTTTCTGATTTGCTACTCTTCCTTCTTTCTTATGGGGCCATTGGCTATTGCTGAGGGAAACCATTTCATACACACACACACACACACACATGCACACACACATGCGCACACACATGCGCATGCGCACACACACATACACACACACACATCTTCGTACCGTTTACATCTAAATCACGCAAACCTCCCTCTATTAGAAGTATCTTGTTTACTCTCCACTGTTGTTTATACAGCTTAGATACATGTGTTAAGTGTTACTCTGATCTTTTCTTCTCTGTCCCACTGCCTACAAGGAGCTGTGTCTCTGGCCACATAAGGACGTGAAGAGGGATTGGTGGGGATCATGGTGTTTCTGAATCGGGACCTGGCTTTCTGCTCATGCAGTTCACTGGCGCCTGTGGCCTCCTCTCGCACGCGTTCGCCCTTGAGCTTCATCTCTCCCGAGGAGCGACGGCCAGCGTTGTTCTGCTTTCGAGCTTGGCAGTCTGATGGTACATACCCCACAGTGAACACCGCACAGACCTCAGTCAAGCGTTCTCTCTGCACTCGGTCCCAGCAGTGCCCTAGAAATGAGCCCTTGGGAGCTCTGTAGTTTCCTCTCCTTTCCAGCGCACACTGTGATCCCCCTGCAGGCTGCACCCTCAAATCCTCACTGCACATCAGTCTGCTCTGGTTTTTGTTTGCATCACTGTGTCTGCTTGGTCCTTTGGTTGGAGCAAAATACCTGCTTGCATGACAGCTCACGCCATCTCGCTGGGCCCCACATAGTCCAAGTGTTTATTACAGAGGTCAGAGAGGTAACCTCAAATATGAAGCATTTTGCCTCCAGAAACAAAAGAGGCTCAGCAGGCTTTGTGCTTTCTGACCACCGCAATGCAGCAGTTTCTCTTTTTCTTTGGAGTGGGCGTTCATTCCTTCATCCCTGACTACTGGACCCCTGGTGTCTCCCCTAAAATAGAATATCCTTGAATTTTACAGAATTTGTCTTTCACGTCCCTCTGTGTAGATGTCTTACCAAAGCCTTCAGAGCTCTTGCTAACCCTGCCAGATCACATGAAATGATCAGTCTAAGGAATCAGTATCATCTTCTGTAGGATGCCCAGCCCACAGCTCACTGTGTGATGCCATGTCAGAGGGTTAGGGTAATTATCATAGTTTGGAAATAAAACTATACATGATTTTTTTTTGCTCATTTTAGGTAAATTCAGTATTGTCTGATCCTCTTTAGTAGTGAAAATATCTTATTTTCTTCATCAATGAACCATGCTTGGCCTAAAAGATGTGATCAGGTAACTTTATGATAGAAGATCTATCACTGTGTAGACATTGTCTCCAACCCTGTCAGGGTTAGATGGGTTCTATACTTATGTCAGGAGGCTTGCCAATAGCGATGTCCTTCCATGAGTGTGATACTGGGTTTAGTTTACTGCCTCTGCTGAAAGTGGGGTAATTTTAGACTTCACTCTACCTGCCAGATGTGGAGGTGCTTATATCTTTGGACGAGGACCGGAGTTTGGACGTCTAGACATACCCTCAGTGAAATGACTGCCTTGCGTGTCTGTGGGTCCAACGACCTCGTCCTACTTTGGATGCTGTAGAACACCCCCGTGGGCCGCTTTAATGAGGGTGCTAGAAGGATGGCGTTAGTACCCGGTGGAATCAACATCAACCAGAATGTGGCATCATAACGAACGTTGGCTGGGACCTTTTTGCCAGTATACAGGCATCTCAGCAAATGGTGGTGACTCCTCTCTCGGATGAACTAAGTGCCTTCTCCACCTTCAGGCTTCCTCAGGAAGTGAGTCGTGTGACCCTCGTTCTCACCGTGATAGAGGTTAAGCAGCGTCCCTCTAAGTCGTGCTAGACTCAGTCATCTTCACAAATCTCCGTAGGTTAACTCTTCCGCTAGACACTGTGCTAGGTGCAGCTCATGGGCTTCTGACAGTGAAACGCTGTCACTTAACTTCCATCTCTTGATCATTTGTAAGCCAGGCCAGCTCTGGCCAGCAGAAGTAGCTACTGAAGAACTTCTTAGTGACAGTGGTACCCCTCACAGTCTTGGTGGATGCTGAAGAGTTGTCTCATGGGACACAGTCCTCAGTTGGATGGCCATCCCAGCATGTCTCCTTCTTAGAACCTGTCAGTTATACCCTCTCATGTAGTGGGTCTCAACTCGTGTGTTGTGACACCCACAGAGGTCTCATATCAGATCTCCTGCATACCAGATATTTACATTCATAACAGTATTTATTTATATTATATTATATATATTATATTTATATTCATAACAGTAGCAAAATTACAGTTATGAAGTAACAATGAAATAATTATATGTTGGGGGTCACCACAACGTGAGGAACTGTCGCAATGTTGGGAGGCTGAGGAATGCTGCTCCACTATTTACATCTCCCATGCATCGCAGGCGTTTCTGATTTGCTCAATATAGAGCAACAGTTTCCCTGAGTTTCTAAATGTATGACAAAGAGTGATTTGACTCATTTCTGATTTCCTGACACAATATTAAATATTTGTCAAAAAAATCTGTCCCCCAAGTGAATTAATTATTGTTCACTCACCGTTTTATTTAGGCACACTTAACTAAGCATTTTCAAAATCCAGACCAAGGGCACTGCCCCTGTCAGTTCTTTTACTTCTAGTCTTTCTTTCTTTAAATTTTCTCTTGGGTTTCTTTTCATTTCTCTTTTTTTTTTTCCTTTTCTTTTTTAAAATTTATACTTTATGATTTTATGTGCATTAGTCGTTTGCCTACATGTATGCCTACATGTAAGAGTATCAGATCTTAGGCAGTTGTGAGCTGCCATGTGGGTCCTGGGAATTGAACCCAGGTCCTCTGGAAAAACAATCAGTGCTCTTAACCACTCCACCTCCTCACTTCTTAAACCTCTTAGTTCTTGTTCTTTGTCGTATATTAATGTTTTTCCTACTTTTAATTTTTCGTTGCAATTATTTTCATTTTTCATTAATTTATATATTATTAACTTTATATCCTTTACCCCTCCCTCCTCTCTTCCCAATCCCACACTCCCTCCCTCTTGCCCCATCTTCCCTTCTCCTCTATTCCCCAGAAAAGGGGAGGCCCCCATACCCACCAACCCCAGGTTATCAAGTCACATCAAGACTGAGCATGTCCATTTTTCTTCTGGCCTGGCGAGGCAGCCTCTCCAAGGGGAAGTGATCAAGGAGCAGGCAACAGAATCCATGTCAGGGACAGCCCCTGCTCTCCTTACACTAAGACCCACATGAAGCCTAGGCTGCCTACTGGCTACACCTGTGTAGGGGGCCATGCATGGTCCTTGCTTGGTGCTTCAGTCTCCACAAGCCCCTTTGGGCCCTGGTTAGTTGGTTCTGTTGGTCTTGTGGAGCACCTGTCACCTTCGGGTCCTTTTCTCCTTCCCCCCACTTTTCCATAAGACTCCCTATGTGTCACCCAATGTGTGGCTGTGAGTCTCAGCATCTGTTCGAACTGCTAATGGGTAGAGCCTCTCAGAGGACAACTCTGATAGGCTCCTGTCGTCAAGTATAGCACACTATCGTTAATAGTGTCAGGGGTTGGCTCTTTCCCATGGGGTGGGTCTTGGGTTGGGCCAGGCGTGGTTGGACATTCCCTCCATCTCTGCTGTATCTGTTCTGTCTTTATCCCTGCACATCTTGTAGGTAGAGTAATTTGGGGGTCAAAGTTCCTGTAGGTGGACTGATGTCCCCCTCCCTCCACTATAAGTCTTGTCGTGACTAGTTAGAGGGTATCCTCTTCCGTCTTTTTTTTTTTTTCCTTCACTCACCATAGGCTGTGTGAAGCTCGAATTTGTCCTTTGGGTCAGTCTGTCAGCCAAAAGGAATTGACAGGGAAGTCAGTTTTTTGGGGACACTTGTCTTTTTCAGGCAAGCCTCTAGAATATTCCTGCATAATATTAGTTCATCTAGTAGTAGAGCTAGGAACACAAAGACTCACTGGGGAACTGTTTGTAGAGGATGAAGGTGAGAGAAAGAATATGAGTGACGCACACGAACAGAGACAGTGAGGAGGGAAGATGGTGGAGGCCCAGACTGAAGTTCATCTTTAAGAAGACATGAGGCAAGTTACGGAGTAGCATCAGCGTAGCAAGGTTACCCTTTACAGAAGTTGCATTTCAAGCACAGCAACTCTAGGCAATTCTAGAACCACTGATGTGCCTTGTTATTTATTAGACCTGAGCATACTGGGTAGAGCCCAGAACCAACATAAACACTAGAGTGGATTCCACGGGGCCGCACAAGCCTGCCTGTAACACATACTCCTTCAAGGCAGCGTGTGTTCATGGCAACCACAGCAGTGTTTTATGTGTGGATGTACTACACAGAACATTTCATCCAGGACGAAGATAATAATTGTTCAACATTTCCCCTCTCAAACCAAAATTGGCCAATTACACATAGTGTTTGGCTTTTAGCGCCATGCAGCCCAATGCAGGGGGCCCCCCGTTCACCCTCGGTCTTCATTCTTAATCAGAATTATTAGCTTAGATCTGTTTATTTTGTACTCACAGTTAAATTATTTATTACTAAATGCATTACCTTGCTCTTTCCCCACCATTAAAATTTATCCAAGCACTTTTGTGCAAACTGTTCTGACTTAAATGCCTTTCACAGCGTCCTCGCCATTAAAGTTTGCACACTGGGGCATGTTTACAGTTTCTTCTTTGTGATGACTTATTTGTAAATTGTAACGAATATTTCCTCAATTTGAGTACTAGACAGATCTAAAAGTTTGTGCAAAATTGATTTGTTGCAGACTGAAGCTTATTTACACAGCAGCAAGGCACCAGCTCTCTGTTTGGGCCTTGCATCTCTATACTGGACAGGCAAATGCCGGGTGGGGCAGAATGCTGGGGAGCCTGGGAGTGCTTGCCACTTCTTGTGAGTGGAGTTTTTTTGGGTTTTGTTGGTTGGTTGGTTGGTTGGCTTTGTTTGTTTGTTTGTTTTTGTTTTTTGTTGGTGGTAGTAATGGGGTTTTCTTGTTTTTTAATGTAGGGCCATGGTTTAAGAAGCAGGTTTTGCAGGTGAAAACTGTCTTTCTATTTCAGACTTATTTGATTGCTTCATAGAAAGGACAAAGGGCAGCAGTCTGTTTGGCTGTGAGGCGGACTGATTACCTCCCAGGAGTCTGTGCTTGGTAGTCTTGATAAACTTGGGAGAGGTTGGTCACTTGTGCCAAATCTCATTACAAAGTAAGGTAACTGTTCTCTTTATGGCTTATACAAATGCACCTGCACACACACATCCATACAAAATGAGATCTGTGTGGGTTTTATTTGTTTTGTGGTGCTATGAGTTGGTCCAATGCTTAGACAATTGCTGTCCTGTTGAGATATACATCAACTTCAATGTATGTCTTTTTTTTTAAAGACTTTCTTAAATTCTTCTGTTACTTAGGTCTGTGTACTTTATGATCCTCAGGCCACCTTTGACTGGGCATATTAATCTGTGCTGTTATGATAATTTAGCCGTCCACGTGCTTGCCAATACCTGTGCTCTTCGCCTGCGGGCACCTATCAGCTGTTTAGTCAGGGATGCTGTTCCAACTCCAGCATCCAGAGGCAGCCCTTGTGTTTAATGTCATATAAACAGTGTGTTTCCCCTTCCCTGACGCTGACTGGATAGACAGCACGATGAAATGACGGCTTGTCCTCAGTGCCACGAGTCACAGGTCTCCAACACACTTGTAAAAAAAAAAAAAGTTGTTTGCTCATCAGGAATAACTGTGTTGGGCTGAATGAGAAATGAACTATTAGACCCAAAATCCTGGATTATGTGTCATGGTTACTGGCATTACCCTGAGTAAGACAAGCTTTCTCAGGCAGGAGAAAACCCTAAGTATAGTTTTAGGAAATCTCCTAGAGCTTAAGAGCATCTCTGTGTGTGGGTACGCAGAAGAGGTTATAGCAGAGGGAGAGAAGCAGGGGAGCAGGGAGGTGGGGAAGCAGGGAGACAGACACGCATGCACACACACAGAGAGAGAGAGACAGACAGACAGACAGACAGAGAGAAAGAAAGAAAGACAGAAAGACATACACCCACACACAGAGACAGAGAGATAGACACAGAGGCACAGAGACAGAGAGATAGGAAGATACACCCAAATAAAGAGACAGACAGACAGACAGAAAGACAGACAGAGAGAGACAGAGAGACAGAGAGACAGAAACAGAAAGGCAGAAAGATACACACAGAGAGACAGAGAGGGAATATTCATGAAAACTAAAAAGGTAGAAATTCCATATGAGGTTGAATTTCAGCCTCAGCGCCCACACAAAAAACGATGCTGGTGTGTACGCCTGAAATCCTGTGCTCAAAGTGGGGAGAAGCTGACTCACGTCCAGTCTTGAATTCTTCCCTGTGTGTGTACACAACAGTGAGCTCTCTGTACTTTTTATTGAAATATTCTGTAATTATTAAATCTAATCACAAACCAGTCAATCAGTTTTTTAAAAAATTAATATCGTTAAGGTCATTTGTCATTTTAAAAGCACAATAAACTGAATGAGTAAGCAAAGTCTTTTAAATTGAATTTAATTAATTTTAAGGAGAATCATATAAGTTTTATTTGATATTAATTTTTAAAATTAAAATATAACTACATCATCTTCCTTATCCCCATCCCCTATTGTTCTTTCTCAAATTTGTGACCTTTGGACTATTTTTAAAATTGGTATTATATATACTATGTAATATATACACAAAGTAAATCTCTAAATATACACACACACGCACACACACACACACGCACACACACACACGCACACACACACACTTGAATAACCAATTGGTGTGCTCTTAGATCCTGGGGAAGACTAAGACTAATTTTCCCACTCACAGTTATTTTTATCATCATCATCATGCATACCGTGCTCTGCCTGCGTGTACACCTTCAGGCCAGAAGAGGGCATCAGATCACATTATAGATGGTTGTGAGCCACCATGTGGGGTAGGAACTGAACTCAGGACCTCGAGAAGAGCATTCAGTGCTTTTAACCACTGGAGAGAGGCCAGGCTCACAACCACTCCCGACCCTTTATTTAGGGTTGGACTCCTGCAGGTTCCCTGACTTCCAAGTCAGCATGCCTATTGGTGTCATGCTTTCTCGGGTCTTGTTTTGGCAGCCGTACTGTTGGGACTACATGTGTCTAGGAGACACAGCCTTGCGACAGACATCCTGTTCCCCGACTTGCAATCTTTTCACCCCCTCTTCTGCTATGTTCCCTCAGCCCTGGGTGCAGAAGTTGTGTTGTAGATGTATCAGATGGGCCACCACTAAAGAAAACAACTGACCAAAATGCAGAAAGCAAGGGAAAGCTTGGCCCCGTCTAATCCATTCAATTTTTTTTTTTTTTTTTTTTTTTTTTACAAAATACTGCTTAGGAAATTTTAGATTTTTTTCAAAAGATTTTATTTTTTTAAGTGTTAAGTTAGGATTAATCTCTGTCAAAATAAGAAGTGGTGACATACTGAAGTGATAGGGCTGAAATGAAAATGTTTAGTGCTGATAGATATTATTAGAATATATAAGAACAATCTTGTTAGAAATTTGAAACACAATATACCAAAAAGTCATGAGGAGGGAAATAAAATATGGAACCTAACAACTGTAGCCATGAGTAAGAAGCTAGGTAAGTACAGTCCACACAAGCAAGCTACTTCTAGCATGTTTTTCTCCCCTCTGGTTTGTGGGTTTTCAATAAGCAGTTTGTGCGTGTAAGACGTTTCACCTCCTTAGCACGGCAAACTCTCCTGGGCACTGCTCACGGCTGCCTCTTACAATTATCACTAGTCATTTGTGTGTATGTCTGAGTGTAGCGCACAGATCACAAGTGTACACACATGCACAGTCACATACAACGTATTTGTGCCGATTAACAATGATTTAAAATTTTTCTCTCACACTTTAATTCACTTTACCATATATCTTGTATACAGCTTGATGTGCCTTTAAACAGAGACAGACCTCTGAGAAATGAACCGCAGATGAGCTCTGAGAATGTCTACACCCTCCGTGTTGCTCTCATTTCCTGGTCCTCTACCACTACTATTTATTTCCCACTTCTCTTAGCTTGCCAGATTTTGGTATAATATATTAGAATCTTTGCTTGGTGTCTTAGAATTAAGCACTTAGATTAAAGTTAAAACTGCCTTAGAGGGAAATGATGACACTTAAAATATCTTGAGGTTTATTTATGCAAATATCAAATATCTCCTTTTAGCTATAGTTAATAATTTATAGATGGAAGGATGCATGTTGGATTATGGTCGAATCCTTCCAAAGACGGGATGCTAAAATGATGAGCTTTCATCGTCTAGCACCCAGTTTGCATGACGTCATCGAGACTTTTGGTGTACTTCTCGTGCCCAAAATGTCTTTAACATCTGTGTGGCTGTTCTTTTTTTTTTTTTTTAAGATTGAAGATGCGGCATCATTAAACTTTCTACCTCTAGTTGGCCTTCTGAAACAGCTGAATGCTTTCTTTGAGTAGTCCACAAGGTGTAGTCTCAAAATAAATCACACTAAGTGTAAGGTAATGGGTTTTAGTTCTAGGAAATATATGAGTTCCTGGTATGCTTAGGGAGTGAAATTTAATGCAGTGAAATGTTTTATGTGCCTTTGAATTATTTTTCACCTAAATCTGTCATGAAGAAGGCAAAAGATGTTCAGGGTCTCAGCAACAAAGTGCAGATTACATTTAGGAAGGGATAAATTGATATTCATTTTTTTAAGACACATAGCTCTAAAACAGTATCCAAGTTCTTCATATATTTTTAAATGCATAATCCATTATATATATATGGTATATACTAAATTTGTTTTTACAATATACTAAATTGTTTTTATTAGATAAAGGTGATATCTATTTGCCATAACATGCAGGCTCATCTCTGAAGATGAACCAGATTGGGGGGAAAAAAGCCAATTTAGTCATTTGGGCTCCACTTGTTCTCATTTTTGCACCTGCAGAAGACTATGCCCACAGCTGTGATGTGAGCCATTTACAGAAGGACTTCCAGGGGAAAAACAGCACCGCAGGCTGAGACAGCTGGACACGTAACAGGGAAACAAGCTAGAGACAGCCTAGCGAGAAGGACTTTGTTTTGAATTAGACATAAATTCAAACTATGCAGCTGTAGGAATGGGGTTGTTTATTACTTGTCTGGAGCCGTCGTGATGAGTGGCAAGCAATGCTATCACTGTGTTTAGAATGCGCTGGCCTCTCACTGCCTCAGTGAACCTTATTAAAGGGGACTGTTTGTAGGTTCAGATTGTCTTTTGGGTCATGTCATGTGGTTGCAGACTGTAGTTTGGCCAAACCTGTCAGTGGGATTCTGATTTTACGATGTCTGGTATTGATTTAGATAAATTATTTTCTTAGAAATTTTCTTATTTTAATATGTATTTTTATAATGATGAGAGGTAACAGCATTTAATCTGCAGAAAACATGCAGAAAACTGGTGTGGAAATATCTCTTCAATTTCAGGCTGAAAAATAGATAGCTTCATGTATCGCCTAGTAAGAAAAGCCTGAAAGTTTGAAATAAAATTCAACTGAGTTGTGCCTAATTCAAAAACAATACTTTGAAAGAAAGAGCCACAAAGATAGTGTTTAGAGAATCAAGAAAATTCACTTTTAAGCATGAAATCATTGATCAAAATTCATCCTATAAAAATGCAATTTAACATTTCTCTTTTAATACTTGTGAAAATATTTATAAAATTTTATGTATATTAAGTATTATGCTTGATTTTATGTTAATATGAGTTCTTCTCATTTCATATGTGTAGAAGTTGGGGGTGTTATTTTGTTTCTGAGATGGGATTTCTCTTTGTAACACTTGCTGTCCTGGAACTTTCTCTGTAGACCAAGATGGTTTCCAACTCAAAGATTTACCTACCTCTGGCTCCCAATTACTGGGATTAAAGGCATGCACCCTCACACCTGGCTTAGTAGAAAAAATTTATAATATCATAGCAAGAGTATTTTCAAATAGACTTGGAGCAATGGAAACAGAATTACAACACCTCAAAGAAATGGTCAACAGGAGATACGTTCAATGGTAGTGTAATTATCCTCACAGGACCATTCAGAAGTTAAGAATGGCTGCATAACTGGGTAATAAAAGAGGTTCTATAATCAATTGTTTAAAGCCTTCTTGTAAACTTATAATTGCCATGGACATATAAGTTCAGTCTAAAGAGCTTGCGAAGGGATGTTCACGTAGATGAAGAGATATAAGAAAGAACCAACATGAACCCATAATAAAACTGACTTGACAAGATCAAGGATATCGTATGCTTTTATTTTTACAAAAGGACAGTTTGGTACAGGCCTTATATACATTGCCCATTAAGCATACTCTTCCTATACTGTCTTTGGTTTTTAAAAAGAAACTAATCGCTTTGGTGTAGATGACCGATGACCGAGATCTCAAGCAGCCGTTTTTGCTCACCCAGACTTCGTTGCTGGCATGATTAAACAATGTTGGCAGTGTCTTTCATTTTCTATGGACCAATGTGGCTACTGATGGCTGCACACTGTTCTCTTATTTTTCCCCATATTTTCCACAATGTTTATTAAAATCAAAGATACAGATACACATATTAAAAACTAAAAAACATTGTACAAGGCTATTATGAAAACCAGTTCCTTATTACCTTCCCTGGAGGAAAGCACTCTGTTGGTTGTGAGGGTGCTGGTTCCCATGCTGCAGGCTCACCTGCTGCTGCTGCTGCTGCTGCTGCTGCTGCTTGGTTTCTTTTGCTGTTGTTGTTGTGTTGTTGTTGTTGTTACTGGTGGTGGTAGTGGGGAGCGTATTATTTTATTTATTATAATTTATTCACATAACATCCCAATTGTTATCCCCTCGCTCTTATCTTCCCATTCCACCCTCATTCTTTTCTCCCTCAGACCTTGGGCATGGGGGTGGGGGGTCCTCCTCCCCACCATCTGGTCACAGTCCACCAGGTCTCATCAGGATAGACTGCATACCCTTCCTCTCTGTACCCACAAGGCCACCCTGCCATGGGGGCAGTGATCAAATCGGGGGCACCAGAGTTCGTGTCTGAGGCTCGAAGGCAGTCCCCCCCTCATCCCCTGCCCACATGGAGAATTAGCTGTCCATCGTCTACATCCGAACAGGAGTTCTAGGTCCTCTGCTTGCATTGTCCTTGGTTGGTGCATCAGTTTGTGCAGGTCCCGAATGTCCAGATCTGCTGGCCTTGATGGTCTCCCTGTGGAGTTTCTGACCCCTCCAGGTCCTTCCTTCCCTCCACTCTTCCATCCCTCACTCTTCTTCCATCCAACTCTCAGCTCTTTGCCCAGAGTCCGGTTAGGAGTCCCTGTATCTGTCCTGATCCACCACTGGGTGGAATTTCTCAGCGGACATCTGTGTTGGGCTAATATCCGCTTATAAGTCAGTATATACAATGCATGTCTTTCTGGGTCTGGGTTACCTCACTTGGGATGATCATTTCTAGTTCCATCCATTTGCCGGCAAATTTCAAATTTTCCTTGTTTTTAATATCTGAGTAGAATTCCATTGTGTAATGTGCCAGAGTTTCTTTACTCATCTTTCAATTGAGAGGCATCTAGGTTGTTTACAGATTCTGGGTATTACAAATAAGGCAGCTATGAACATAGTTGAGCAAATGTCCTTGTTGTATGGTTGAGCATCTTTCAGGTATATGCCCAGGAGTGATATGGCTGGGTATTGAGGTAGAACTATTCCTAATTGTCATTGAGTTGAGCATTGTTCAGTTTCCATGTGTGTTTAGGCTTTTGTTATTTCTATCTTTGTTGAAGTTCAACTTTGAACCATAGTTGTCTGATAAGATACAGGGGATTATTTCAATTTCCTTGTATCAGGTGAGCCTTGCTTTGTGACTGACCATATGCTCAATTTTGGAGAAGGTTCTCTGAGGTGATGAGAAGAATGTATATTCTTTTGTGTTTGGGTGAAAAGTTCTGTAGATATCTGTTAGGTCCATTTGATTTGTGACACCTGTTAGTTTCATTATTTCTCCGTTTAGTTTCTGTCTTGACGACCTGTCCATTGGTGAGAATGGGGTGCTGACGTCTCCCACTGTTAATGTGTGTAGGGTTTGATGTGTGGTTTAAGCTTTAGTAATGTTTCTTTTATGAATGTGGACGCCCTTGTATTTGGGACATAGATGTTGAGGATTGAGATTCATCTTTGTGGAATTTTCCTTTGATGATTATGAAGTGTCCTTCCTGATTTCTTCTGATTAATTTTAGTTGAAAGCCTATTTTTATTAGATATTAGAATCTTGTTTCTTGGGTCCATTTGCTTGGGAAACCTTCTTCCATCCCTTTACTCTCAGGTAATGACTATCTTTGTGGCTGAGGTGTGTTTCCTGCATGCAACAGAATTATGGGTCCTGTGCTCACAGCCATCCTTTTAATCTGTGCATTTTTATTAGAGCATTGAGGCCATTGTTGTTGAGAGATATTAAAATGACCAGTGACTGGTAGAACATTTTATTTTGGTGTTGCTTGTGGAACTGTGTTTGTGTGCTTGTCTGCTTTTGGTCTTGCTGTAGTGAAGTTACTTATATACTGTATTTTTTGTGATGTAGTTAACCTCCTCAGGTGGGAGTTTTCCTTCTAGTATCTTCTGTAGTTCTGGTTTGAACATAGATATTGTTTAAATTTGGTGCTATCATGGAATATGTTTTCTCCATCTATAGTGTTTGAAAGTTTTGCTGGGTATAGTAGTCTGGACTGACATCTGTGGTCTCTTAGGGTTTGCAAGATGTCTGCCCAGGCCCTTCTGGCTTTTATGGTCTCTGCTGAGAAGTATATAATTCTAATAGGTTTGCCATTCTACGTTACTTGGCTTTTTTTTTCCCCTTGCAGTGTTTAATATATTTTTCTTTGTTCTGTTCATTTAGTGTTTTGATTATTATGTGGCCTAAGGATTTTCTTTCCTGGTTAAATCTATTTTGTGTTCTGTAGTCCTCTTGTGTGCTTATAGGCATCTCTTTCTTGAAATTGGAGAAATTTTCTTCTATGATTTTGTTGAAAATATTTTCTGGGACTTAACATTTTCTTTAATGTTGCATCAAATACTTCCACTGTATGTTCTATACCTGAGAGTCTTTCCTCTATCTCTTGTGCTCTGTTGGAGATGCTTTCCTCTGCAGTTCCTGTTTTCTTCTCTAAGTTCTCTCTTCCCAGGCTTTCCTCAGTTTGTGCTTTTATTATAGTTTCCATTTTCATCTTCAGATCATTTTATTGATATCCTCACCTGATTGTTTGCATTTTCCTGAAACTGATCCACTGATTTCTTCATTTCCTCCCTGTAGGCCTCTGTCATGAACCCTCTTGTATTCCTTTGCATATTTTACTTGTTTCCTCCATTATCTTCCTTATAATGAAAGACTTGAGGTCATTTTTGTGTGAGTGTTTCATATGTGTTACATTTTCCAGGGCTGGTTGCTTTGGAAAAACTGGGTTCTGGAGAAGCCATAATATTTTGGTATTTGTTGTTGTTGTTTTTACACTGGCCGTTGGCCGTCTGGCTGTCTCTGCCATTGTGTGGTAGTTTCTGGTGTCCTTCACTGGCTGTTGAGAACAGCTCCTCAGGGTTCCAGAGGCCCTCTTCTTGAGAAGGGGAAACCTAAAGTTGGCTACGTTGATACTAGCTTTCTTGCTCTAAGGTCAGTGAGGTCCCACTGCCCAGCCACTATGCTCAGTCAATGTGCTCAGACTCTGTGCTCGCTGAGTTGGGGAGCCTGTGGGTGGATCAGAAGGTGTCCATTCCTTCACAAGAAGGGCTGGGTACTCTGAAGGTCTCTACCACCTGGTGGTGAGTGTGGGCACCTGAGGTAGAGGTAGTGTGTCTCCTTCCCTTCCCGGAAAGACTCCACATAGTGATAGTGAACACCTGTAGTTAGAACTGTGCCACCTAGGTACCAGGAGGCCTGAAGCCGGTGTTTTTCCCTGGTTTTATATGGGTGACCTCAGGTTAGGTTCAAGATTTTCCCATACTGTAGGCTTTTATCTCGCCTGGGACAGATAGGCATTTGGGGTTTTGGGGTCCACCACAGTTCTGTCTGTTGATGTTCTCCCCGCTGTTCTGTTGTACTGGGCATATCAGACACCACCATCTTGGTTTCTTAGTGTCCAAGAAAGACTCACTATTCTCATTTTCTATCACAAAAAAAAAAAAAGTGATGAGTTTTATTGCATCATCATTTGCAGAATGAAATAGCCTTTGAATTTATTCTAACCTCCCAGACAGTTTAGCATTATGTAGAGTTCATTTGCTATCAGAAATCTGAAAGTACTTCTCCATTGGCTGGAAATGCTCTAGCTTACACTTTACATCTAAAAACTGTTTGCAGCTGATTGTATTCCTGCTTCATTTCCCTCCTCTCCCCTGTCCTCCCTTCCCCTGTCCTCCCCATCCCTTCCTCCCCTCCCCTGTCCTGTCTTCTCCTCCCCTTCCCTCCCTTCCCCTCCCCTCCCCTCCCCACCCTTCCCCTGTCCTGTCCTCCTCTCCTGTCCTTCCCTTCCCTGCACTTCCTCCCCTCCCATGCCCTCCCCTCCCATCCCCTGCCCTCCCTTCCCCAGCTCTCTCCTCTGCCCTCCACTCCCCTGTCCTTCCCTGCCCTGCCCTCCCCACCCTTGTCCTCCCCTCCCCTGCCCTCCCCTCCCCTCCTGTCCTTCCCTTCCCTGCACTCCCCTGCTCTCCCATCCCATCCCCTCCTGTTGTCCCTCTCTTCTCTCTCCTCTCCATCCCTTCCTTACTTGTTCTCAATATTCTGAAGTATGTCACTTACATGAGCTTCTAATAGGTCTTTTGAGAGGAAATGCTCTTGAATTTTGAAATGTTCGTATATAATTTTAATTTTAAGTTTCTTCTAGATTTTTCTCTTTCATATTCCTGAGATACATTATTTTTAACATTGGACTATTTAAGTCAATCTTGCTTTCTTATTTTTTTTTCTTATTTAAAATTGTTTTTTTTTTTTTGCTACATAAAAGCAGTACATTTTAAATTTTGTATTTTTGCCACTAATGATTAGTGTCTAGAAGAGTTTTGTGACTATTATTTGTTATATTTTGAAACAATTTAATGAAAACAGGGTTAATAGTTTACCAGCTGAAGTACATTATTCCTGGAAGCCACTGATACCTTTTAAATCCTTACTTTTTCTGCAGTGGCAGGATACAAGGTTAGTTAAAACTCGTGTCACAGTGCTGCTCCATAGGCAGTCCTTTGGTTCTATGACTGTTCTTCCTAAGACACTGTCCTGTTCTTCTCTCACACTGTAATACCTTTTGTTTTGTTCCCCTTTTTATAGTCTTTTTCCTCTGAGACACTTCCTTGTATTTCTTCCTTTTCGTGCTTGAGCTTTTCTCACCTATATAGTTTCAGAAGAACAACAAAAAAAAAAAAGGTGATTAAAATTTCTGGGCCATGTGTGGACTTGTGGGTAGGAAGATGGTGTCATCTGTGAGTAGAAAGATGATGTCATCCATGGGTAGGAAGAAAATGTCACCTGTGGATTGTGACCTTTATATATGTAATCAGGACATGCTCAGGCATATCAAGATGAGGCTTCCAGTCTACTACCATTAGGGCAAAGGACTATGTGTTCGCTTTCTTAGAAGCTAAGTAGAGAAAGAGAGCTGCAGGTCTGTCACCAGCATCCATACTTAATCCCCCCTTTTGTCTCATTCTCTTTGCCTTGACTCTGCAATGTGCTCCCCACCTAAACCCTTCTCTGTCTCAGTCCTCAGGAGAATGTGCCTCTGGTGTTGGAAAAGCACGGGTGCAGTCTGGAGAGAACATTAGGGATTTGATTACTTCTTAATCCCTTCTTATTTTGTCTTTCCTTTTCAAACTTACAGTGGCATCTGACGTTACCATGTGCTTTGTCTCTGGGGGGTTCTGTGTTGTAAACCAAGTGTGTGTTTTAGCTCTGTTTGCTCATAGTACAAGTTTCAGTTTTCTGTATTTTGTGTAGCCCCTTTGCCAGCTGAGCATCTGCTTTCCAGCTTCTGAATTTTGGTTGTCTTTGTATCTTTCATTTTCCCCATGTTTAAGGGCTCGATACCTGGAGTTGGTAAAGCAGTTTACTACTGTAAATTCAGGAGGGAAAAGAATTAAATGTGTAAATACAATCTGCAGCAGAAAGTATTTGGCAAAAATGATCACAATATCTCTAGTCTCTCAAAGTTTTTTCTTTTTTCTATTTTTTATTATTATTTTCCTTTTTTTACATATACATTTATATTATTGTACATATATACAATAAACTACATACAGAAAGAAGAACCACAAAACAATCAGGAATTATATAAATGTTGCATTCATAGTGTTTTGACTATTAGTATTTGGTAACCTTGAAGGAAACATCCTTCCTATCTTGGTGAGTCTAAAATTCTGAATGTAAATCAGTATCTATCATATTTCATCTCTATATACTTAAAATGTCCATCTAGACTTAAAAACATCTTAACCCCTAAACAATTAAGCTTAATTGTAAAGCTAAACTATCTGGTCTTCAACCCCATCAGAGACTTGAGAAGGAATAAAATTTAATTACCTGAGTAGACAGGAAGTGTGGGTTAGCAGCTCCCAATGACAGAGGCAGTTTACTTCCTGAACAGTCACCCAAAATTCTCTATGACGTCAGAGCATCATCTTCAGCCTTCTGGTAGTTCTTCCAATGTGACGTTAGCACTTCTTCCATGGAGGAGTAGGTGCTCTTTTTCATCTCTGAAATTGTGATGAGATTTTGACTATGTTGGAGGAGGTACTTTATGATATCTGAGGCTAGACCATAAATGGCCATGTTCTTCCTGCTGCATCTCCACAAACACGTGATCTTGAAGTCCAGCGTCACAATGTGGCGAGAACGCAGGAAACAAGGTGTAGTGGGGAGAAAGAGGGTGAGATAGAAGATTTATCTTTTTGGATACGAGTGATCAAATCATTTCTTCGATTCTAGACTGTGATGTGTCAGATACTGAGATGGCATAGGAATGTTAATCTCACCTGTGGCATTTCACATATGGCACATGAAATTTGATTTGCAAAGATTCGCTTCACTATAACCTTTCTGTGAGTATCTTGTGATGGAAAAACAAAGGCAATTTCTATGAAGAACTGTTATCTTTGCCCGTTTGGTACTCATAGCAAAGCACGGCACATATTGAAAGTATTCAAAAAATTAAAAATAAGACGTATTTTAAAAGATGGCGATGTCTTGAAGTAATACCTAATTAACTATCAAGTCATTTGTTTAGATTCTAGCTACCACAAATCCCCGGTTCTTCCTTTTGTCTTTGTCTTAGTACTTTTAGGTTATCTTTAGAAAAAATTTTTGACTAAAGTGTGTGTGTGTGTGTGTGTGTGTGTGTGTGTGTGTGTAGTACATAATAGGTGTGTATGATATATGTGTGTGTGAGGGGTGTGTACATGTGTGTGGTACATGAGGAATGTGTGTGTGTGTGTGTGTGTGTGTTTTGTGATGTGTATGTGAGGTATGCGTATGCATATGTGAGGGGTGTATGTGTGTGGTGAGTGTGAGGCAAGTGTGCGCATGTGTGTGTTTGGGGAGAGCATTAATGCTATACTGCAAGTGTGGAAGTCAAGAGACAATTGTGTAGAGCCAGCTCTTTCCTTCTACCAGTTGTGTCCAGAGATCCAATTCAGAGATTCCGGCTGTGTGACAAGTGCCTGCACCGTTGGGCCACCTCCTGGGTCCACTTCTGAGACATCTCACTGCCTAAAACAGAAGGTCAGTTTTTCTTATTTGAATCCTTGTTTGTACAAATCCCTTGAAGCTGACTTGTCTTGGTAAAACTTTCTATCTATTCTCTATATATTATAAACTACTTGTATTTCTTCCACCTAGAATCCTTGATTGTCTATATAAATTATTAATGAAAAGTTAGGACTTTTGTGAGAAAGGGTGTCTTACACATGGAGGGAACTACAGTGTCCACATTTGTCATGGGTAAATAATCGCTGGTGCTTTGAAGAGGAAGATGGACTGTGTTGTGTTGGGTCTTCTCATTTGCCAACTACCAGGTGCTCTTACAGATAGTCTAGTTTGGACATTAAAAAAAATAAAGTTAAAAATAAACACTCACCCAAGCCTCCTGCAATAAATCACTGCAGCGAGATGGTCCCCATCCTCACAGGAAAGCTCTGAGACTTTGGGAAAATCACATGAGGCCTTGATTTACTTAAATATGAGTTTCAAAAATTGCCTTTATTCTTCTCTGTGGAGTGTTCGTCACCCACACAGAAGCCCATACATCTGACAGTGCCAGGCTTGGCACATAAAATGTGGAAGGGGGCGTGAGGCGTGAGGCATCGCCACTTGATTTCACATCAGACCACCGTATTGGAGAAGCCCTTCTGGCCAAATTATTTCTGAGTCAAATTAAGAAACTTCAAAAGGATAAGAACATATTAACCAAGAGATGCTTTGGCTAAAATGTCTTTTAATCAACAAATTGTTACCCTCTCAGTGAGAAGGTTTTTTTAAGTTATTATTATTTAGGACAGCAATGCATTTCTGAATGTTATAGTTTTGGGAAAGTTTATTAAAATACATTTTTCAGGATCCCAGCCCCAGATTTTTTAGGTTAGCAGCATTGGAGGGGAGCTAAAGGATTTTAACTCCTGACACTTATCCAGGCGAGGCTCTGTGGCCACTCTAGAGAACTGCTCATCAGGGAAGGGAAAGCCATCGCCTAATAAAGACATCTGCGGAAGTCTGAGCCATTCCCTACTGTGTGGCGGTTTCCTAAGGCAGATTAGTGGGTAGTGGTGGTATCTCAGGATCATCCGGCATTTTGAGGCTAATCCCTTTCTTTTTATAAAAAGCAGGGTCCAGTGACTCACATAGTAGTTTATTTTATAGTAATACATGAATCTTGGGATTCCAGCATCAAGGTCAGTCAATACACACACACACACACACACACACACACACACACACACATACATACACATACTCGAGCGCGTGTGCACATCTCACTAGACGTTGAATCTCCTCCTCCATAGTTGACTATCTGAGCAATAAAACAGACTCACTTTGGATACTGGACTATGAATCTGTAAATGCATAAAACATAACTTGATTTAACAATATTTAAATTAGTCTAGGCCTGTCTTTATCCCTGGGACATAGCAGAAAATTCCATCTTACTCACTTTTATGTCCTCCCATCCTCCAGGCTTACACATAAGCTCTTATAATAAATATCTCTGTGGGCACTGTTCACCAATCACCACCTGCAGCACTACTGTGTGTTGTTTTGGATTAATAATTTTGTTTATGAAAAATATCTATCGAGTACTGGTTATATGCCAGAACATTACTGATTCTTGTAAATTTCATTTTGCTGTATAGTATTAGGTAGCACAGAGAGGGACTGTGGCGTATGTGTGCTGTGAAATATAACACACTGGACTGCTACAGATAATTCCAAAATTTAGAACTCATGTTTATTTTTTTCTTTTTTTAAAATTTTATTTTATTAATTTATTCTTATTACACCTCAATGGTTACCCCATCCCTTGTATCCTCCCATTCCTCCCTCCCTCCCATTTTCCCCTTACTCCCCTCCCCTATGACTATGACTGAGGGGGATCTCCTCCCCCTGTATATGCTCATAGGGTATCAAGTCTCTTCTTGGTAGTCTGCTATCTTTCCTCTGAGTGCCCCCAAGTCTCCCCATCCAGGGGACGTGGTCAAATATGGGGCAACAGAGTTCGTGTGAAAGTCAAACCCCACTCTCCACTCAATTGTGGAGAATGTCCTGTCCATTGGCTAGATCTGGGTAGGGGTTTGAAGTTTACGGCCTGTATTGTCCTTGGCTGGAGCCATAGTTTGAGCGGGACCCCTGGGCCCAAATCTGCCTATCGTAATGTTCTTCTTGTAGGTTTCTAGGACCCTCTGGATCCTTCTACTTTGCTATTCTCCCATGCTTCTCTCATCTAGAGTCCCAATAGATGTCTTCCCTCTGTCCCAGTTTCCTGGTAAGTGAAGACTTTCATGGGACATGCCCCTTGGGCTAGTATGCAGATATAAGTGAGTATATACCATTTGATTCTTTCTGCTTCTGGGTTAACTCACTCATTATGGTCATTTCTAGATCAATCCATTTGTCCACAAATTTCGGGAATTCCTTGTTTTTAATAGTTGAGTAGTATTCCATAGTGTATATGTACCACAGTTTCTTTATCCATTCTTCTACTGAGGGACACTTAGGCTGTTTCCATGATCTGGCTATTATGAATAAGGCTGCTATGAACATGGTTGAGCAAATTTTCTTGTTGTGTGCTGGAGCATCTTCTGGGTATGTTCCAAGGAGTGGAATAGCTGGGTCTTGAGGAAGCCCTATTCCCATTTTTCTGAGATAGCACCAGATAGATTTCCAAAGTGGCTGTACTAGTTTGCATTCCCACCAGCAATGAAGGAGTGTTCCTCTCTCTCCACATCCTCACCAGCATGTGGTGTCGCTTGAATTTTTGATCTTAGCCATTCTGATGGGTGTAAGATGGAATCTCAGAGTTGTTTTGATTTGCATTTCCCTGATAACTAAGAAGGTTGAGCATTTCTTTAAGTGTTTCTCAGCCATTTGATACTCCTCTGTTGAGAATTCTCTGTTTAGTTCCAAGCCCCATTTCTCGATTGGGTTATTTGGTTTGGTGGTGTTTAATTTCTTGAGTTCTTTATATATTTTGGATATTAGACCTTTGTCAGATGTAGGGTTGGTGAAGATCTTTTCCCAGTCTGTAGGCTGTCACTTTGTTCTCTTGATAGTGTCTCCTGCCTTACAGAAGCTTCTCAGCCTCATGAGGCCCCATTTATTAATTGTTGACACTAAGGTCTGCAGAGCCTGGAGTTTGTGTTTGAAGTATGGACCTGGCGAACTGAAAGCTGCAGTGCCCGCCCCACCTACAGGGCTACATCTCAGCACCCATTCTGTCATTAGAATTCCCTTCAACAGAACAAGCTTCCCTTCCCACTAGGACTTCTCTGACGTTTCCTGAATCCTACTTGATTTCTCACAAAATTTCAACTGAGTATTTCCCCATGTCTCTCTCGTCCACCCTGGTCACGTGCACATGCCTATTAATTCTGTGTCCCTTCTACCCATCTCTCAAGTTCTCGTCCTTTAGAGGTATTTCAAGTGTTGCTCTACTTCCAAGCTCTGACATTCATGGGAAGACTTTCTCTTAGTGCCTGGCTTCTGTGTGCATTGTGCATCCATGATAGGTTATATTGATAGGTTCTATTGATAGGTTCTATTGATAGGTTCTATTGATAGGTTCTATTTGTGTTTAACCCACACCCTGACCACACACTGTGAACCTTGGCAGAGTGCCGAGAGCCAATATTTCTCTTATCAATTTCCCCCATTCTCCCTCATTACAAAATAAGGCTCATTTTAACTTGTCAATTTAGAGACATATTTCCCACTGAGTGTGAAAGCACAAAGAAGTTACTGTTCCCCGTATTACTGATCACACAATAAATGGGCCCCCTTAAAGGAAATCAATTTATATAACACATGAAAAGCAAAAGCAACACACACACGCACACACACACACTTTTGGACTTATTTCACTTCTGGGAATGCAGTCTAAGAAAATAACTCGGAATATTCATAACTACTGCTTATAGTCACAAACAATGAAAAAACTGAGTGCTCACCATTAGGGAACAATTACAATGCACCTATTGTGAAGTGTCTCACATTTAAATGGTAATTCTGAAGCTCATTTGGCAACCATAAAAATTATTTTTGTTGTAATGTTAATTGAAAAATGGTGATAGCAAAGATTAGCATAAATTATCATTTTAACTGCATTATAATATTTTAAAATGATCTGGAAAGAGATGCACATGTATTCTAAGTTAGGGTGAGAAGTTTATGGTATGGTTTTATAATGAGGTAGCACTTTAGAAGGCACAAAAGAGGTTTTTTTGTTTTGTTTTGTTTTGTTTAACTTGTCTATGCTGGGGCTGGAACAATGGTTCAGTACTTAAAGGTGCTTGCTGCTCTTGGAGAAGACCTGAGTTTGTGTCCCAACACCCATGAGGAGCGGCTCACACCCCTCTGTAACTCCAACGCTCTGGCCTCCACAGGCACCTATGTACATGTGAGCAATACACACATACACAGAAGCACGCACACAAACAAAAAATGAAACATTGAGATCTATGCTGTTTCATCTTAGGCAGCATTCCGTTCAAAATTAAAAGTATGTGTCAGTGATGGTTGCGTACGCTGTACTCAGTTGAAACATTGATCAATAGCTTTTTCTTGTATTTTTCCTTCTGGAAATGGCTGCAAGATACAATACACTAGGAACTCAAAAAAGTATTAAGAACATACAGGAGGTAAACTTTAAACCCCTTCCCAGATCTAGCCAATGGTCAGAATATCTCCACAGTTGAGTGGAGAGTGTGATATGACTTTCTCACGTACTCTGGTGCCTCACATTTGACCATGTCCCCTGGAGGGGGAGACCTGGTGGCACTCAGAGGAAGGACAGCTGGTAGCCAAGAAGAGACTTGATACCCTATGAGAATATACAGGGGGAGGTAATCCCCCTCAGGAACACTCATAGGGGAGGGGAATAATGGGAAAATGGGGGGGGGGAGGAATGGGAGGATACAAGGGATGGGATAAACATTGAGATGTAACAAGAATAAATTAATTAAAAAAAAAAAAGAACAGTTAAGATTGTATAGCAGATGGATACAACGTATCGTATAGCATATGGCTATAACATATCGTACAGCATGTGGAAACAATGTATCCCAGCAGTCTGCAAGAAGAAGAAGCTGCACACGACATGGTGATACCAAGTTACAAATTAAAGAAGGCAGTGCCTGTGGCTGGGATTTCTGTGGAGTCTGCATTTTATTGTGGATGGTTCAGAGCTTCAGCTTAGCACTATACTCTGGACTTGAGTCCCCCTTTGCCCGTTATTAATCAAATGACTATGCAAAGTTTTAACTTCTTAGAGTCTTTTCTCTATGTGAAGTAAGACTATGAATACTTGTTTATGACAGACACTGTGCACGTAGATATTCACCCTGCCTCTCTAAGCACGCATTCTTTCATGTTTAGCTGCACATATGCAATATGCTGCTTATCTAAAGGCCACAAATGCTACACTTATTTTTTTTCACCTTCCCTTTAGTCATATCAGGGTCACATGATCCAGTTTTGGGTCAGTTAGACCAAAAACTACCATCAAATATCTTTTGGGAAAAGTTTGCTTTCTCATATGTAAATACCTAAATATATAAAATATATTCATCAAAAGTAGTGACTCTCTTTGCTTGATATGACCAATCGCAGATGTGATGTCAAACATTGCTTTGTCCCTTATATAGTAGAACAGCTGGTCTTTGGCCCTGACACCCTACCCTGGGTGACTTCTGTTCTTTGGCATCATAAGGATACCATGTTTTAGCCTGAGTTGGCTAGTCTGGTCTTTGCAGCTAAAACCACTCTAGTGCTTTATATTAAATGAGAAAATCTATTAAGTGTTTCACAAGAAAGTGAGTCTTAGTGGTCAAGAGTATAGGCAATAAAGCTAGACCACTTTATTCCTGTGCTGAGGATATAATCTTGAACTAAACATTTGAATTCCCTGTATTGCATGTCCTCATTTATAAAATCATAGTTATAATACTGTCTGCTTAATATGGTTTTTCTAAAGTGTAAACATGCAAATAAATTGCCTCTGAAGATATCTGGCTCCTATGAAATCCTTGTACTAGCCATTTTTTATTTCTTGTAACATAGTAAGTATGAACTCAATAAATGATACATGCCATGGTTTTAGATGGACGGCTGTGATGGCAGCTCAAAGCGTGTTCATGTCACAAACTCATGATACTTAGCTTTGAGTTTAGGATGCTTTCTCCTGTGCCCCATTGTTACTGACTTCTATCAATCTTGCACTACTGCTTATCGATTTATAGGCATCACAGCATTGTATTTTCAGATATACAGAGCCAATGGGTAGACACTGTGAACACTTCTACATTTAATTTGGCAATTTCAACACTTTCCGTCAGACACATTGTCTTCTTAATATGCTTGTACAATTACCATTTTTAAAACCTAGGGGCAACTGGATGTGAATATGTCGTGTGACAAGACTTTTCCTGGGGAAGGTACAAGACACACACATAGTCGCCCCGGATGAGAAACCCACCACAGCCCAAAGGATGGATCTCACCAACATCCAATGTGGTGAACTGATGAGCTTGCTCGTGGTTATTTACAGGAGTGCTGGTGAGGGGTCACATATGGGAGCAGAACTGAGCCCACCCCAGCTCACAGAAACAGGGGGACCCAGAGCACAACGCACAGCCTGGCGGCTTCTCAGCAAGCTGGAAAGCCTTTTTTCCCCAGGCTGGTTTGCTCTGAGTCTTCTTTGCAGCTTGGCTTGTGTGAACGTGACTCTCTCAGTTTTTACTGCTTACTCTGACAGGGAGGGGCTCAGAGAATCTGATCAGTTTCGGGACTTCCTGCAGCTGTTCTCAGTTGTTTACCTCCCTCATTAAAAAGCTTCCCTACCAGATGGAATGTTTCAATTCTATGGGGAAAACTGTTACACAACAGAGGCTTGCTTATTTATTTATTTATTTATTTATTTATTTATTTATTTATTTATTTATTTATTTATTTATTGTGTGTGTGTGTGTGTGTGTGTGTGTGCATTAATTAAGTGCAGATGCCCATTGAGGCTGAAGTTGGCATCGAAATTCCCAGAAACGGGGTTACAGGCAACTGTACAGGCAAATGAGGGTGTTTGGAACATTACCTGGGTCTTCTTCAACCTCTTCTTCTTTAACCTCTGATCCTTTCCCACACCCTGATCCATTAAAAAAAAAAAAACTGTAGTGCTTAGAGTCCATTGTGTTAACTTTTTTCATTAATTAATTAATTAACTTTACATACCGATGTCAGTTTCCTGTCCCTGCCTCTCCCCTCTCTTCCCCCACTTCTCCTCTTTTTCTCCTCAGAGAAGAGGAGGCCTCCCATGCACATCAACCCTCCTTGGCATAGCAAGTTGCCACAGGACTAGGAGCACCCTCTATCTTCTTCTACTGAGGCTCCGCAAGGCAGCCCAGCTAAGGGCAAGCGGTCCAAAGGCAGGCAACAGAGCCAGAGCCAGCCCTGCTCCAGTTGATAGGGGACACACATGAGAACCACACATCTGCTACATATGTGTAGAGGCCTAGGTCTGTCGCATGCATGCTCTTTGATTGGTGACTCAGTCTCTGTGAGGCCCAGATTAGTTGAGGCTGTATGTTTTCTTATGGAGTCCTTGACTCTCTGGTTCCTTCAGTCCTTTCTCTCCCTTTTCCGCAAGATTCCCCTGAGCTCTGACTGATATTTGGCTGTGGGTCTCTGCATCTGTTTCCATCAGCTACTGGGCGAAGCATCTCAGATGACAGCCCACCTTGTTAGGCTAGGCTCCTACCGCAAGTACAGCAGAATATTAATAGTTTCAGGGGTTGGATATCTTGTTACGGTTATTTTTTATAAGACTGTGTCTGTTTCTTTCTTAACACAAATATTTGAGGCTCTGTTATCTTATTTTAGCAAGCTTCACAGCACAAGAACTGAGCAATTACTATACTATTCTTAACTCTCTGAGCTAATTTGGCTTTCTCCCAGCACACACCCCAGCACTACTTGCTCTTTGTAGCTTTCCTGGTCCAGCGGCTCCTCTCTCATGTCTCGTGGACCTCTGCTTCTGGCTGAATCCCCTACTTCCTCCTCTAGCTCCTCCTCCTGTGCCTGGCAGGAAGTCCAGCCCTATTTTCTCCCCTGCTCAGCAACTGGCTGTAAGCTGCTTTATTGCCGTATCAGGGGATAACTGCAGAGCAGAATTTATACAATATTGAGATAGGAGATTCTCAAAACAAGGCTTGCAATCAGATATGGGGTATACAGAAATCAGCATTTACATTACACACAAAAATAAAATAACCTTATGCCTACACCATTTCTTATGGGATGGGTCTTAAGTTGGGCCAGTCATTGGTTGGCCGTTCCCTCAACTTACGTTCCATTTTATCCCTATGCATCTTGTAGGCAGGACAAATTTTGGGCTGAAGGTTTTGTGGGTCACTTGATTGAATAGTTACACCAAGATATTTTATATTATCTTTGGCTATTGGGAAGGGTGTTTCCTAATTTCTTTCTCTGTTTGTTTATTGTTTGTATAAAGGAGGGCTACTGAATTTTTTTAGTTATTTTGTAACGAGCCACTTTGCTGAAAGTGTTTATCAGCTGTAGTTCTATGGTAGAATTCTGAGGGTCACTTATGTATACTTTCATATCATCTGTGAATCGTAATACTTTGACTTCTTCCTTTGCAATTTAAATCCCCTTGATCTCCTTTAGTTGTCTTATTTCTCTAGCTAGAACTTCAAGTAATATATTGTATAGATACAGAAAGAGTGGGCAGCCTTCTCTTGTCCCTGATTTGAGTGGGATTGCTTTAAGCTTTTCTGGATTTAATTTGGTGTTGGCTATTGACTTTGCTGTATGTCGCCTTTATTGTGGTTAGGAATGTACCCGATCTCTCCAAGACTTTCAACATCAATGGGGCATCAAATTTTTATCAAAGGCTTCTTTTCAGCATCTGATGAGATGATTGTGTGATTGTTTTCTTTTAGTTTGTGTATAAAGTGGCTAGTGTTGATTGATTTTACTATATCGAGCCACCCCTGCATCCTGGGATGAATTGTACTTGATCATTGTGGATGATGCTTTTGATGTGTTCTTGGATTCAGTTTGTGAGTATTTTATTGGGTACTTTTGCATCAATGTTCATAAGTGAAATTGATCTGAAATTCTCTTTCTTTGTTGAGTCTTTGTGTGATTTAGCTATCAAGGTGTCTATGGCTTCATGGAATGAGTTTTGTGGAATAGTTTGCGGAATATTGGTATTAGCTCTTCTTTGAAGGTCTGGTAGAATTCTGTGCTGAAAACATCTGGCCCTGGACTTTTTTGGATGGAGATTCTAATGACTGCTTCTATTTCCTTAGGGGTTATAGGACTATTTAACTTGTTTACCTGATCTTGATTTAACTTTGGCAAGTGGTGTCTGTCTATCACAAAAATCATCCATTTCATTTACATTTTCCAATTTTGTGGCATACAGGCTTCTGAAGTAAGACCTAATAATTCTTTGGATTTCCTCAGTGTCTGTTGTTATGTCCCCCTTTTCATTTCTGATTTTATTGATTTGGATACTGTCTTTCTGCCTTTTAGTTAGTTTGGCTAAGAGTTTGTCTGTCTTGTTGATTTTCTTAAAGAACCAGCTCTTGGTTTCATTGATCCTTTGTATTGTTCTCTTTGTTTCTAATTTATTGATTTTTTTTAAAAGCAGAATTTATCTATTTTTCTCTTTATTTTAGAGCTTTTGAGTGTGCTATTAAGTTGCTTGTATGAGATCTTTACAATTCCTTTATGAAGGTACTTAGTGCTATGAACTTCCCCTTAGTACTGTTTTCATGTATCCCAACAGTTTGTGCCTTCATTTTCGTTGCATTTTAGGTAGTCTTTAATGTCTTTATTTCTTCCATGACCTATTGGTCATTGAGTAGAGAGTTGTTCAGTTTCCATGAATTTGTGGGCATCCTGTTGTTTCTGTTGTTGTTGAAATCTCCCCTTTAATCCATGGTGATCTGATAAGAAGGTATAATCTTTTGCATTTGGTTGAAATGTTCTGTAGAGATCCATTAGGTCTATCTGATTCATCACATCAGCTCATTTCATTATTTCTCTTCTTAGTTTCTGTCTTGATGACCTGTCCATTGGTGAGAGTGGGGTGTTGAAGCCTCCCACTATTAATGTGTGTGGTTCAATGTGTAATTTAAGCTTTGGTAATGTTTCTTTTATGAATGTGGGTGACCTTGCATTTATGGCAGATACGTTCAGAATTAAGATGTCATCTTGGTGGATTTTTCCTTTGATGAGTATGAAGTGTCCTTCCCCATCCCTTTTGATTAATTAGGATGGCTACTCCAGCTTGCTTTTTAGGTCTTTTTGCTTTGAAAATCTTTTTCTAGCTCTTTACTCTGAAATAATGTCTATATTTGTTGCTGAGGGGTGTGTGTGTGTGTGTGTGTGTGTGTGTGTGTGTGTGTGTGTGTCTTATGCAACACAGAGATGGAGCCTGTTTTCACATCCATTCTGTTAGCTTTTGCCTTTTTATTGGGGAATTGAGTTCCATTGATACTGAGAGATGTTAATGAGCAGTGATTATTAATTCCTGTTATTCTGATGGTGGTGGTGGTTGTGTGTGTATCTGTTTCCCTTCTTTTTGTTTTGCTGGTGTGGAGTTATTTGTTTCTTGTGTGTAGTTAACCTGTTTGGGTTGAAGTTTTCCTTCTAGTATCTTCTGTAGGGCTGGATTTGTGGATAGATACTGTTTACGTTTGGTTTTGTCATGGAATACCTTGTTTTCCCCCTCTATAGTAATTAAAAGCTTTGCTGGGTATAGTAGTCTGGGCTGGCATCTATGGTCTCTTAGAGTCTGCAAGACACCTGCATAGGTCCTTCTAGCTTTTACAGTCTCTGTTGAGTAATCAGGTTTAATTCTGATAGGACTGCCTTTATATGTTACTTGGCCTTTTTTCCCTTGCAAATTTTTATATTCTTTCTTTATTCTGTACATTTAGTATTTTGATTATTATGTTGTGGGAGAATTTTCTTGTCTGTTCTAATCTATTTGGTATTTTGGAGGATTTTTATACATTTATAGGCATCTTTCTTTCTTTAGGTTGGGAAAGTTTTCTTCTATTATATTGTTGAAAATATTTTGGGGGCCTTGGAGGTTGAACCCTTCTTGTATTCTTATTATTCTAGGGCTTGGTCTTCTCATAGTGTCCCATATTTCTTGAGTGTTTGTGTCAGAAACTTTTTAGATTTAACATTTTCTTTGACCAATGTATTCATCACTTCAAGCTTATCTTCTATGCCAGAGATTCCCTCTTCTGTCTCTTGTACTCTGTTGGTGATGCGTGTGTCTGTAGTTTCTTCTCTCTTCCCTAGATTTTCCATCTGCAGGATTCCATCTGCTTATATTTTCTTCATTGCTTCTGTTTCCTTTTTTAGGTCTTAAATAGTTTTATTCACTTCCTTCACCTGTTTGATTGTACTTTACAATATTTCTTTAAGGGGTTTATTAACTTCCTCTTTAGAGGTCTCCATCATACTTATGAGATTGGACTTAAGGTCATCTCTTATGCTTTGGCATTTTAGGGTACCCAGGGCTTGCTGTAGTAGGACAAGTGGGCTCTGGTGCTGTCATATTACTGTGGCTCTTGCTGACTGTGTTCTTCGTCTGGCCTTCACCCATCTGGTTGTCCTTGGTGTTGGTTGGATGTCCCTGGTGCTGGAAGCACTCCTCAGGAAGGCAGGCAGAGCCTTGGGTCTAACAATGGACCTTGGGGACCAGAACACTGATTACCCCTGCTATCTGTGCCCCCAAGTGGACCTACCTTGGGGGCCTAGCAGGCCTCCTTGGGAAGGTAGGTAGACCCACGGGCCAGAGGATAAAGTCCCTGTGTTAACTTCTAATGCCAGTTGGGCATATAGCATATTTGGGGTACTATATCTAAGCTTTTTCTTTTTTTATTTCATGATTTATTTTGCAAACCTCTCTCACACTGTTTATAGACTCTGAAATACTAAAAATGAACAAAACCATTATCACACTTTATATGGCAATCTGAAAAAATGTCAAAGTGACTTTGAATTTCTATTATCTGAGAGATGCTAAACACTTTGGATATGGGAGTTATTTGTGACAGTCACTCAAGGACATGCATTGAAGAGATCACAATAATTATGGTAACTAGCTTCCTGTTTGTTCCAAAATGCAATAGAAGATGTTCTTTTATTTGGAAATAATTTGTTTAGGTGAATTACATGTAGATTCCTGAGGGGAAAAAAATACTTTTAGAGAAAACTGATAGACTTGAGAGTGGAACTTGTATTTTCTGTAAGTCCTCAGGGCCTTCAGGGTAGCTGAGAGTTTTCGTAGCATGTGAAAGAGAGGTGGGGAAATCTCCGTGGAGTAAGGTGTGGCATCTGTGATGGGTTGCAGCCTATGCTTAGTCAACTTCAGCCGCAATGGCCAACAGAAAATGTGCAATGAGTAATGGGAACAGTAGCAGTAGGTATAACTTAGAGATGGATTGAGTGAGTTGAGTGATCTTCAATGGGCCAAAGTGTCTGACATGGGCAAGTAAATGAGAGGTGCACATCATGACTTTAAATTAGGAGACAGGGAAAGAGGCACATTTGCTTAACCACAGAGGGTCAGACAAGCCTTCTCAGCCTAGATCGCAAGGTTTAGGTAAAGCAACGAGCCTAACAAGCAAGGTAAAAGGGTTGTGTCTGATTACAACGTTTGCATTGAACCCTATCCTGACTTATGAAGGATTTTATAATGAAATGGAGCCCAGTGTACAGCAATATAGACTTTTAAGAATATGGAAGAAAAAGTAAAATTATAAGCTTAAGTTACTTATTTAATAATAGAAAATTCTTAAGTACATATCTCATTATTGTGAGATAATAAAATAACCACCATATCATTTTGTCAAATAGACATATCTACATATGTGAGGGATATCAAAATTACTTACAAAATGAAAATAATTAAAAGATACTGAACACTTAGGAACTTTTTTCTATAATAATGACTTATTAATGAATTGATAAAATATAAACATTGTTAAGAGCAGAACCTACAAAATTCTTAATATTGAAAATAAAATACTATTTGTATAAAGATTCAAAAATATTCCTTATGTTTTCTAGAGAGCTACTTAGAGTAAATGACATAATTTGGGGAAACCTGCAATTAATACAGGAGAAATTTGGGTAAGGTGAACTATGCAAAGATTGGGATGGTCTTCCTTTGATGTCGCCCATGATGTCATACACCGACATGTGAAAATCATTGGTAGGACTTCTGAAACTGCAGGTCTGCGAGAGATGCTGGTAATTTTGAAAAGTTATGCTTCATGTGTCTGTATGAGGGGAACTGAAAAGACTAGAAGTGATGGACCATGGGCCTCTCTGCCTGCTCCCAAGGACGCCAAGGAGATTCTCATGTGTTCCTCTATCATTAGGAAAGGTCTTTATTCAGTGTGTCATTTTGATTGTAAAAGTATCTATTGCAAGCCATATTCAAGCTGGGTGTTTATTTTCCCCTATATGAAGACTTGAAGAGTTTGTAAGACATTAGTTGGTTGTCGGCATAGAATGGCATTGCTCACAGCATCCTGTTCAGCTGAAGAGGTCGGAGATAAACTCTTTTTTTTTTTTTTTTCTTTTTTTTATTAATTTATTTATATTACATCTCGATTGTTAGCCCTTCCCCTGTTTCCTCCCATTCTTCCCTCCCTCCCACTTCCCCCCTTCTCCCCTCCCCTATGTCTGTGATTGAGGGAGACCTCCTCCCCCTATATATGCTCTTAGAATATCGAGTCTCTTCTTGGTAACTTGCTATCCTTCCTCTGAGTGCCACCAGGCCTCCCCATCCAGGGGACGTGGTCAGAAAAGGGGCACCAGGGTTCATGTGAGAGTCAGATGAACGGAGATGAACTCTTTAACTGTTACTCCGCTGAAGTCAAGGGTGATTTATGTGAATCACCTTCTTATAAGTGGTATATGGGACCGTGTGCAATAGCTCTGTGGAACAATCTATAGAGAAGAACCGGCAAGTGCCCTGAAAAGACCGTCACTACCGCCGTTAAAGTTTTCCTAGTTCTTACCCACCTCTGTCTTGACACTGAAGTCAGTTAACACCAAGGAGCTGATGACTTCATTTTACAAACTTTCTTTGTTAACATCTCCAGATTTTGAATAAATCTTTCCGCTGGCATCAATATTTAATAATTAAGTATTGTCAGTTTCCTTTTGCTTTCCTTTGGCTTTGATTATTTGAATTTCAACTGCCTGTAGGGAGAAAAACATGGTGGTATATTACTCACCGACTCACATCTGTTGCTGTTTAAGAGAGTCAGACACCGAGAATTTTATGAAACATTACTTAGCAATGACTCGGGAACTGGTGAGTCAATGCCCTTGAACTCACAGTGAAGGGCACCCTCTGTTGTCCAAGTTGCTGTAATATTTCCTTGGTGATTTGCCCAAGATAGAGGTTTATAATATAAACAAAGTACTAAGACGTAGGAATAGCTTGGTCCAAAACAATAGTCCTAGGCAATTACTGACAATGAAAAAAAGAGCAAGAAATAATAACAAGCTGGTTTCATTTCCATCTTTCAGCAAAGTCTCTTGGTATGTTGGCAGTGTCGCTCTACTCTTTGTAAAGTAAAGAAATTAATCACTGAGCAATGTGTACTTGTGTAAATTTTTGGTTTTCCTTCTATTTAAACTTCAAGTACAAACAAAATTCTATTTTCTTTTTCAGCTTCAAGATCCAACTTGGGTCAATATGGCACTATTAAAAAGCCATGGGACTCATGACTGTATCCCACATATTTAGGTTTTTGTCTGGAAACTTACTTCTAGAAATACTAATATAGTGTTTAATGCAGGAATGACTCCATAAATATTAGCCTCTATGGGCATCGTTGTCACATTGGGGGACCTTATTATTATCCTAAAGTTAGAGGCAGCCCAGAGTTCCGTCACTGCTCCCTCCTTTGTACCTGAGAAGCTCCACAGAGCCCTCCAAATCTTTCTGTTCCTGATTTGGAAAAGTGTGTTCACTGGATGAGTTTTAAGTTCTCTTCTATTTTAAATAATGTGCTTGCCTTACATTTATAACTTCAAAGAAAATTTGAGCAGAAATTTTCTAATATGTTGTAACAATCAAAAAAAAATTAAATATATTTTAGTTTTCTTCCTATGGTTTATTTTTTACTAGGAGACTTGACTTTCTCAGAAATTTTCATCATTTTTTCAGAATTGTAGACATAATTGTAATGTAGACATAAATTTATGCACATGTAGTATTACTTAATTTTGACCGTTTATTCGTCTATTGGTGAGGCTGAGCTTTGAAGTGTTTTTGTTTGACATCCTCTTTCATTTAAATTTTATCTCCAGTCTCACTTTTCATTAGTGATTCTATGTTTGTTAAATTTTACTTTCACATGCTGAATTGTTTTCATTATTTAACTCAACTATGTTGTCATGGTCTTTGCTGAGGTATTCATTCATGCCTCTTTAGTGACTTTGAACACAGCCATAACCACTACTTTGAAATCTCTGCTTTTCTCGGGAGTATTACAATACGGTGCTTGACTTTGGAGGAGACGTTGTCTTGGTTCTTCATGTGTGTGTCTGTCGTGTGGTCTAGGCATCTGGAGTTACGTTATTTATGGTGTTTCTGGATACGGACATCTATTCTCACTTTTGGGGGTGGATTTTTCAGTTCATTGGTTGCTTTAACCCATATCTAACAGGTCTGGGACCTGTTGCTTGGTTTTGTTTGTTTGTTTGTTTGTTTGTTTGTTTGTTTGTTTTTCTTTGTCTGTTTGTTTTTGTTTTGTTTTGTTTTGTTTTGTTGAGACAGGGTTTCTCTGTGTCGTCTTGGCTGTCCTAGACTCACTTTGTAGACCAGGCTGGCCTCGAACTCACAACGATCCGCCTGTCTCTGCCTCCCAAGTGCGGTGTTTCGTTTTCAGTATAGGGGCTACTCTGGGTTTTAGGGCTTAGACTCTGACTGGGCCCAGATCAGAACTTCTGTTGGAATTTCTGTTTCAGACCCCAAAACAGTTCCAGATGGGTACAGTGGAGCAGTGGGAGAGGCAACAGGCTCCCAGGCAGGCCAAGGGACCAGCTCTGGAAATCTCTCAAGCCTGTCTCAGGGTCACTCAACAAAGGGCATCCTGGGTTTGGCCATGGGGAGTAGCAAGTTCAAAGGGCATCCAGAGAAGCTGGGAGGAGGGGCTGAGTCTTTCTGTGGCAGCTAAAGAGATCAGGGCAGAGGAGGGGAAGAAGGGGAGGGTAGTCCACTTCCCTCCACCAAGTGTGGTGGCTGTGGGTGGGTGATAGAGAACAATCCTGTGGTCAGTGGAGTCAGAGAAATAGAGACCAGATGCTAAGGATGGCTGAGGTGGGGGGTGAGGCAGATGTTGGGGATTCTAGGTCCACACAGGGAATTCCTTAGTCTAGGCATTTTTTAGCTCAATCAAGTTAACAAAATTAATCTCACATATACACAACCGAGGAGACTTTATCCAATTTCTTCTCATGAGACACTAACTGGAGGAAACTTATTTTTTAGAATCAGTGAGATACACATCAAATGAAGATATTTGAGCCTGAGCTTCTACACTGAACATAACACCACCTCTCTTTGCCTCGCCTACCACTTCCTCTTTCCCCTCTCTTTCCCCTTCTCCTTCCTCCCCTTCCTTCCTCCTCCTTTTTCTCTTTTCTTTCTTTCCCTCCTTCCCTTTTTTCTTTCTTCCCCAACTCCCCTGCCTCATCCCCCATTCCTCTGCCTGCTCTCCCCATCCCTACCTTCTCTCTCTGATTTCTTCCCTTTCTTCTTCCTTACACTGGGGAATAAACCCCAAGGCTCCATTCTCAGCTTTTGGCACATTACATATACTTTTATTAAAGTTGCTTAAATGATTTAACATTTTTATGTATTAAGCAGGTTCTTCACTTGGCTTTCTTTTGAATAGTTAGTCTTTTTTTTTTTTTTTTTTTAATTTGTATAATGTTCTTGTCAAGCTAGCCTTTTCATTCAGTAAAAGGACTTTGAGAAAAATTCATATAAAATGATAAAAAAAGAAAGGCCCCAGATTCACTAGTCAAGTTTGTTGGGGCCCCAGGGCAGGCCCTGCCACACATTATCTGTGAATTAAATGGGATCTGAGCAAACACTGTGCCCAGTTTCTGAAAAGCATAGCTTCTTCCTGACAGAAAAGTGTTGGTTCATATATTGATATAATGACACATGCTGTTTTACAGATTTAATCTATAATTTATCTATACTTATTTCAATATTGCCTTTATGGAGTGCATGAATGTGGCAGTGCGTGTGTGGGGCTCAGGGGACAACTTTGCAGAATCCACTCTCTACTTCCATCTTCTGTGGTTACTGAAGCAGCTCAGCTGCCAGGCTTTTGGAACAAGCATTTGCTGAACCATTTTGTTAGAACTTTAGCATTTTTTAATGTCTGCCTATAGGCAGTTACAAAGGCAAGAAGTAAACAGTATACTGCTGTCATGGGCTCAACTGATTGACACTATCCTATTCTTAAATTTATTCAAAATATACCTGTATTTAAGTGTCTGTGTAAATCCATTTATGCATAGACATACATTTATTTTTTAATGAATTTTTACCTGTCAAGATTAAGCATTTGTGTGTTTAAATACAACTGAACATCACTGCTGAACAATAGGCCCACATGTTTTTGGTGAATGAGTGAGCATTTGATGAACAAATGTTCAAGAGTTATGTTTGTTCTATAGAAACATCTCAATAAATTTAGTAAGCACCAAGATATTTGATTAAATATTATTACAGAGATTACTAATTTCTACCTTCGACGTCTTATATTAAAATCTACTTTGAAAACACAATGTATTTCCCTTCAGCATTTGATTGCTGATTACTTCCAAATTTTCTGTTTTCAAAATGGTGGTTCAACAAAAATTCACACACATACACACATACACACACACACACACACACACACACACACACACAAACATGGGTCTTAAGAGAGGAATGCGCTGCGGCTAGTGCATATGTGAACACAGAAGACCAATAAACAACTTACATCTCATGAGTGCTCTAACAGTTGAATTTAGTATCTGATAAAATAGTCAAATGTTGATAGAAATACCGTCCTCAGGCCAGGCGTGGTGGTGCACACCTTTAATCCCAGCACTCAGGAGGCAGAGGCAGGCAGACCACTGTGAGTTCGAGGCCAGCCTGGTCTACAAAGCGAGTCCAGGACAGCCAAGGCTACACAGAGAAACCCTGTCTTGAAAAAAAAAAAAAGGTTATAGAAAAAAGAAATACTGTCCTCTGCATAGACATTCTACAGCAAATAAAAAGGAAAATAGAAGTTTCTAGTAACAGGCTTGTCCATATATGCAAAAGTTCACCCCTTTCTGTTGTTTTTGAATTGAAGAAATATTTTTAAGGTATGCATTTCACCTTTATCAATTCCGAATGCTGTTGCTGTGTTTCCTGGAGATGGAACAGGTGTATCCTGATGAGCAGCAGGAACCACATGAGCCATCACACTTAGTTAGCTGCATTAGGATTTCAGAAAGTTTTATATATTCTATGGTTCACATTAGGACATTGATGCCTAATAATAATAAAACTGTGAATGTGGGCTTTGTAATAAACAGACATTGATTCCTACTGAGCACTAAACAATATTTTATAATGGCTGTTAAATCAACACAAGAGTCATTCAACCACTCAGCCATCCAACACCTAATTCCTTACCAATTATGTAATATTGGACAAGCTATTTAGAAAACTGAAACACACACACACAAAACAAAACAAAGCAAAACCCATAAAAACACAAAACTGGAAACTATAATATACAAGCAAAGACAAGTAAGACAAGAAATGCCCAACCCAGTTCAGTGATTTTTTTTTTTTTTTTTTTTAAGAAGGAACAAAATATCTTTCACTGCTGCCTGTTGTTTCATTCTCAGTTCATCGGCTTTCCCACCTTATTTCTGTTTTGACAACCGTCCCTTTTGGCCAAACAGTTTTCAGTCCCTTCGTTCTTCTCTTCTCCAGTATGAACAATCATTCAGTACACTGACCTATACCTATGTGTAATGTATGTGTGTGCACACATTTGTGTGTGCGCGCGCACATGTGCATGCGTATGACAACTGACAATGAGTGTTGTCTTTAATTGCTTCACACCTTGAGACAGGGTCTCCCGGTGAAAACTGGAGCTCACTGGCTAACTAGTCTGGCTGGCCAGTGAGCTGCAGGGACTCTCCCGTCTTCGCATCATCCTGAGTAGAATCACAAACACGTGCGCCGTTACAGCTCAGCTCTGTATATGGTTGCTGGGGATCCACACTCAAGTCCTCGTTCTTGTGTGGCAAGCTCTCTGCCAACTAAGCCATCCCCACAGTACCCACAAATATTAACTATTTTGATCCAACGTAATTTTCTTGTTTTCCACACTCCACCTTCCTACCTAGTTTTCCTTTTCCTTTTTGAATCCTGTCTTCCAAAGTTCAACTGTATCTCTTCTCCAGAAGCCGTGGCTCTGTTCCACATTTCACTATTTTCTACCTCAATGTCGATTTCTCTACTGTACAATCTGCTCGCCTACCCCGGTGAGCGGCAGATGAACCATCATAAGCACCTCTCAGGAGACGCCTTTATTGTCCTTACTGCCGACTTTCCTACTGGAAGACTGGCCTCAACGATAAGCATGCCTGAGGTTCATTGCAAACTTAGACAGTCACCTAGTTGGAGGTCATTTAAAATGGCTTCGGGGCATAAGGCCAGCCTATGTTGCAACTGGGACAGCTCTCAAGGCTCTCACCATCCGTTCTCAAGCCCAAACCCACAGGGTTAGCTGAAGGACACACAGAGACCGTACGCCTTTCCGCAGGGCCGGCTGTACATAGTCCTTACAAGTCACCACACTCAGTGTTCTCTTTCAGAGCTTGCTCCTGGGGCACTCAGTATGTGGCAGTCATCTTTTTCTTTCTTTCTTTCATGCTATTTTCCTTCATGTTGCAATCTCAAATGCTCTTTGGACATCAAATACCATCAGACAACCCCCAGCTCTTTCTTGTGCTCTGAGCTCCTCTGTTGCCTACTGATTTCACACTCGTGTGCTGTGAATGTGTATAAACCCTTTATTTATTTTTGCTAAATTTCTTCCATCTTTACACCTAACACTCTTCATAACCATCTTCTTTCAGCATTACAGTCAATGGAAACAACGGATTTTTCCCTCTGCTCTTTCATCATCTGCATCAAACTCCCCCGAAATCATGAATGACGTTTTTCTTTAAATAAAATTTCTCAAATCTATTTCTACTGTGTCCACATAGATACTCACTTCAGTCATCCATTTACAAGCGTACAACTGAGTACCTACCGTAGCGAATGCCCACTCTGAGACAGTCATTGACTACCTTGAGAGCTGAGTGATCTCTGCATCCAGCTCTCCTGTTCTTTACGCCAGTGCTATGCCTCCCTGGAACAGTTACGAGCACAGAATACATATGTCTAACAATCTTAAATGGCTCATAACTTTCTGTAGAATATAATTCAAATTTGTATTTGTATTTTTTTTTTTACCTTCATCCCTAAAACCAAGTTTAAAACTGTATTTACCTTCCCATATTCTCTTGATTTATGACATTTATTGTCCTGAGCGAGTGTACCTTTCCATATTTGCACAGGATACTTGCTGCTCCTATAGCTGGTTTAAAAAGGTTGAATTAATTTTTTGAATTTAACAAATGTGAAAGACTTCCCAGTATCTATTTACAAAATATGGTGGCATACTAGTGGCACTAATAGAGTCCTGCATATAAACACACAACGGGAAAGTATATGTGTGAATAATATATGTAGCATTGTTTGAGACGTTATCTTTTGTGTTTGTGTATAAAAGCTGGCTCCTTAGTATCGAGCAACATGTTTTGAGTGTAACAAGAAAAGATTATATTGAATGAAGAATTATTTAAACCATCTCAAGTATTAAGCTTTTTCTTTCAATCTAGCTAAGAGGCAACCATATTTTACCCTAAATTTTAATTTATCTTGGTTTGGGGCTCAGTAAATAAATCAATAAACACTTGGCCTCTTTTGAAATATTGTCTCAACTTAAATGGCACACAGGATTAATCTAACTGTGTGCAATCTTGTGACCTTTTAAGTGACCTTGCGGCTGGAGCAGTACTTGCAGCATGGCAGTTCTGTGACACCATCTCGGTGTACACCAATTTTCAAGTCTTTGGAAGCTTATCACTCACTCAAAGGTTCCAAGTGTAAAGTTCATTTGCTTACATCTAAAATGGCAGGATCTTTAAACTCTGACACCGTTTAAGGAGAAGTCTTAAGAGTTCATAACATAACATAGTTTATTATTTTCCTTTTCTGAGTACTATACCAATATGGGAAGATAGTTTTGAACTTGTGTTCATAATTCAAAGTATTACCCTTATTTTATTGTTTTATTACTGTACACAGTACATTCCTGGTAAAAGGGATATTTCAGTTCAACTTTTAAAATGAAGAAATGCTTAAATAAATTGTATGCCTTAGGCTTTCTTGAGAAATTTTAATGTCAAAGCAAACTTTTGCTTTTAAGTAGTGTCATGAGAATGAAACTTGGTGCTGGTTCTTACATGCTCCGCTGCCCGCGTCTACTGACGCCTGTTTCCAAGACTTCATCACAGACTTTTAAACTCCAGAGCCTCATGATCTCTGTCCTTCCTGTACTGCACATTAGGGAGTAGAGTTGTTTTCCTTTTTTGCTGTAGTTAAGACAATATATATATATATATATATATATATATATATATATATATATATATATATATATATTTAAGAGAAAAAGCATTTGTTTTGGCTTATAATTCAATACACATACTCCATCACAGGAGAGAAACACAGTGGTAGGAGCTGACCACATGGCATCCACAGTTCAGAAGCAGAGAGATGGGCACTGGTGCTCTGCTCACCCTAGCCTTCTTATTCAATGTGCAACCCCAGTCCATGAATGGTAGTGGACATGTTTAAGTGAGTCCTCCTACTTTAATTGGCTGAGGGATTCTATCATGGACCCTGCCTCCAAAAGAATGTAGATAGTGTGCCCGTGCAAAGACACTTGAAGTTGAACTTTGACCTCCACAGGCACCTATCCTCCATGAACATGCACATTTACACACACACACACACACACACACACACACACACACACACACACTCTTGTGTCTCTGTGTGCATTTATTTGCCCATTCATACACTGGTGGGTGACTGATGGTAACCTCAGCCGTTAACTTGATGAACTTCAAGGGACAAGCATCTGAACGTGCCCATGAAATGTTACCTCGATTGTGTTAGTTGATGGTTAGATATAAATGGCCCCATTTCCTGGCTTTGGATCTTGGACTGTATAAAATTAGCTGAGCATAAGCATCTGTCACCTTCTGCTTCTTAATGAAAGTCACTGTGACCAGCTGCCTCAATCTCCTCTCGCTGTGACTTCTGCCATAATGGGGTCTGAGCCAAAATAAATCTTTCTTTCCTCATGCAGCATTCTCAGATATTTTATAAAAAGAAAAATTGGCAACTGAAACATCATCTAAGACAGGATTCTTCATGTAAGCTGTTTTGGAGCAATGCTTTTATCAAACACAGTTGTTCAGGACTCTCTCTTATACGCTGACTTCAATCCCTTCAGACATCCACCCAGGGGTAGTGTAGTTGGGTCACATGACACATCATCTTTAGTTTTCTAAGTGTTAACCTATAGTGTTTTACATCCCTACCAGCAGTGTGTTGGAACTCTTTCCCCCGCATCCTTACAGCAGTTGCCATTGTTTTGTGTGTGTTATTTCGATTTTACTTGTTGGTAGCCATTCTGACTGGGTGGAGATAGAATATCACTATACTCTGATTTGCTCTCCCTGACAGCTAAAGGTAGTAAATAATTTTTTCATGTATTTAATTAGCCATTTTTATTTCTTTGTAAGTCTATTCAGTTCATTTGTCCATTTGTAAATCTGATTTTTTTGTTTTATTTTTAATTTTTGTTTAATTTTTATATATTCTGTACATTCATCCTTTGTCAGATGATCAGCTGGAAAAGATGCCTTCCAATTCCATTGCCTTCTTTGGAAACTGCTGTCAATATTAACTTACAAGTCTTTTTCTTATTACAGAACACATATCACACACACACATATCTACAGGCACATGAGAGAGAGACACAGACAGACAGACAGACAGAGACAGAGAGACTATTCACAATGATTTTTAACTTTTCAGTTAACATTGGTGATGAACTATCTAAAACTAAAAGCAATGTTTTGATTTCCTTAGAAGGCCCGGAAGCGCTCAAGTGTCTGGTATGTAGAGAAAAGCTCACATGTTATTGAAGGACAGAAGCAGGGGAGCGTTGCTTTACCGCTGTTACTGAAGGCTGTTCAAACGAAAGAGAAAAACAACGTCCATAACACACAACGTTCTCAAAACTGGAATTTCTTTCAGCTGGATTCACTTGTTAAATCAGGGTTTGGAACTAGCCAGTCGTCTGCAGATGTTCTTCCCTACCATATTTGGTGTTAAACAAGGCAGCTGGACTTATTTTGATTCTTTGGAGTGTTTTCCATTTGGTTTCTTGAGGTTTGCCCAAGGATTTGTGGTGAGGGAATTGTTAAAGGGGTTTTACTGACTACTTTCTAGCTCTTAATCAGATGAGGTGTAGTCAAAAAAAAGCCATCACTTAAATAAGCCATTTTATTTCATTATTTGAGCTGGTTATGAAATTATGCACATATGCAGAGTGACTTTTTTGCAATGGAATAAAACACAGAAATACCTAGAAAAACATTGTGTTTGGATTAAAAGGTGACCCTGGCCAAGGAAAGCTTTTTAAGTCCTCAGAAGGAAACACTTAATAACAATAATAATAGATGCTAGTGCCTGGCCAGGCAAGTGAAAGCTCAGTATGCATGGGGCTTTCATATGGTCTATGTGCACCAACTTCCAAACAGAGTAAGGATTTTGAAATTATTGTCAGATGTAAATATAAAAATAAAGGCAAGTGAGGTTAAATATCATTTTCAAAGTAACAGAATTTATGACAGAGGATGAGATTCAAACTCTGATTATACAACCCAAGTTTTTAGTGACTGTGTTCTTTTGAACTTGTGTAGGTGTGTTACTGTGTTTGTACATGTGTGTGCTTGTGTATAGGTGGGTGCATATGTGTTTGGGGAGTGCACGTGGAGGTCAGAGACCAGCTTACGCTGTCTTTCCTCAGGTGCTGTCCATGTCCTTTTGAGGCAAGGTTTCTCACTGGCCTGGAAGCCAATGGTCCGGGTTTGCTAGCTAGCCGTCCAGGGCTGGAGTCACAAACACGCATGCTACTGTACCTGACTTCTTAAATGTGGATCCTACTATCAAATTTGCATGTGCATTGCCTGGAAGGTACCCACTTTCCTTACTGCACTGCCTTCTCATCCCCACAGTCTCCTGTACCTAATCTGTACATAACTATATACTAACTTTTACAGACTGCTGAAGTAGACAAAGTAGGAGTTGACTTTTATACCATAAAGCCTAGGGCTAACTGGCTTCAGTAAGATTATATGCATCACCTAGGGGAGGGGAATAGGGTGAAAGAGGGAGGGAGGGAGGAATGGGAGGAGACAAGTGATGGGACAACAATTTAGTTGTAATCTGAATAAATTAATAAAATTAAATTTTTTTTAAAGATTATATGCATGTCACGGTGTTCTGGAAAATTCCAGGGGCTCTATGAAATGAGTAAGTGGTAAACACAGCTACCTCTGTGCAGCGCCAGTTATACACTTTCTTAGGAAAATTAATTGCATACCTTTCCCTACAACATTGAACTTTTTTTTTTTTTCCTTAAATCCGTTTGCCAAGTTTTCCTTTGGAGCCTGGGATATTAAACTGTCATCTTGCAACCTAAAAAGGGCAAGATAAAATGAAAAAGGATCTCATCCCAAATAACTAAAAGTTTTTTTGGCATTGTATAATATTTGGAGAGAAGTGAGTGAGCTGTAATATAACAGAGCAGAAAGCTCCTCGCTGTCATGATTCCACTCCGGCTTTTAACCCCAAGATTAAACAGCAGACGGAGCACACTGCGCGCAGCCCACAGTCAAGTGGCTTTCAGTCTCGCAGCACCATTTTTGGAGGCAAGCACACTGTCTGTATCTAGTCTCATTTCCAAGATCCCAAGCAAAACTGCAAATTACATGAAGTACAACCACACTGTTAGGTGAAGGATAGTTCCTTAGTATGATACTGCCACTTTTTTCTTCTTCTTCTGAATTGTGGGAGAGAGGTTCCTAGAGTCTGTCCTACCCGTGAGGCTGACATTTTAAAAGCTGGGATTCGGAGCAGCAGAGATGGGTGCGGTCTGTATGGAGCATACTTAGCTACCAGATGATATAAAAGACCTTTTGACTGTCCCCTATTCCTTTGCAGTCTTTATTTATTTATTTATTACTTGTAAGGAAAGGAAACCAATGCTGCAGTGGACACTTTTCTGTCTTTGCTGTTGTTTTCCTTAGCCCGCAACCCCCCACCCCCACTTTGCATTTCAAGACACATTTACATATAAATAAGTTTTCTTCATTCAAAGCCTTATCTGCTTTAGTTTCTGATAAATTGACGTCCGGTGATTAGTGATGGCTCAGCTTCAAAGGCAGAAAGCTGCAGCCTTTCCCGCAGGGTCCTTTCCAGACTCAATCTGTAAATCCCCCGCCGTCCATCTCAGTGCAAGCCCTTTCTCTCATTGAGCTCAGGAAAGCTCAGCTCCTTTTTCCCTTCTTTTGACCGTTGGTCAATAGGTTCACAATCCTCCTGTAATTGCCTTTTCACTTGCAAGTGTCTGGCAGCAATTCTTTTTGCAGGCTTTTCCCACTTGCAGAGGTCTCCAGATGTGCTTTCCTACAAAACTATAGGTTTTTCCACTGTGCCAGTGTTTACATTTCAGTTTGGTTCCTTCTAATTCATACTCACTCTTTAAAAATCAGCTTCCCTTTATCGGGAGGCTTTATTAATCCCCAGAATCCTAACAGATGTCCCTGCCCTGCCCTGTCCTGGGATCCTGTGCATTCGCCATGATAAAGTAACTATATCAGTGCAATTGTATTTTAAAATAACTGTCACTATTGTTGTCTATATCCATTGCCTTAAAATAAATCTAATATTCCATGTTAGATGCAACATACAGTTATATAGCAGCTCTCATATATTCTTAAATATACTGCACTTCAAAAGTTTACATTGATCAATTATTGAATGAACAGATGGATACTGATCAGCTACTGTGGTCATGGCGCTTTTTCAGGTGTGAATGAGGATGTCCACTGAAGGAAGAAAAATGGTCCAACCTTTGCAGAGTAACTATTTGCAATTTTGGAGCTGGCTGACCAATGAGGTCCATCTGCTCCACAATTAGCTAGGGAGGCACTGGTGAGGACATGAGGGTAAGAATCTGAGAAGAGGACACATGATGCACAAAAGCATAAAAGTGGGAAAATGAGAGAGTAAAGCTAAGAGGGTCCGGGTTGATTGGATGCAGAGAAAAACATGATTAAAATGTAATGTGTGGAGAAAAGCATACATTTCACCTGGTTTTTTTCTTTTATTTTTCAGATTATGATTTAATTACATTATATCTCCTTTTCATCTCTTCAAACCTTCCCATATATCCCTCTTTGCTCTCTTTTAAATTTATGGCACTTTAAAAAAATTGGTATATGCAAATATGTATTGGTATATGCTTGTATGTACCTAAAGACAACCTGCTTGATCTGAATGGTGCTGTGTGCATGTTTTCAGCACTGACCGTTGGTACTGGGTAACCAACTGGTATCCTCTTCCTGAGAGAAAAATGTTTCTCCCACCCTACATAGTTGCCTGTAGTTATTTTTGTAGGCTGAGGCCTCCTGGGTTTTCTTCCTGTCTGCTTTGGGACGCCACCTGCTCTTACCCTTGTTCAGCTCATGGGTAGAGAGGCTGTACTTTTAAGAGGGAAAAAATAGTCATTCTTGAATCTTCTACACAGCACAAAAACTAAGCACATTTGCATTACATCTCTGTCTTATCACCATTAGGACATGGAAAGTGAGGACCAAAAGTGATTATGAGAGAAGATTCTATCTTCAATGGCATCCAAGCTTGCTAACAGTGCCTGTTTAGTAATTTAATATAACCCCTCTCAAAAGCTGAAACTCTAAAATTATTTAGAAGATGAATATCAAAACACTTGGCTACTTCTAGCTGAAACCAGGGCAGAGAAAGGTTTAGGGTCTCCACTCTCTCTAACTTTGGGGGATTTGAGGGTGCTCTAGGAGACCCCAATAAGTAGAATTAGATTATTGCAAGCCTATGAGTATATATCAACTATAAGTAAAAAGAGGCAAAATTAAGACAGCATTTGTAGGCCCAAAGGGAGTCTTGTGGAAAAGGGGGGGAAGGAATAAAGGACCTGGAGGCGACAGGAGCCTCACAAGACCAACAGAGCCAACTAAGCAGGGCCCAGAGGGGCTTGTGGAGACTGAAGCACCAACATAGGACCATGCATGGACTGGACCTAGGCCCACTACACAGAGGTAGCTCATGGGCAGCTCAGGCTTCATGTGGGTCCTCTAGTAAGGGGAGCAGGGCCTGTCTCTGACATGGACTCTGTTGCCTGCTGTTTGATCACTTCCCCCTGGCAGGATTGACTTGCCAAGCCACAATGGAAAAGGATATGCTCAGTCCTGAGGCAACTTGAGCTGGGGAGGGGGGTGGCTTCCCTTTTCTGAAGAATAGGGGACAGGGGACGAGGGGGGTGGGAGTGTGGGATTGAGAGGAGAGGAGGGAGGGGGCTACAACTTGGATGTAAAGTGAATAAATAAATAAATTTAAAAAAATTAAGAAGTGAGGCCTATTATACAGACAGTTGTGAGCTACCATGAGAGTGCTAGAAGTCAAACCTAGGTCCTCTGCAAGAACATCAGGTACGTAATCTCTAAGCCATCTCTCCAGTTCCTACTCTAGACCTTTGGTTTGTAGTATTACCAATTATTTTACTCTTTGGCTATATGTTCCTGCTGGGTCCTTAAGATCATTTATATGGCCAAAATAACTACTTCTCCCAGCCCCCACCATCAAGGCCAGTTGAGATTCCTGTCCTTAGAGGTTACTTGGAGCTTGGGAGGCGGTCCTGGCTTTAGTTTCTCATTTACTGATCATGTCATCTGCTAGGATGAGTCAGGGTCTTGGTGACTGTGTGGCTCCTCTTGGATGAACTGAGGGCATTTTCATCCCTACTGACTTTCTTTGTAGAATGTACACTGGTGAGAATACAACCTCTGAGTGTCTGTGGATTTTCTGATCAAGAGGATTGATTGATGACTTGCCATAGCTACATAACCACTTGAGCAGATCCTGTCATCCCTTGAGACGTAGCTGACCTGGGACAGGGGCCCAAATACTGGCCCACCTAACTCCAGCATCCTCACTGGCTCTGGACTCCCAAGTTTTATTGCCGAATATATAATTACTAGAAATTATGGAGAGACCCTTCATGTTTGTCACATGATACTGGGGAAGTTCGGTCTCCTCTTGGGGGTTCTCAGACGTGGTTTGGAGACAATGGTATGTGCTGCCCTGCTCTTTGGGGCACATCATAACGCCATGTCTTCACCCAGGGCCATAAGTGGAACCCAGACTCCTGGACGGAGTTTTCTCTTAACTAGGGCTCAACGCATTCTGAAAACACACACCTTCTCATTTAATATTTTAAATCTTCAGAGGATCAGTTGGCATGCTTCCCTCCCTAGGGCTACCAGGGAAGTAGAAGTTGGGGTTTAGGCCAACTGATTATGAGGGAGGTGTTCCTCTTCAGCGGCCTCCAACACCTCTCACCCCTGTCTAGCTATCTAACAATTTGATCAGAGAACTGATTTATATTAATTCTCTTTTATCATTTCTGTTAACTAGAGTGGTCATGAGGGAAACCAGAAACATTGGCAGGTACAAGTTTTCCATTGATGCAGTGCCTCAAGACTGCACCTCTGGTGAGAGTCCTATATTGCTTCAGAGAAGGAAGAGTTGAGCAAGGAAAGTTTGGATCGCTAACACCTCATATCTCCTTTTATGTCGAATACTAGTGTACAGCAACAATTAGGGACAGGTAGGAGGAAATCTAATAGTACTTTCCCCAAAACATTAATGACATTCCTTTATATAAATATATATACCAAACAAGGTAAAAAAAATAGCCAGAAAACCCTCAGAATCCCCTGCTTAGACAAGATTGCTGAGGCACTGAACAAGACAGCCAGCAGGGACAGGAAACTAAAGACAAGTGAACTAAAGGGGTGGGGGGGGGGGAGAAAGTTTGTTAGTTTTCTTCCAGAGACTTAAAGAAGATAGGCTGAGTTTTATGCAATGTGGTTTATTTTTTTGTTCTTAAAGTATTATACCATTTTCAGTAACTTGAATTTAGTAGTTTCTCAAAATTTTGAGTCTGACTCTTGCATATATTAGATCTATACATACATATATATGCTTAGTCGCTTACGTAATTTTTGAGACTAAAATGTTACCATTTAATGAATCTAAATTCATAGGTGCATCATTTTTTTCATACAAATCTATCTCATCCCATGCCTTTCTCCACTTGTATCTAAAAAAAAAAAAAAAAAAAAAAAACATCCTATATAGTAGATTTTATTCATTACTGGTTTTCTTCAATGTAGTTGCTTATGTATCACTTGGCTAAAACTGTTCAATAAATTAACAGCAAGGTTTGAACATGTATTTTCAAAGTTTAGTTAAATATATTTTATATAGCACCTTTCTTGCTCTTAAGTAACTAATATAGAATCAGTCAAATAATATAATTTGTTAATTAATTCCGTTTCCATCAATAGCGACTTTCCCCTGGCTAGTACTCTATTTTGTTGCAATAAAGTTAAATATGTAAACAGAGAATGAATGGGCTGACACTGACCAGGGTTCTTGGTTATGACTTGAATTATTGAATTTATTTCGTATGTTATGGGAACTACTTTGTGCTGTATCTGGCCCTGTAGACACTTTGATATACAGTTCTGACTGTTTCATGCATGCAGAAGTGGCCTCACTTCGTTCTCAAGGGACCCTTTGGAACAGTGGGAACGGACAGTACTCCAGGAATATGTGCACATACATATTCCTGAAGAAACAAGAAGGGAAAGCTGGAAGTGCAGGCCAGACCCTGAGACGCACTGAAACGTCCGGAGGGTGTCTTCTGGAAGAGAGGTTGTGAAGCAGAGAACTCTAAGGCCTGAAATTCACAGGCTCCGACCCATTTTCTGTCAGGTCAAAGGGTTGATGGGGAAAGCCATTTTCATTTTCAACCACAAATTGCTCTCCATTCCTGCAAAAGAATGTGGAAAGTGCAACTGGAAGCGGGCCAGGCACTTTGGTGGTTTTGCTTTGGGTGTGAATTTGTTCACATAGCTCTAAGTTCAGAACACAGTGTTGTGCTCTGGAAATGCTCCAGTACATTGTTAAGGGACGCAGCATCTCACCAAGTATCTTTCAATGCACAAAAGGAATTTCATTCCTAAAATTCGGCTCAATATTTTATATGCATACATGTTTGTGTATGTATATGTGCATACGTATTATGTACATGTTAGTGCTCCATGTTTAGGATCTATTTAGAGAAATAAAGAAATAAACGTTATAAAATAAAAATGTTAAATTCTTCCACTTTTTTAATTTAGAGGCAGAATTTCCCCGAATACCCAGTGTTCCTCAAGAGAAGAAAAGTAGAGATTATGCTTAGCAAACTCTCCTCTTCCTAATGACTCAAGGTGCTTACCAGATTCACTGTCTATATATTGGCAACAAGGTCTGTATACCTGAGTTCACAGTTTGATGTAAACTATTCTGTCAAAAATAGCTGAGCTATGAGGCAGTCTCTGTGTTCTTGATGTCTGTTCTGTTTGTCCGTGTTTTATTAATGTCTCCCAGACTTACAGATAACAGATCTGAGCAGCATACTTAATGTGGTTAGCTGTGAGATCATTCACCCTTTTACATTTTCAGAGCAGTGAGCTGGGGGAAACAAGAGCCGGATGCACAGGCTTGCTGCTCTGACTTGAAGCAAAGTGACACGTTAGTGCTGTTGTCTGGTTCTTAACCCATTGATTTCTCCTACACAGTGGAGTTGAAAATTATCCTTGTATCGGATAAGGGTTTTTTTAATCTTCCATAATTTTCATAGCTTTCAATATCTGCAAACAATACGCCTCTAAGTATATACTAACAATTGAAGGCATATTTAATTATTGGAGTATCATATATTACATGCTAATCATTATAGAAGGCTGGAGACTCTTTTGGCCCATTGGCTACCTCCTGCTAATCAAACTTCAGAGTTCTCTGATGCTTAGGATCCTGGGAGAAAAAACTAAGACTTTGTTTCTGACCTTGAGACTAGCTGGACTCACCTTTGAACTTTCATCTCCAAAACTCAGTTAGCATCCTAGGCCATACAAAGTGGCAATATTAACTTCTCACCTTTTACAAAAACTCTCACAAAATATAAGGGGAGAATGTTACACTTGTTTGAAGTGCATTTCCTAACATACTTCATGGTGAAGTCTTGAAGAAAACATGAATCTTGTTCTCATTTCGGAAGCAAACAGGCTGTTGCGCTAACAACTGACCGTTTCTCTTGCTCTGTCCCTGCACTAGTCCAGTGGTTCTCGCCTTCCTAACACGGCAACCCTTCAATACAGTTCCTCATTCTGTGGTGACCCCACAACCATAAAATTATTTCATAGCTACTTCATAACTATAATTTTGTTACTGCTATGAATTTTAACATACAGATATCTGACATGCAGGATATCTGTTACCTGACACCCCCCCCCCCAAAAGGGTTATGACTCACAGGCTGAGAACCACTGCTTTGTAGAAAAATCAAAGGACTGTAATTTTTAAGAATCGTTGCATCTGCCACTTAGTTGATGTGTTTCTGGTCCAGGGTGGGTTATTTATGCAATTAATTCACTAAATTATTCCAAAGGTTGACACCAAATTTATGTGTATCCCTTTTATATGATGGGAGCACCATAAAGATTGTGCTCAGGCTCTCATAATTAGGAAATTCCCTGTGAATACTTCATAGAAGGTTCTGAGAGAGATGCTATGCAGATTTCCTACAGAGAATATTGGCGTTATTATCTAGACTTGTATTTTCAGAATGCGAAGTGATAAAAATCAATGATCTTCACATTAGTAAAACATAGATTACTGGTCTCTAGACTCAGAATGTTCCATTCATAAGGTGAACTGTACAAATAAGAAAAATCTGAATTTCTAATAGTACCCCGGGTTTCTTGGACTACACTATTCATTGTGGGAGACTCCGGTCTACAGTACAGTCTGGTACCCCAGTGAGGCCCCCACTCCAGCCTCTAAGCAGATACAGACAAGTAGAAGAAATGTGATGTCTTGGGATAAAATAGGATGGAGAGCAGAGGTGTTCTTGGTTGGTTGATTGGTAAGGTACGCATAGAAGTGGGGAGACCGTAGGATATAGAGCTAAAGGCACAGAGCCAAAAAATGTAAAGACCTTTCTACAATGCTCAGATCCTTCTTTGCCTACAGCCACAAGAGAAAGCAAAATCACTATTTATGTGATGCAGGCTGAAAGGCACCCTTATCCACCATGAACTGTTCTATTTACCATTGATTGTTTTTAATGTCTCAGACACGCTAGTAGTGAGTACTAAAAGAAAAGGGACTCGCAATCTGAAGTACATGAGGAAAACAATCCCAGGTAGCACATTTGATGACAAAACCCAGTTAGAAGATACAGGGTGATAAATCAATAATTATTTTAGAGAGGAAAAGGTATAAAAGACCTTTTTGTGAGTATTGCCAGACCTAAATATCCACATGTACTAGCGTGTTTGCCATGTGGGGGTTTTTTACTTGGGACTATTCCTCACTTCAGAGGGAAAGGTAAGAACTACCACTACACAGGGTCCCCCTCCCCCCAAAAAATGGCACCTTTGTTCAAAACAAGCAAACGATTTGCACCCAGTCTCCCAGACTTCAGAAACTACAGATGACAGTCTTTGCGCCAGAGGTAAGGGGAACAGATACACATTTTGCATGTATTTTCTCGGTACCATCAGTCCAGAAGGAGAACTCTGATTTACAGTCAACAGTTTCAACAAGTGACCCTTGGCAGAAGGGGTCTGCTTTTTCAGCTGGTGCTGTTGCTGAAGTTCAGAGGAACTGCTCATCTGCCTCTGTTCCAGGCATCTGGCAAAGGGGAAACTCCTTGAGAGTTCTCTGTTCCGCTAACTGCTTGCAGATGACTTTCCACTCTCTGGAGCAGCTGCTGCTTATCTCATTTCAGGCTATTTTCCCTGCTGTGTTCTGGAAAAGATTCCCTCTCTAGCTTTCATTTTTATAAGCCTACTATTGTTGCTGTCATCATGTTTGGGGACATCAGCAGATGTGCCTGGTGTTAACCTCAAGAGATAGGCCAAAGCTCAAAGGCAGTCTCAAAGCAGAAATGGCGACTCATTTTTTTATAAAAAGGAAATGGAATTATGAATAAGTCTTAAAACCCCCAAATGATTCACAATTATATAATATATTCAGGATATGAGTCATGGGCCCCAAATAAACAGTCATCAATAATTTTATGAAGTACTTGTAAAGCTCTTATAAACAACACAGATGCAGAAGTCTTGTACAGTTGCTAGCTGCTTTGCGACGCATGCATATATGATCACGCTATCTATAATTTCTTAAGTGAATATTCTTGTTTCTTCCTTTGCAATGCTTGCCAGTTTCTCTGTTTTGCTGAATACCTTGTAAAAGATCAAATATCTGGGTTGTTTCTGAGGGATTTTTTTATTTCCATAAAAGATAGACACATATAATCATAATATATTTATTCCAGCTCCTTCACTTGCCTTTAAGAGCATGCAAAGGGTATTGTGCATATATTAAAGCTTTTCTTACTTCTAGTCAATCAGATATATGAGGCACTTACTCATGAATTTGAATATTAATGTAGTTATTTAAAAGCGAGGTTACTGGTGTCATTAAAATTCTGATCTTGAACTGATTAGTGCCCAGTGACAATTTCTCTGATGCAGACTGCTGATTGGACAACAAGGATGAGTGTTCCATCTAATTGCAATAATTTCTTTCCAAAGAGGAATGCACAGTGTGGTTGTGATTAGCTAATAGTCTTCCGTTATTAATTTTGAGGCCTTAAAGTCTATACACAGTAAAAGGATGGCATGGAAATACCCATGGTAAAGTAAAGTAAACATGCCACCTAGTCATGAATTCTTCACTAGTTTTTAAAAAGACAACATATCATAGATTTAGCCAAAGTTCTCCAGAACTACTTACTATTAGTCAATTTCTTATGTATATTTTTGTACATATGTAGTACATATGTATACAATTCAACAATGTTGAAAACAAGAGCAACAAAATCCCTATAGTCACAAAATACCCTTTCTCTGCTCCTGTGGAAAGGTGTGATCATATATTCCCTATACTGAAAGGATGGAAACTCTAAACATTGTTTTAGGTAACAGCCATTATCTTTATCGTCTTTAATAAAACATGCCTGATGATCAGAGAAGCATCTGTCCATCTCTCTATGTGACTGCCCATTGGACGTAAAGATGAATGTGTGGGGCTGGTTGTTGCTTGGGCATAGACTAGAGGAAAAGAAGTGAAGTCCAGGCACATCCAGGAGTGTTGTCAGGGAAACAAAGCCATCAAGTTCTTTGTGAAAATTAGACAAAATGGATTTCAGCAACAGCTTCAGAAAACACTTCTGCCATCTCTGCAGGGAGCTGTGCTGTCATATTGACATTGTCTGCTGCTCAGAGGAGTAACCGTTGCTGTCATTTGTCCCAGAAGAAGCCACCACCAGTGGCAGTCTCTATACGTGCATGAAACTTAAATCACATCTCTAAACAGAGGTCGAGTGGCCTTGCAGTATTCTGGGGGAACTGTATTATTTTGGAATGGCCAGATGTTGCTTGTCTGTGGCTTACAGGAAGATGATCAAAAGAGACCCTTTGGTTTTTTTGTTTTGTTTTGCTTTTAATGCTCTGTGTCTTACTCATTACTCCCATTGGCAAAATATCTTCAGAGAACTGGCTATTTTGGTAAATATGATAAACACCACTTTCTTTCCTTTAGTAGAATGAATGCAGAGGTTCTAAGTTAGCTGGATGTTTTTCTGCTTATACCTCCTTGGCTTTTAAACTTCTTACCTTCCAATATCTCTTTGGAAGATAGTCCTGCCTCATTGTTAAGTGTGCACTATCTAAGATATTTTATAAAGGAGAGTTATAGAAATAGGGAGGGAAAATGGAAACACCTCACGGGAACCAATACCAATGATGGTAGTTGCATAATTATCTAGTTTGTTATTTTTAAGACCATAAACAACAACAACAACAACAAAAAACACTTCTACAATGTCTATTCTATGACTGAAGTTTATAGTTTACAAATCTCTCTTAACAACTCTTTTGTTATCTATGAAGATTGCCACCTCTAAACATGTATTTATTTACAAATTATTTTAAGTAGACGTAAATGGTATTGATTTATAGTGTGCAACATGACACATCATGGAGTAGTTAAGCTAGTTAATACCTCCCACAAATGTCACTTTTATGGTGAGAACTTGTAACATCTACTCGGAGTGTTCTTCAAGGATACAGTGTGCCATCATTGCTACAGTCCTCACACTGCACGGTAGATCTGCTAAACTACTCTTCCTACCGATCTTTGTGTCCTTTGAATAAAGTGTGGCCAGCTCTCTCACCTTAGTCCTCCAACCTTTACTTGTCATCATTTTGTTTGCTTTTCTATTTATCTTTAGTATTATTTTATATCCTACATTTTATGAAGTGATAGAATGCTATGACTGGCTGATTTACCTCATTTTACACAATGTCTGCTGGGTTCCTCCATGTTTTCTCCAAGGATTTTACTTTTTTAATCACCAAATAGAATTACATAGTGTTTATATAGCATTATTCTCTTCTTTAAAATATTTTATTGAAAAAGTTCATACAATATATTCTGATCAGATTCCTTTCCCGCAACTCCCCTCCTGATACTCCACACCTCCCCAACCACACAACTCCATGCCCCTTTTTTTCTCCTTTTAGAAAATCAAAACAAAACAAGTAAACAAAACAGAACTCAAACAAACCAGAATTTTTTTTAAAAAAAACAAAGAACACATACACTTACATGCATACAAAACCCATAAAAGCACAGAATTGGAAACCATAAAATATAAGCAAAAGACTGATAAAATGAATAACCAAAACAAAGCACATGAGACCAGAGTCTACAAAGTTACCAATGAGTTCCTCTGTGTTGGCCAACCACTCCTGAGCATGGGCCATGCCCTGAAGGGTGGGTGATACATCCTGGGAGACTCCCCTGGGAAAAAAATTAAAATTCCTTTGCAAGCAGATGTCATTGGAGATAACTTCTTGGTTAGGGATAGGAGCTCCTGTCCACTTCACCCTCTTAGTGCTGGAACTCCATCTGGCTGGAACCTGTGCGTACTGCTACAGTCTCTGAGTTTGTATGTACATCAGCCCCATGGTGTCAGGAAGATACTGTTTCTGCAATCATTCTGCTTCCTCTTCCTCAGAGTCCCCTGAGCACTAAGGGGAGGGATTTGGTGAAGGTGTAACATTTAAGACTGACAAAATCACTCAGTATTTGCGCATGTCCCAGGTGTGAGTCTCTGTGTTTCGGCCCATCCACTGGAGGAAGCATCTTCGATGATGACTGAACAAGAGGCTAGTCTATGGATGTGGAAGAATGTCATTAAAAGACATTTTATTGCTACAAAACTTTAGCAGAACAGGTATGGGTTCCATCGTGTGGAGTGGCCTTGGTTACACCCATAATATCTGTGTCATGATTATAGACCTGGGGCACCATCTAGCTTTGGATAACTTTTAAGTGCACACCTTGTTGTACATTTAGTGCATTTGTTAGTTTGTTATTTTAAAACTTATTACTGAACGAAACTAAGAAAGATCCCCAAATACGAGGCCTGTAGCTACCTATGAAATAATCTTCCCTCTAGACATCATAATGTCTAGGAAGATCTGGGTGGGCGCTGTTCTTAATCAGGCCTGGAATTTGAGTCATTTTCTCCTTTTGTCTTGTTTTTCTTCTAGAGTATCCTAATTGAACCAATTAATGGTTTCACTATGACATTTTCACACATGTATGTAATGTGCTTTTATCACGTTCCCTCACCACTCTGCTTAGGCCCCTCCCCCTCTGATCACCCTACCGTCCCCTAATGGCCTCCTTCCTATTATATTTATTCACTTTAGTTCTTTATTATTAGCTCTTTATTCTGAGATTATAATATAATTACATCATCTCTTCCTCATGTTTCCTCCCTCCAAACCCTCCCATATATCCCTCCTGGCTCTTGTTTCTCAAAACCATGGCCTCTTTTCCAGGATTGTTGCTATAGGCATATGTCCATGTATGGTATATACATAGGTTGCACATATGAGGGGAAATGCATGCTTCTGGGTTTTTTTCCCGTAGATGAGCAGTAGTTCACAATGTCTATATATTTTGTTTATCCATTCATCCACTGATAGGAATTTGGGCTGATTCCGTGGCGCGGTGTTGTGTCCAGAGTGTTTTTAGGTGCAGTTCTGGGAAACATCTTGCAAATCACCCTCATTTCAAGGTCATCCCTCAGAGACTAGTCTTGCAAATGTGGAAACTGGAAGACTTTCGGAATGAAAGTTCATGGGTAAATATTCACAAACGTCACAATTTCTTCTAGCCCTACGTGGGGGTTCCTGGGTTGTGTTCATATGGGCCACATTACATCGCATTCAGTGACAGGTGTCCTCAGGCGCATTCCTGTCCCTTCACAGGCTTTTTTATTTCAGGAGCTACTTCAATATAAACATAATAACTGCCCATTCCTACCCATTGTTTCAAAGCTTTTTCTTTTCTTGCCATTCTGTTTTGTGTGTATGCGTGTGCATGCTGTATATGTGTGTGGGGGCTCACATGATAAGGCACACATGTGGAGCCCACAGGAATGCACTTTGGAGCTTGTGCTCTCCTTCTATCTTCATGTGTGCTCTGTGCACCAAACTCAGGCAGCCATTCCTGCATGGTAGGTGTTTTCCCTAATGAGCTACCTCAACAGCCCAAGCCACATGCTGCATAAACAACACTACCATCTTCAAGATAAACAAACAAACAAACAAAAACAAAAATAAAAACTCCACCCTATTTGCCCATTCAGGCTCAATTATGTCAGAATTGAGTTATACATTACACATATATATTAAAAGATTAAGTGATTAAAAAATGAACTGAGGTTTGAAAATCCTATTTGACACTTTAGTAGTATCTGGCTATTTATCTACTGTGACTGCTGCGGTGTCCTACACTTGAGATTACTGAATGGCTACCCTACTGTCTGGTTCTCAATAAATATTACCACCTTAGTTCATGTTTGCGAGGCGGTATAACAGGAACTAACCAATACACATTGCTTAAATGAATAAATAGAAGTGAAAAAGGAAAGCACTTGGCTGTTTTTATCTTCAATTTAACAATCTTATTTATTTCTCCTATTTTCTTTTTTTTAATTTGAGATTATATTACATCATTTCCTCTTCCCCCTTTTACATCATTTCCTCTTCCCCCTTTTACATCATTTCCTCTTCCCCCTTTTCCCTCCAAACCCTCCCATATACCCCTCCTGACTATCTTTTAAATTCACGGTCTCTTTTCCTATTATTTATATATAGATATAGATATATTCCCAACTTCGTAACTACAGCATACTCTGTTTATATAATATGACTTATATGTTGGTTTTTAGGGATGGCCATTTAAAAAGAGCTCTTTGCATTTGACATTGCTTAATGCAGAGCTCCGGGCTAAGATTGCTCTGCATTTCAGGCAGGGGTTCCATTGTCTGCCTGGGTGCCTAATTGTGCCTATGATGTCTTCCCCTTGAATTGGAGTCAATGTCACTTAAATGAAACAAATGACACTGAGATTTTGGTTATGTTTACTGCTTTTTATAACTTCTCAAAATATCTCGCACCAAAGACTACTGATTGTATGTAACTGACCGACTACAATCAATTAAAATAAAGAGTTATAATTAGATCATATTTTTAAAAATGTTTTTTGAACTACAGTTTTTTTCACTTGTACTAATATTCTTTCTCCATCAAGTTTAAAATTTCAGTGACTTACCAAAGCTACAGCTTTGTCATAGAGCAGTTGTCAGCCATGAATGTCCTAGGATCCATCTCTAGTAGTGGAAAAAAAAATAATTAAACGGGCAAATCTCTCGATTATTTTGACTTTAATAAAGTTATTGTTTTCTAAACTATTCAAAGCCTTTCCAGAACCTGAAATACCAGAATTATTGAACATAGTTTGTACTCAGTAACTAAGACATTGTTGCTCTCTGCTCAGCTTTATTTATCTGTTTTGTGTAGCTATAGGGCCTTAGGGGACATTCGCTCACTCTGATGTCATATGCAGTTGGAACTAAATGTCTGTAGTGACAGGCGAAGGTTAGGCTCACATTTATGGAGCTTCCTGGAGGAACCTGGAGAGCTTTCCAAGGTAATCACGTTAAACTTACAGTATCTCTTCTAGGAAGTAATGTGACATTGTGATATAAGAAAGCACAGATGCAATGTAGAAAATTACAAATGCCAATCAGTCGTTACTAAGGAGATTTTAAAGAAGATTTGAAATCTCTTGTAAGACTTTTTGTGTTTATATATGCTAGGCACTTTAGTCTAATATTTGGTACCTCATAAGTTTGAAATGATCCAGATCATAATTTCAAACTTTTAGGTTTTCAGTTTTTCTTTTAACAGGGAATTGGCTATACATGTATTCTCTTTACTTCTTTTTTTTTTTTTTCAAATATTTTATATAGATGACTTGCCTGCAAGAATAATATGAGTGACCTATGAAATTCTTCAGATAATTCCAGTTACTACCATAATAATATGGCCTTCTTATGTGAAGGCTGGTATAAGCCTTCATGATGATGGGGAATTGCTCCAATAAACACTCTTACAGGGCTCCAGCCTGTTTTCTGGCTCAATTGTATTAATCGTTCTTGTGATAAGAGTTCTCTGAGGTTACACTGAGCTGTCCTATTTCTGGCATCACACTGGCTTAGCTGGACACACAGAAGAGCTGGTAAGATACATGAACTCCAGAGGACAGGGAGGCTAAACCAAGGAAGACTTGCAGTTGAGTTACATGGGGCAGAGAATTCCCCGACTCCTGGGGAACTCTTCCAGGTGGTGCCTGCCTGTTCCCTTCACATCCATGCTGCCTTGGCTGGCATGTGTGAATACAGGGACGAGCAAGTGCTTCTCTGAGAGGAGCAGATAGTAAACAGTCGCCGCTTCCTGAGCTTCATGGCTTTGGTTAGCGACTCAGCTCTCTCGCTGTGGCCTGAAAGCCACTACATACTATGTATAACCAAACACACACAGTTGTGTTCCAGGAAGATTTTATGTCTCAAGGCAGATGGCGGCCAGATTTGGTCTATTGGTTGAAAATTACTGATGCAGATATTTTTGGATCACACTGTCTTTCAAAACATCTTAAGCATGTATGCTTAGGAAAGTTTGCTGAGCACTCACTGTGTGCCAGTTCCTCTAGGGCTCCAGAGAACAGTGAAAGACAAAAGAAATAATGAGGAAGAGAAGAGGGAGGAAGGGGGGAAGGGAGGAAGAGACAGAATGCAGAAGGTGTGTGTCTGTGGTAGGGACTGGTTACAGCAGCGTGGTGTGGTTGGCATGTAGAGCTTGGAGGGAAGAGGTAGTATGACAGACTCACGGTCTCTGGGACTGAGAAAATCTCAAGTACAGTGCTGAGCAAACTTTACTGAAAGGAAGGAGAGGCAAGTCTGGAGGAGAACCGGAGAAACTGTAAAGCATTTGGACTTGTGTTAAATGTGTGGACGTGCAGAAAGTTTTTATTTATGTTTTTCTTTCAATATCATTGATTCCATTTCAGGAGTGGATTCTGGGTGTGAAAATCAAATGGGAGGCTGTGTATTGATACAACTTGTATAGCTGGTGGCTGGTGGGACATTAAGGGGACTCTGAATGGTGACACGGAGGACTTTGGAGAGGGAAATGCATGTGAAATATTTGGAAGAAGAGCCATCAGGCCTCATTGAGGGACTGGATTACGGACTAGAGAGCATGTGCGCAAATGGTGACTGCTTTTGGTAGTTAGCTTGAAAGACGTGATAATGCTTCCTTCTGAGATAAGCAAAACTAAGAAAATGAGTCTTTTTTCTTTTATTTGTTATGTCAATGTGTCGGATGAAATACATGGATGCACAAAGAAGGCAGCACAGTACACAAGTTGGGAAGCTGGATGCAATCAAGAACTATACAGCATTAACATGTAGAAATGTGTAGAAGTTAGGGGTCATGGCATTTAGTGTTGACTGCCAGCTCAGCAGGATCGGGAGCCACCCGAGATAAGCTTCTGAGGATATTTGTAAGAGATTTTGTAGATCTGACTAGCGGCTGGTCACAATTTGAAGGGTAATTTTGATTGGGTTAAATGAGGGTTGAAAATTGCCTAAATGGAGAGTGGTGCCATTCCCTGGGATTAGACCCTTGACGTCATTTTTTTAAAAAAAGAAAAGAAAAGGAAAGAAAAGAAAAGAAAAAAGCTAGCTAGACACGGATCATTGTCTCCCTCTGCTTCCTGACTGCAGAGGAATGTCTCATGCATAGCATGTCAGTGTCAATGCATATCATGTCTCAAGCACGTGACGCCATGATGTCCCTATTGTGGTGGCCTGCGTCGCATAACTGTGAGCCAGGAAAACCCATCCTTACTTCAGTTACCTCTGTCAAGGTGTTTTATCAAAGCAAATGGCACAAGTAGCCAAGTTGGCCATCATAAAGATGAAGCTGCCAAGTGCACACTGCCATCTCCATACCTAAGCAAAATAAAATAGAAGACAGCAACAGTGCAGCTTCAGGTGTAGGAGGTGAAGTAGAAAAAGACGTACCACCCAGAGTGCAGCTCAGAGAAGAGCATATAGTCTATTACAAGTTAAGAAAAGATAATTTTGAGAAGGCAATGGAAGACCTCAAATAGCCTTAGTAACTCTTGTGATATCATATGAGGAAAAAACAGAATTAGCAAAATGACCAATCTCATTTAACTGCTAAATAGAAAAACTAGACCTTTAATCCAAGCCTGTTTGATCTCGCAAGCAGTGATCTGTCACCTGCCTCTGTCTCCCTCAAGTCGCCTAATGTGATAGACTTGGTAAGACTCTTCCAAAAGGATTCATCTTTTCCCAGAAGACGCTGAATCAAGTTGGTAATACTGGCTTTGTCATCAAATACCCAGAAAGTCTTTATTAAAGTGACTCAGGTGACTACTCTTGTATGGTGTCTAAACACCTCTTAGAGTCAAACCCAGCTAAAGAGATCCTCGGAAAACAGAAGCAGAAATAAACATGTTTTTGTTTAGACCCCCAGAGTGGCATGAGGAACAGACTTGTGAGAGAGCAGGCAATGTTTATCCCCTTAGAAGTCGAACCACTCTGTAGGAGAGTTTGGCTGTTACCAGCTGAAAAACAGCCTTGAACAAATTCAGAGAGGAGATATAAATGTGAGCCAAAAACAGGAGGCATGGTCTTTGGAGACTTGGGATTGAGTGGCTGTTCATCGCTAGCTTCTTGAGCTGCTCCAAGCTCTGGCTGAGGTTCAGGTTCCAGTTGCTCCAGGTTCCTGCAGAAGAAATCCTGCTGATGGTGCCAGGAGAGTCATTCCTGGGAACTGATACCCAGAAAGTTTCATTTTTGTGTTCTTTAATCTTCTTTTCCTCAGGTTTATGCTAGCCAGGTTATAAGGGAGGTACGCTCGTTTGATACGTTCATAATAAAATATAATTGTTAAGAAAATTGAGCCTACAGAAAACCTCTTCAAATTCCCCAACCTAATTGTCTGCAACAAAAGTACTGCTTTTGTTGGCTTCCTTTCTTTTCTTTTGTTTTTCAGTTAAGTGTTACTATGAAACCCTGGCTGTCCTAGGAATGGCTATGAAGAACAGATTGGCTTCAACTCATCAAGATCCACCTCCCCTGCTTCCTGGGTGCTGAATTTATGGCATAGGTCACCTGTTGGCTCTGTTTTTTAACAATTAAACTTTATTATACAACCCAACTAGCTTACACAAGAAGGAAAAAAGGTTAAAGGGACAAAAGAGTGAACCTTCCAGTATCCATTCCACAGGACGGTCCTTAGGTGTCTCTCTGGCCCGCGTGCTGGTCCGGCCTGTTCGCTGCTCTACACTCACCCAAGCCCAGGCTGAACCTGTTGTTCTCTCCTCCTCACCTGCCTGAGTCACATGGGAAGGGCGGTCTCCTTCTCCCTGTGAGGGTCAATTAGAAAAACAATAGCCCAGTTGGAGTTCCAAGGTCTGCTTCCTGAATTCCGGGCCCAGGATGGCTCCACTCAGTCTGTCACAAGGTATTCATGGGGTGCCCCAAGGGTAAAGCCCGCCAAGACTGCTTCCACCTATGACAAACCTTAATCTTTCCCACAGTCACCATGCTAGGTGATAAAACAAAACAAAACAAAAAACCCAACTGTGATTCAATATTTGGTTTAAATCGTTAAGTTATAGAGTCAAACAAATGAATTTTCATACGTGTTCTAGAAAGACCTGAGAAGACAGTTCAAGTAAGAGCCCTACTGCTCCTTGATTACAAGGGAGCATTTGAATAGGAACTGAAAAAAATGGCTCCCTCTTTTTTTTTTTTTTCTAAGAGGGATAGGCATAACAAAAAAGTAGAGAGGCAGATAACCTCTGTGTTCAGGTAGAAGTGTTACTGTAGTCAGAAGTTAGGTTGGTAGGCCTGACACACACAGCTCAGGGAGGCCTTTATTGCCAGTTTTATAACCTTGGAAGTGACTGAGGAGGCAATACATATGAGAAAAATTGAATATATATTTTTTCCAGACCATGGTTTAACTTGGTGAATGAGACTTAAACAAACACTTAAATTAAGTGCTCAAATAATTTAGCTGTAGATAGTAAATCTGAATGGACAAATAAAATGCACATTTAGAGGAGCTAGAGTTAGCATTTCAAATGACATATGAAATTCTCAAAAGAAGGGAAAATCTTTATGAAAGATTGTCATTGGAAGAATAGAAAATGTTTAAATTATTTGCAAATATTTGATTTAGAAGCTATTTTATTCATTTATTGATATAATTTTATGACATATTTACACTAGAGGCTAGACAGGATAAATTAATCAAATGTTAATGCACAATTATAGCAACATAGTGACAAGTATTAAATTAGGTTTCAAGGGACTTGCTGTCCTTTGAAAATATAAGAAAATCTCTTCCTTTTAATTTCTTTCAGTTGTTTCCTTGTTTGTTAACTTCTACTTCAGAATGACAGGCAGATATGGCCCTAAGAGGAATTTCACATTTTCCCATCATAATATGAGCAAATTAAATCAAGCACCGAGCCAGATGAGGCCCTCTGCTGCGACTGAGGAGGACAGACGACTTATTACTTTTGTCTTTGCTCAGCTGCTCACCCACCCCCATTCCTTTTCTCATTGTTTGCCTCAAGATATATTGATTTTGTAGGTAAAAACTGAATATTTATATCTGTACCTAATAGTTACATGGTTCTATGGTTCAGAATAAGAACTGATATTCTACCTACCCAAAATGTGTAGATAGACAGATAAATAGATAGATTTTTACATTCACATAATTTAGCTCTATAGTTAAAAATCTTAGCTTTTAATTTAAATGCCCAGTGAAATTTTTTGCAAGGATATAGGACATTTTTAAAGAAATAGTTAAGAATAGTTGAGTTTTAATTAATGCTGTCATTGTTTTAAGTCTGACATTTAAAAAATCCTGAGACCCATGGCTTATATATGGTTATAAAAATCAACTTAGTGTTGTGACAAGCATGGTTCTAAAAATAATACACTGACTAATATTGAATTGGGAACACTAAAGTCTGCTGTACACAGGAAAGGTATACTGTATTATAAAAGTGTTATTCTCAGTGTGTGTGTGTGTGTATGTGTGTGTGTGTGTGTGTGTGTGTACGCGTTTGCGCGTGCAAGCGCGCAGTGTGAGCTTAGTTTTCTTTGTTAATCATAGGCAATATTTTTTAAAACTACTACTATTTAGAGGTAAAAGTGCCAAAATGTGGCAACTTTTTCTCTCTTAAATGATAATTTACTGAAGAATTTGCTTTTCTTTCAAATTACAAATTGCAAATGATGGCAACAGAGAGGAGATGGCATCCCAGCTGCTGGAGGTTTCCTCACAACAGCCAAGTTGGTCTATCACCGGTGATTAGATACAAAATAACAGCATACTTCCAAAACAGTTTCAAGGACAGTTATTAAGGGGGGAGGATAGCAACATACAAACTTGCTACACAGGCTGCTTGGTGCAAAACCAAGAAAAAAATAGCAAATAGGCTCCAAAAGGTGAGACAGAGCAGTGGCAATAATTTTGTGGCTCTGACATATTGGGCATTGGTCAATAGCATTCTTCAATCAAGACCCATAATAAGCTTCAGCTTGTTTCTCTGTCCTCAAATTACCTGCCCAGCTTGGCAGTGCAGTCCAAAACAAACAATTCTTTATATGGCACAAAGCTAGTCATAGCTATAGCACAGGGCGATTCCTATAAAATGAAAGTGTTAATTAAACATCAGAAAAGCTCGTTAGAGTAGTATTGTAATGACATCAGCGTGACAACCTTCGCAGACTGTTAATTTGTAACTTAGTGTGTCAGAAAGTTATATTCTTTGTGTCTGTGTTGCTCTTACAGCTTCATCTTCCCAGACACCTACCCTGAAAGTAGGGTGCAAATAGGTGAAAATCCTCCAAACTTCATTATAGTAGAATATAGCACGGAGAAAGCAAACTTTAGAGCCCTATGGCAAAGTTTAAGCAATAGCTTGATAATAATATCACCAAACCCAAGACATTATGGGTTGCTTTATACATTTATAATGTACATTTTGGTTCAAATTAGCTCCATTCTAATCAGAAAATATTTATTGATTCTCACTTAAGGACTAAGCACACAGTTATCTTGGTTTTGGACATCCATTTTCAAGCTGTTTATAATCAGGAAAAAGATGAGCAAGCATATGCCTCAGAAATCAGGACGGAATGCACCTTGGAAGAGATTGTCAACAAAGTGAGTTTAGAAAAGTGCTTATTTCCACACGGTAGCAGAGGCTTTGTCAGATAACAGTGATGTCTACCTCAAAGGCATTATTGTGAAGATTAAATACAATAACCCAAGGAGAGCAATCAGAGCACTCTTAATAAATGTTACCTATTTAATCTTCAGTTTTATAACTGCTGCTATTTATGGTTGTTTTTTTCTACCAGGCTTATTTGGATAAGGATGGTCACATTTGTATAAATATGCACATTTGTTGTCTTGATTGCTTTGCATTCACTGGATCAGAGAGCCCATCGAGTCACACATGCTGACTTCTTATCAATGTAGGAGTACTATATGGATGCTGAGACCCCTGGGAGGAGACATCCCTTCCCTGGTTTCCTAAGACTATCGGTATCTTGTGTTTTTACACCAGTGGAGGAATTTCACTGAAAGCTCTCTAGCTTTCAAAACTTGTCATCTCAAAGCCTTGATGAAGGTCCACTTGCTCAGTGCCCAAATGTGACCCCATAGATGACCAGAAAGCCACCATTTCTGTCTAAAATAGCTAGCAAGTGAATCTCGAGATGTTTCATTAGGGTCATGGATGGAATTGTGTGTTTTACCTCAGTTAAGCCATTTTACTTCGGGGATGAATAAACTGAGAAGCCAGTGTGGACTGACTGTGTGTGTGTGTGTGTGTGTGTGTGTGTGTGTGTGTGTGTGTGTGTCTATGTGTATGTATGTGTGTGTTGTGAATTTGTATGAATGTGTTTGAATGTATGTGTGTGCATGTGTATGTGAATGAGTGTGTATAACTGTGTGTATGTGAGTGTATGTGTGTGTGAGAGTGTGTATATGGTGTGAATGTGTATGATTGTGTTTAAGTGTAGTGTGTGTATGTGTATGTGAGTGTGTGTGAGTACATGTGAGTGTGTATGACTGTGCATGTGTGTGTGTGTGTGTGTGTGTGTGTGTGTGTGTGTGTGTGTGTGTGTGTGTGTGTATGTGTGTTATGGATGGATTTACAGGGTTAAATATCAACCTCAGGGCCTCACACATAATAACCCAGTGCTTTACCATTTATCTTCATCCCAGAAAAACACAAAATTTTTTATCTTCAGGTGTTATAACATTCCAATCATGTTGATGTAAAACTCACTCTTCTTCTGTGAGCGCTGATCCGTATCTTTATGTGTTTCCTATGTCCTCAGCAGCAACTTGACTTTACTTTGTCAGGCTGCTGGGCCTTTGAAAATTTGTAATTTAATCATGTCTGTCCCACACAAAGCCTAGCAATGATGACTCTCAAATTCTCTGAAAAATCCAACAAAGCCAGTATGTTATTTTTTTCCACTTTTGTACTCCATTAAAATTCCATGCAAAATGATAAATATGCCTAATAAATCCTTACATGGATCAATTTATCTCAGAGACTTTCCTTTTCTCTACTATTTATTGTAATGATACCAAAAGTGGTGGTTGTCTTTCAATCAATGATCTTTGCTAATATTCAGAATATTTTATGTCTTACTAGGGAAAATAGTCATTTTTGCTTTGAATAAATAGACATAATTAGGTTTCTTTGGTCAGTAGCAGTTCTTGGGCTTTACAGAGGGGAGTACCAAAACTGCAGGCTGAGCCAGTCCCAGATTTGCCACCCTTAGCTGTGTGGTTTTAGAAGGCACACTCATCTCTTAGAACTTCAGTGTTCTCGTACCAGATGAGGCCAAGGCTATCTGTGATCTCTCTACTTCTATAAATCTAATATACTGTGGTTAGAAAGTTAAAAATTAACTAGAGAGCTAAAATTGATTAAACAGCCCATCCAAGGAAAGGACTAGTTAGAGAACTTGAATTATTGATTTTCTAAGTATACATTGAACACTGAGTACGTCCATGGCTCTGGGCTGGTGTGTGCCTATGGGTGTGGCAGGATTCATACATAATATTCATAGGTTTCACACTCTCACCGTGGTCATTAAGTGAGCGCCTGGGTAAATTTTATGCTATGCCAACAAGGACTCTCTCTCTCTCTCTCTCTCTCTCTCTCTCTCTCTCTCTCTCTCTCTCTCTCTCTCATATATATATATATATATATATATATATATATATATATATATATCCATGTTTAGGACACTAAACAGGCAGTTGAGCAACAATTAATTTTAAAATAGCAATACCTAAATTTACTCCAGAAAGAAAATAATTGTGCTGCATATCAGAGCATCACACTTTTGTAGGCAAAAAGCTGGCCAGTTTCATAAGTATGTGTAGGTGTACCAGTTTATGAAGCAGCCAGCAGATTAGACTTCCTCCTGCTTCTACCTTTTCTGAAGATAAATGAACCGGCTTCAATCCCTAGCTGATAACAATGACTTATAAAACAGGTGCAGGGCTGAAAACACAGATTGGAGAGAGGAGTGCATCAAACCCACACTGTAGGCTCTTACAGAGGAGACCACGGAAATAGATGGTTGGGCCCTGGGACTGCTGGGATCCCTTAGGTAGCTTTTCCATTTGATTGATGATGTAGCAGGACAGCGTTTTCCAATCCCATAGCATCTTAGAAATCCATATCTTCACAGACTACCCTTCCCCTCCCCCTCCCCCTTCCCCATCCATATGTCAATTGGTTCAGAGCATCTTCATTTCTGAGTCAGCCTGGTACCTAAATAGATTTTCTTGGCTCCGGTTTAAAATTTCTTAGACGTTTGGTGGTAGGACGAGAGGGTCTTATTAACACAACTGTTTCTGATGCAGTGCAGCTGTGCTGACTTGTCATGGAAAGAAATGGAGATGGTTTTAGAAGACATGAGAGAGTAGAAAAGAGGTTATGTGAGTTATAAACATGGTTCTAACCAGGCATCTGTAGAATATGGGAAGCTCGGTTTCAAAAAGACGGGGCTACAAGTCTCCCCGTGCTCCACCTAATGTCCAGCCGTAAGTCTCAGCATCTGTTTCAATCACCTGTGGGGGAGCATCTCATATGACAACTGTGCCAGGCTCCGGTCGGGAAGCATAGCAGACTATCATTAATGGTGTCATGGGTTGATTTCTCCCATGTGGTGGGTCTCAGGTTGGACCAGGCACTGGTTGGACATTCCCTCAATCTCTGCTCTGTCTTTCTCCCTGCACATCTCATAGGCAGGGCGAATTTGGGGTTGAAGTTTTTGTGGTGGTTTGGTGTTCCCTTTCCCTCTACTGGAAGTCCTGTCTGGTTAGAAAGTGGCCTCTTCAGTCTCCATGACCACTGCTACTAGGTGTCTTAACTAGAGTCACCCCCATGTAGTGAATGTCTTTTTGTTTTGATCCCAAGTGTGGGATGTGAAACAGGCTTGTGTGAGGGCATGCAGTGTTTGTCCACTGAAAACAGACTTGTGAGAGAACAGGTGATGTTTGTCCACTGGAAGAGGAACTGCCTCTTCTGGGAGCATGGTCTTTGCCAACTAATAAACATCCTAGTATAGACTCTGAGAATATATATATATATATATATATATATATACCCAAAACAAGAGGCTTGGATTTTGGGTTTTGGCATTGCTCCTTATTGTTTGGCTGTTCATCACTCTACTTCAAGACACTCCTAGAGAGAAGCACTCCAGAGAGTGCCTCGAGGATCCAGATTCCCGCTATTGCGGTTGCAGTCACCTTTAACAGGGCTACAGGAATCCTAAAAACAAAGAGTGGAGTCTAAAAAGGTCTACTTCTCCCGTTCCCGTTAACTTCTTTTCTCTCCTACCTAGGGTAGGTGGGTTGGAAGAAGGTATAAGCATTAAAGAACCCCAAATGAAGTAGGTTTGAAAAGGTTCAAAGCCTACACCTCCATATCCTCCCATGAGCCTACCCTGTTACAGGTCTCCAGCTTGTCTCAGAGATGGCTCTGTCCTCCATTTCTCTTCTGTATCCAAATTCTCTGATCTCCTTCCTCTGTTCTCCCCACATCTGGTCCCTCCGCTCAATTCCCTCCACTCTCCGTCCCTTCACTCACTTCTGCTGCCTGAGTGAGAGTCAAGCATCCTCCCTTGGGTCCTCCTTGCTGCTGAGCTCCTTGGGGGGTAGGGGCGGGGTCTGTGAATTGTAGTATGGTTATCTTATAATATATGGCTAATGTCCGCTTATAGGTGAGTACATAGAAAAGTGGGGGGGGGGATTAATAGGACTCAGAGGGGACGAGAACTCCGTAAGAAGACCAACAGAATCAACTAACCAGATACTAATCTGGACCTAGGAGGAGAGAGGTTTTGTTTCAATACCTTGGTAAACTGAACCCAAATCTATTTCTGAGTGAAATGTGCCCAGAGAAGGAAGTAAAGACGTGATTTTACCAGTTTCCTGTTGGTTTCATGTAGAGGCATTTGAAACCTGTAGAGGAATTGCCGGAATAGTGTTTACAGTTATGGACTAGTAATTACTAAAAGTAAAGCTCAGATAATTGCTCATTAGCAGAGATGTGATAATTCTAGGTAAGGAACACTGGAAAGGCACTCTACACGTGAGATCTCAAGGGCAGATTTTTGAGGTGTGTTCAGATTAACTTCTTAGTTTTCCACTTCCTACTGAGGTGGGGTTTCCGCCGTGACACGATTACAGCAGATGTGTATGTTGTGCTTGTACAGGACATCTGAACATGTAATTGGATTTTTAAATTGGTTGGAATAATAATTTTTGATAACCAGGTTTATCTACAGTGTGACTAGTAATTCCTAAGGATGGAGCCTACATATTACCTAATATGTAGTATCATGCCAACATGAGGCTCTTTATTCTCTTTATGGTGGAGGTGTGCAATACATAGCCGACAAGAATAAACAGATAAGTATTTAATTACAGTCCACGTCACTGCAGGGATGGCTTAAAGAACCACGATAGTTCTGCTTAAAATCTTCTAAGTACTGTCTTAGATCCCTACGCTCATTCTTCTATTCGGATTTATGGTTGATTTTCCATGTAACATTCTTCATTTTCCTTACTGTCCTTGCTGCTCATTTCAGAAAGAAATCTCTTCTCAAGAGTTATTACACTTGCCATCTCGGAGATAAAGTGTCTAGCGTAATTGGTCTCATGGGTTAATTCAAATGCGCACAACAGACCACATGCATAATAATGTTTCCAGGTCCCCTGATCAGAGTCTTAATTAAGAGGGTGACAGCATATGCTACCTAAACAGAGAATAAGTTCCGAGGCAGATGTGTTCGAAGGGGCTGTTGTCTCTGAGAAACAGTAGGTGGACTTGGGAAAGGTTTGTGAGGCAGGATAACTCTTGATTGGCAGCAGATTTTGTCATTTATTGAAAACTTGATATTTAGCACCATGCTCGGAATGAGAATTCACAATTTCATCCGACCCATACCTCTAACGTTTTTTTATATTGTTGAATTGTTATTATTGGCTTTTTAAAAAGGTCCTCATAAAATTTAAGGAGAATTATCAAAAGAGTATCAATAATTGGATTCTGGCAGTTATAAACCCAGCCTGGACCTTTATTTTTATTTTTGTAAAACATTTTTTCTATTTAGTGAAATATTAAATTGTTGCCAAGGGAAATTTTAGATCACTGGTTTCTTACCAATAGTGCTTCAGTTTCCTGCCTTTGCGTTCTCATGTTCGTTTCTTCAGATATATCCTATTTTCTTCAAGCATTCATATATGTAAATATCCAGTACTGCGGTTTATTTGCTTAATAACACACAATTTTTACTTTCATGCAATGTTTTAGCATTTAATTTTGCTCATAGGTTGAGGTCTACGCATGTAACAATATGTGCCCCCAGACTTTGTCTGGTATTTGGTTGTGTGCCTACACCACAATTCATTGAGCTGGGTTTCTTCTGCCACAAAGATTTGCTGGGACACTTACCATTTCATGAAGTTTTGACAGTGCTTCAAAGGGCTTCATTTCAGTTACACCAAGCACCACAGCACTGGGGACACCGGGTCATGATGCCTCTCTCTAACTCTGGTCTTCACATTCTGCATGTAGGTGAGCGCACCGTGGCTCTGTGTTGCTCCCCTCTCAGACTTTTGCCTGTTTGCCTGGGTGTGTTTTGTCTATGCACCCTTCTCCAGGCCCCAGAGCTTCCTTTGCATCTGCCGTTGTGTGGACATGCCTTAGACTTTAGTTGGAAAGATTTAAAAGTATAGTGGACACAGCTGGTATTCCATTCTAGGTCCTTCCCTAACCGAACTTTAGACTCTCCCTCTTGACGTGTGCTTTCTTTGTTTTTGAAGCATCTATTTCATGTTTGTTAAACTATGTACTCTACTAGAGTTCCTTCTCCTGCCATTTTGTGAATTCGCTCTTGTATTTATTTGTCTGCTTCTTATTTATTAGCTGATACATTTTATTGAGATTATGTTATCTACTAAGTCTTATGGGAAGCAGAGAACACAGAGACAACACACTGTAGTGTGCATAATCATACCTGTATTATTCACAATGGATTTTATTCAGTCTTAAAGATAAAAAAAAAATCATGTCATTTTGTAGGAAAATGGACAAAACTACCTACCATCATGTTAAGTAAAGAGAGGTAGACTCATAAATACAAATAATCCATGTGTTCTCTTGTGTATAGAATCTGAATTAAAAAAAAACATGAAAGTAGACTAGATTCTATTCTGGAAGAGGAAGGGGACCAGAGTCGGGGGAAGGGGACAGGGAGAATACTGAGGGAGGCGTGAGTGTGATAATGGCACATTATGTGGATGTATGAAAATACCACAATGAAACAATTCATTTGCACAATTAATGTGGATTAACATTTTAAAGAAGTGTAATACTATAATGTTTAACAGTGTATGGCTCAAAATAGTTCTAGATTTTTGTGGGAGATTTTGTTCTTATGTTAAATTACTGTGTGTGTGTGTGTGTGTGTGTGTGTGTGTGTGTGTGTGTGTGCGCGCGCGCGAGCGTGTGTGCGTGAGTTTCTGTATGTAATTGTAAGTGCTGGTGGAGGCCAGAAGAGAGCACTGGCTCCCTGTAGTTGACAGTTGTGGGCTCCATGTGTGGGTGCTGAGAATGAGTCCGACCTTCTGGAGAGAAAGCAGTATAAGCTCATAATGGCTGAGCCACCTGTCCAGCCACATGCTGCTTGCGTTGTCTTCTGTCTTTCTCTTCTCTTGTCTTCTTCTTCTGCGTCTGCTTCTTCGCCTCCCTCCTTCCGCCTCCTCCCTCCTCCTCCTCCTCCTTCTCCTCCTCCTCCTCTCCTCCTCCTCCTCCTTCTCCTCCTCCTCCGCCTTTCTCCTCCTTCCGTCTCCCTCCTTCCGTCTCCTCCTCCTCCGCCTCCTTCTGCCTCCTCCTTCTCCTCCTCCTTCTCCTCCTCCTCCTTCTCCTCCTCCTCCTCCTCCTTCTCCTCCTCCTCCTCCTTCTCCTCTTCCTCCTTCTCCTCCTCTTCCTTCTCCTTCTTCTTCTCTTAGTTGTAATTGAACTAATATTTCCTGAGTATCGTTTTCCCTTAGAAAAACACATAACAGAGTAAATTGTGGTTTTGTTATTACAAAAAAGAACATCGTCTTCATTTTTTACTTATGCACAGCAGTTCCTAACCTTAGTCATTGGGAGAACAGATAAGTGTCTGATCCAATTCCTGAGGGACCAATGATGCACCAGGCACAATTGATCCCTGGACGGTCATGAGGGCGAGACCTCATGTGTCACTAAAGAAAGCAGAGTGGGAGCAAAGGATCCTGAGCTTGCTTAAGCTTCTAACTGCATAGGAGTCAGGGCAGAAAGCCAGAGCCATAAAGGGAAAAATATCACCTTTATGGGAATAGTAAAATAGAATGACTCCTTGGAGTCCTGCTCCATTTCAAAATAAATAGAAAATTTGTGCAGAATTGCTTGTGTGCCTGTGTTCTACACACTGCTGCTAACCTGTATCAAATCTTTAAAAAATATTTTAATATGGTAAATATTTAATTGGAAAATTAACTTTTATATTTCAAAAACAATGTAATTACAATATATAGGAGGCTTCTGAAAATAAAAAATGAGAGCAGTATGACATTCAATAGCTCAATTAGCTAAAATGTTATTAATAGTGCTTCTCATAGTTTTATGGAGTTACTTAGTTTACTGTTTTTCCTAAGAAAAAGAAAGTAACCAGAAAAAAAAAATTGACCTGTCAAGTTTCAATGCTGTGAATATTTCTGTGGGCAAGATGACTGATCAAAGTAATTACAATGCAATTACAAGAACAAAATTAAAATGCTTATTTTATATTTTAAAATTATAAATATGTGGTTGAACGGATGGTGCAGAGGGTAGAGGCACTTACCTCCAGGCACAGTGGCCTGAGGTCACACTCCAGAACATACATTTTGAAAGGACAGAATTCATAGATTATCTCCTGACTTCAGATGTATGTTATGGCATGTACATGTGTGCATATATAAACACACACTAAATAACCTGTGCAATATTAAGTCATAAAACTGTATGAGATTTATTTTTATCTTTTGAAAATTAGAAATAATGGAAGTAACATTAACACAAATTTAATATATTTTTACAGAAAACGGACAAGCAACATGTTCCCTTAACCACTGAGCCATCCCTCTGGTCCCTATGGAATTTTCTTTCCTTAGCAAATGACAGGAACGGGTCACTTATTTGATATGGCAGAGACCAGCTTGCTTAGGAGCTCTCCAAAGTTTAGTTACAAAAATATAAAGCAGAATTCTTCTGAAAATAAAACCCATTCTCTCATTACTTATTCCTTCCTTCCCTGCTTTCTCTGTTTGTTGTTTGTTTGTTTGTTGTTTGTTTGTTTTCTTCTTTGTACTTTCAGTTGACATAGCTGTACATGTTCTGCAGTGTGTTGGGATGTTTTGAGCCACTGCAAACTTTGTTGAACAATCAGGTCCACATAACCAGCACACCCTTGCCTCAAGCATCTGTCACTTCTCTGTAGTGAGAGCATTGAAATCCTCTCTTTAGTTCTTCCGAAATATATGTGTTTATTGATTTGCCTTGCCTTTGTCTTGAGTTCTCTGTGTTGCCCAGTGGTGCTCTCTTCCTCACCTCCCTACTCCCAGTTCTCTGTCTTCTTTGTTGTTTTTCTCACCTCTGCTCCTCTGGCAGGGAAGAGAATGCTATGAAATGTTCCCCCTGTACCCCCAGAGACCTTCCATCTCGAATGGCCATATGGGTTTAATGTATAATGCATGGGAGCACACATGAGCTGCAGATGATTCGAGAGCGCTCCGAGGCTGGGGCTCAGGAGGCATTCCTTAATAATAATTAGAGGCTCAAACAGCATCTCTCTCTAGTGCTAGTCATTTTGGTGGTCTAATAATGCCAGACAGTAATGGAGTGCGGCAGCGCAGCCACCCCCAGCACAATCATTGTGCAAATGCACTTTCTCTTTACTCACGGGTTCATTATCGGCACATTCCTACTTAGGTTTGATGGAGATCTGTGGACGCCTCTCTCATTTGAGCTGCATCTCTGAGGCTTCAGGAAGAGATGAAATAATGCAAAGTGTAATTTGAAAGTTAATTTTTCCATCTGGGGAGAGGCAGGGTCCTCAGCATAGCCTTTTGTGCAGGGGCGACAGCTTTTAAGATGCGGCCTTCCTAGCCTTTCTCTTTCTCTTTTGGCCCAGAAATAATGTGTAAAGTTGAAGTTTGTGGGCTTTTTCATTTATTAATGAATATATGCATTTAACATTTGTCACCAGAGAGTTGCTTAAAGGAGAGTAAACGGAGTCAAATGACTACCCAGCATTTACTATGTACGAAAAGCTCTTGATAAACTTAGAAGCGCTGAGACACGGCAGGTCTTCAGGTGAACCACACCGGACTTCACTCTTCATGTCTTCAAGGACAGGTCACCAATTCTCTGAAAACCTTGCAAGGAGAATCATACTTTATTTGAAGAACTTGGCTGGCCTAGAAATTTTCTGAGATGAGCAAAGGTTAGCCGGACACACCAGGTGCTCATTGGGTGTTTCATACGTGAAGACGTATGCATAACTGCTTGATAAGAAATTTGGGCCCAAAACATTTGATGTAACTACAGGAATATTTTATAAAAGACAGAACGCTGAACATTAAGAATCATTTTCTTTGAACTGGGAACTCAGATACCACAAAATTGCAGAACTATTTCATTTAATCTCATGTTGGTCCTACGTGGTAAAAGAAAGAAAGGAGGACACAAGCCAGTGGAAACGAACAGACTGTTTATTAATTATAATAGTACATTTGGCTCTTTGTGCCGCCTTATTGAAATGCATAACATGCAAACAGCTGCCCTATGCAGTAGAACATTGGGTTGCACGTCTGCGAGTTCAAGATCAGCCTGCATCACATTATGAGGTCCCTGTCACAGATGAGCAAAACAAAGCTCAAACAGGACAAAGAGTAACAGAAGAAAACACACAAAAGCATTTTATTTGTTGTGTGAAAAAAATAAATTTAAGGTTAAAGGGGCCTTTAAGCTTTAAAACGTAAGAAGAAAGCTGATCATATTTTCATCCCAATTAAGACTCTTCGTATTGAAGGATGATATCACAGGAAAAGGTAATTTGAAGATATGACAAAATAGCAGAAGAGGGGGAGAGCTTAAAAACAGGACAGAAAACACAACAAAAATAACAATGTGTATAAAAGACTTAAAAAGTTGACAAAGAGGTATCTGCATCCACTAAATACTAGAAATACAAACCACAAGTCTTTCACTATATTCTTAGAATAAGTACAAGAGTGACTGACGCTAGATGTTGGCAGAGTTACTGATACACAGGGCTTGGGTGTATTACTCATCGCAAACAGGCTGACTTACTCAAAATACTCCTACTGTATTCTTTAAAAAATTATTTTTGTGTGTATGAGTGCTTTATCTGTATATGTGTGTGTGTACCTGGTGCCTGTGAAAGTCAGAAGAGCGAGTCTGACCCTCTGGAGCTGGAGTTATGGATGGTTTGTGCCACTAGTGGGTGCTGGGGACTGAAACCAAGCCCTCTGCAAGAACAAATGTTCCTAACCGGTGAGCCTCGTCTTCTCCGGGCTCCTGCTTTATTTCTGAAAGTTGTTTTCCTTAAGAAATATTCCAAGGGGACTCTCATACAGATTCGTTATGGAACAATGCTGACATGCGCATGGCCATAGCATTTGAGGGAATATGAGCTGAGCCAACCACATCAGCAGAGGAGAGAGTGGGAAGGAAGCACGTCAGTGGCTAGAACACTTACACTCACGTGGAAAAATGGGAAATACAGACAGCGCTTTAAAACTTTTGGTGAAATAAAATAAGAATCTGGGTATTGTACTAAAAACTATATGCCTAAATACAGATACACTCTATCTAGATATACTGTTTGGATTCATTTATTCAATGAGCCACTCATTCTATGAAACAAAACATGGGATCAAGAAAGAAAAACAACCATCAGAATCACATGTCCGCCTAGCAAGTCAGTTGTGAAGACAGGGCGGCTCGGGAATAAAAGGAGCCAAGCCAAGGAGCCAGCGTTTCTCTCTTTACAGCTCAGGGTTAGTAACTCGCCAGGAACCCCGGAGACTGATTAACCCAGTGCTCTGCACCTGAGAGCCGCGGGAAGAAGACATCTCATAAAGGTGACCCTAAAGAGCCCAAGGGCCTTTTAGATCATGCAAAAAAATTCACAAATATGTTTAAGATAAGTAATGCTTTCTATATTCCAAATATTTGGCATCAGAATCCTACACAACCGTATAGGAAACATCTGCGATTATTAAAGCCTCAGCTAATCAAATGTCCTGCTTTGTGATAATGCTTTAAAGACACGTTTTCTTAGCCAGAACTTGCCTACGTAGTGTTGGGTGTGCATCTCTGAGGCTTTCTTTCTCTGCGTTTTACTCCTGTGCATTTTTGACGTCGTTTATGGACCGGCCATTTTTCAGCTGCCTTCCCTCTGCTTCTGCTTCTCAGATGCTTGCTTTCTCTGATTTACAGTACACACCATGCCAGAAGCCATTGCCTTCTTAATATCCTGTCATCATTATTAATATTACTTTTAGCCATTGTGGAATGGGAGCAGTACTAAACTGCTTTCTATTCAGCAGGCATGAGCACTGGCAGGTGATGGATACGTGCCTGTAGTTTGGACCCTGGAGCCATTTATGTAGCGTGGATGCGTCAGTCCCCCGTTCAGAAGAGAACCAAGCCACTTTCATCTGTGGCCACCAGGTTTGAAATTCAAAGTGAACTTTAAGGCAGGGTCCTACTATTTCCATTCCACATTAGAGTCTCAGCTTGCGTGGTTATCTAGTATAAACAGACCAGAGTTCAACTGATTCGCTGATGTGCTGCTTAGCATTTCTTGTGTGTTCGGCACTAGCAACTTAGAGTTAAAAAGCAACACTCCTTACCCTCGTTTTTATTAGGCACAGCAATATGTTTTGTTAGGATACTTTTACATATGTATATAAGAAAATAAAAATGTTTTTTGTTCGTATTTACCCACCATTACACATTCTTGCCCCATTCTTTTTCCACTCATTTTCTTCCTTTACCCAGTGAGTTCTCTTTCAGAGTGTGTGTGTGTGCATGCACATGCGTGTGCATGTGTGCATATCCATGTGTGTGTGTGTGCGTGTGCATGTGTGTGCATGTGTGCGTGTCCGTGTGTGTGTGCCCATGTGTGTGTGTGCATCTACGTGCGTGTGTGCACATGTGCATGTGTGCATGTGTGTGTGTGACTGTGTGTGTTTGTGACTTAGTGAGATTAAAGTTGCTTATATCAACATGGGTGAGGAGTTATTTATAAGACCAAGGGCAATTTACCAGGGACTACCACTGAAGGCAGCATCTTCCCTCCCCAGCAGCTGTTCCTGTCAATAGCACCTAAGCACACGAGACCCAAAACTTTGACCCTTCAGAAGTTTGTACCTACCTCAAGTGTGTACAACTGCTCTTTTCTTTTCTTCCTAAAATGTTTTAAATCTCCTTTTATTTTATTTCATATGTATGGGTATTTTGCCTAAATGTATGTCTGTATACCACATGCATGCAGTGCCCAATAGGATTTTTGTTAAATAACCCACTGCTTCTGAGATAGGCATTATCCACCCCCACAAGCTACTTCCATTCAAACTCTCTTTTTTTATTATTATAATTTAAAATTTGCTTGTAAATTGGTAAGTTTCCACATGGCTTCCTCACATAGCCTCAATTTTAGTTAATACTCTTTCCACACCCTATCCCAGTGTTTTGATGTTTATTATCTCAACTATTATTTCCATCTACTTTCACATCTCAAGAAAGTTAAGTGCTGCATGTTCTCATGTTCCTCCTTAAAGGCTACTCATAATTTTGAATTTGTAAATGTGTGTGTTTAACTTGGAATATTTGTGAAGACCTGGAAGCCAGGAAGGGTTCAGTGGTTCAGTGATTTGGTGGTTCGGTGGTTCAGTGGTTCAGTGGTTCAGTGGTGTGAGAATGAAGAGAGGCCTTAAGGGGAATAATTACAGTAGAACATATGTGAGTTTTCTAATTTTGAGCCAGGTTGTTCTGTATATCCCAACATGGATTCAAACTCACTACCCTCCTGTCTCAGCTCCCAACAGCTGGGGATTATAGACATGTTCCACCATTCCCAACTCAACTTTCATATTTTTTAATTCAGGCACGATCTGAATAACAAAGAAAACTTGAATCCACTTTCACTATCTTGTTGAAGTACCCCTCCCCTGCTGTCCCTTTCTCTTCCTTCCCCCTCTGCTCTCCTCTCCTCTATTCCTCTCCTCTCCTCCCCTTCTGTTTTCTTTTCTTTCTTTTTCCATTTTGTTCTTAATCTTGTTTTTCAAAAAGGATAGTTTCTCTTGGTCTATTATTATGTACACAGATTCTTTTCTCTGTCATCTTCAGTCATATAGCACTTTCAGTGAATTTGAACTTTTTAGCTTTTTTAGCTAAGGTTTTTCATTTACTTTAATTGTTTTCCCTTTCTCTGCTAGTTACTTTCTATTCCTTCACATCTGAATATCTTCCTTTGCCTCACTAAGCATGATTTATGAATGACAGTTGCTTTAAATCTTTTTGTCCTAATTCCAGCATGTGGCTTACAGTTCTCAAATGATGAGTAATTTTGGATCATATCTCAGATGTTGTAAATGTGGCCTTGTAAAGGCAATTTGTTACAAACTTCTTTTTTTTAAAACTGTACATTGATAGATTGTAGTGTGTCTGTGAAGAACCAGGCTAAGGAGCAGAAGGAATTTCCAGAAAGGATTAGCATGAACAGCGCTTTCTGGCCATTCAGGATGTGAAACAATGCTTCCGCAGTCATGGAAGATAGTGTATGAATTCAATGGTGGGTGTTCTCAGCGAGGACTTGCCTCCATGCTAAGTAACTTTAAGACAAATATTGTTCTGGCCTTATCTACCACACTTCAAAACAAAGTACATGATCATTAAAGGGTTCCAAATTACTTAAATGGGTATTTCAGAAATATAGCATACTGAGTTTGAAAAGGTAATATCGCAATACTTGAAACCCAACCATATATTACCAGGGATAGAAAGCAACAGAAACAAATAACAATTAAAAATAAAAGCCAATCAAACCACTTTAGAGTGGAGATGAGTGTTAAAATCAGGAAACAAGCATATTTCAATTTATTTTGCATAGATGTATTCTGTGAGTTTAAAATTTTAAATAAAGACATAGTATGTCAAAAGTTTTAAATCCAGCTCTGCAAATGAGAACCATGATGTCTCCAATATGTACTCAGATATAAACATGGAAACCAACAAATAATTCCATTTGTTACAGAGAGAGAGAGAGAGAGAGGAAGAGGGGGAGAGATCTACCAAAAAAAAGATAAAAGATGTATACTCCAAAACTAATGTCCCATGGCATGATACAGCAGGAATACGTACATGATTGCTCTGTGACACTGATAAAGTAACTTTAAGAGAACACACACAAGATGTCTGCTTTAGACATTATACAGTTAAAACAACATCTGGTACTCTGTAAAGATATAAGAATTTTTATGAGTTGTTACATGAAGAAATATCTAAGAAACTTAATTTTATAGATTTTTTTAAAAGGCTACCTAATTTGAAGGATAACCAAAGGACCCAAGCACACATTTCTCAAAAGAAAACATAAAAGGACCAACGGATATATACGTGTTCAAAATGCTTAATAATAAAGGAAATGTAAGCAAAATTAAAAGTGTTATATCTCCCACACCTGTGAGAATGGCTGTAGTCTGAGGCAGGCATGTTAGGGAGGAGGAGGGGGGACAGAGGAACCCTTGTACCACACTGATGAGGACACATGTGAGTGCAGCATTATGGAGGCAACATGTGATCTCAGTTAAGGACACGATTGACACGGGGCCTAGGATTTTAAGAGATTTCCAGCAAAAATAGTAGCTCTCGCGCATGAGGAAACTGAGCCATCCTCTGTTGCTATGATGACCATATTAGTGTGATGTGTCCAATTGGCATTATCCAGTACTGGCTGTGCTTATGTCTGAAAATATTCTTGCTTTGCCTTTCTGCTGGGCAGCTATTAATTGATGTAATATTTATTCGGGTTGAAATCATAGGTTGAAGTTTATAATCTCAGTTGGTGAGTATAATCACCTAAAGAAAAGGAGTTAAGAGTTTTAGATGAAAATTGGGACTTGGCACATATTCAGCCTTTTAAAGGCAAGAACACAGCTATCTACCTTCATTGCTCACTTAGTAGGAGAAGGAAAACTATTAAAACCTAAAGGTCATGGGTATTTGGGACTTAGTGTTTTATTTATTTGTTTTTATTTTTAATTTTTTCACTTTACATCCCAATTGTAGCCACCTCCCTCTTCGCCTGCCCCATCCCTTCCTCCTTAAGTCCTCAGAAAAGGGGGAGCCCTCCTCCCCTGACATCCGACCTCAGCCTATCAAGTCTCATCTGGACTGCCTGCATCCTCTTTCTTTGTTGCCTAGCAAAGCCGCCCTGCCAGGAGGAATTGATCAACATGTGGGGACCAGAGTCCAAGTCAGAAGTGGTCCCTACCCCCCATATTATGAGACGCACAAGGAGACTGAGCTGCCTGTCTACTACACCTGAGCAGAGGGTCTAGGTCCTCACCATGCACGGTCCTTGGTTGGTACATGAGTCTCTGCAGCAGCCCCCTCGTCCACCTGGATTTGTTGGCTCCATTGGTCTCCTTGTGGAACTCCTGACCCCTCCAGGCCCTTCTAGTCCCCAACTCTTCCATAACACTTCCTGCACTCCACCCTGAAGTTTGGCTGTGTGTCTCAGCATGTACTAGGATCTCCTGGTGGAGTCTTTCAGAGGACCTCTATGGTAGGTTCCCTTCCTGTTCCTTCTCTTCAACTGTTTCTGGTGTCTATTATACTTGTCCTTCTGAAGAGAATTAAGCATCCTCCCTAGGGTCCTTTTTGTCATTTAGTTTCTTTGGGTCTGTATTGGGTTATCCTGTATTGTGTGGCTAATATCCACTTATAAGTGAGTATATATTATGCGTGTCTTTCTGAGTCTGGGTTACCTCATTCAGGATGATCTTTTCTAGTTCCATCCATTTGCTTGCAAATTTCAAGATTCCCTTGTTTTTAATAGCTGAGTTATTCCACTGTGTAAATGCACCACAGTTTCTTTATCCATTCTTCAGTTGAGAGACATCTAGGTTGTTTCCATATTCTAGCTATTATGAATAAAGCTGCTATGAACATAGTTGAGCAAATGTCCTTGTTGTATGGTGGAGCACCTTTCTGGTATATGCCCAGGAGTGGTATAGCTGGGTATTAATGTAGCACTATTCCCAATTTTCTGAGAAAGCACCAGGTTGATTTCCTGTGTTTTCCTGGGTGTAGTTAGCCTCCTTGGGTTAGAGTTTCTCTTTTAGTATCTTCTGTAGGGCTGGATTTGTGGCTCCATAGTGTTTAAACATGGTTTTGTCATGGAATATTTTGTTTTCTCCATCTATGGTGATTGAAAGTTTTTCTGGGTATAGTAGTCTGTGTTGTCATCCGTGGTCTCTTAATGTCTACATGACATCTGTCCAGGCCCTTCTGGTTTTCATAGTCTCTGTTGATAGGTTTGCCTTTATATGTGACTTGGCCTTTTTCTCTTTCAACTTTTACTATTCTTAATAAAACTTAATATTTGTAAACATACATAAAATATCTATGTTTAGTGTTTTGATTATTATGTGGTGAGAGGATTTTCTTTTCTGGTCCAATCTATTTGGAACGCTGTAGGCTTCTTGTATGTTTATGGGTGTTTCTTTCTTTAGGTTGGAAAAGTTTTCCTCTATGATTTTATTGAAAATGTTTTCTAGGCCATGGAGCATGACATTTTCTCCTTTTATTCCTATTAATCTTAGGTTTGGTGTTTTTATAGTGTTCCAAATTTCTTGGATGTTTTGTGTAAGGAACATTTTAGTTTTAACATTTTCTTTGATTGATGTATCAATAACTTCAACCATATCTTCTGTACTTGAGATTCTCTCTTCCATCTCTTATATGCTATTGATGTTGCTTGTATCTTCAGTTCTTGGTCTCTTCCCTAGGTTTTCCAACTCCAAGATTGCCTCAGATTGTGTTTTCTATGTTGCTTCTAATGGTCTTGAATAGTTTTTCTTTTTTCATTTCTTTTATTTCTTTCTCCCATTTAGTTGAATTTTCCTGTAATTCTTTATAGTATGTTTTTTCAATTCCTTTACCTGTTTGAATGTATTTTCCTGTATTTCTTTGAGAGATTTATTTTCCTCCTTCAGGGCTTCTATCATTTTCATCATCTCAGGTTTAAAATCTTCCTGTTCCCTTTCTTCACCTTCTTCTTCCTCTTCTTCTTTCTCTTCTTCTTCTTCTTCTCCTTCTTCCCTTCTTCTTCTTCTTCTTCTTCTTCTTCTTCTTCTTCTTCTTCTTCTTGCACTTCATGGGTGTTAGTATCTCCAGGGCTTGCTGTGGTAGGACACTGGTTTCTAGTGGTATCACATGGCTCTGAGTTTTGTTGCTTGTGTTCTTGCCCTGGCCTCTAGCCATCTGGTTGTCTCTTGTGTTAACAGGCCTGGAGGTTCCTCCAATTGGGTCACTGTCTGTGGGCCAGACTTGTTGGGAACAGACAAAGAGAGCTCCAAGCTGAAGGCTGTTTGCTAGGGCTCCCCAGAGGCCTCCTCAGGATGGTGGACAGTAGGTGTTAGAGCCTGCATCCAGCACAGCTCTGCTGGGTTTCCTGTCTATGTCCCAGTTGGGTCTGGTAGGAAAGCAGCAGGCTGAGAAAGCTCCAAGCCCAAAGCTGCTCGGGTGCCCCCCAGGCCTCCTTGGTATGGTAAATAATGTGATTCACGTTCTGTGACTCACATGGGCCAGGCTGGTAAGCAGTGGGCAGAGGGAGATCCAAGCCTAAATCTTCTAGGGTATTCCACAGGCTTTCTCATGATGACAGCTAATGTGGGACATGGGGCTTAGTATTTTATAAAGCTGGTTGATCTATGAGATCTTTCTTTTTTCCTGCTTGGCCTTGAATCCCAATTCTGTGTTTTATCAGTGGTATGATCTTAGTTATATTATTTTATTTCCTTATAAAACAGGTTGGATGCAATCTTTGAGAGTTGTGAGCATCAAACAAACTACTGCACCAACCAAGAACAATATAAGCAGTAAACATTGAACCCTACTCAGATGTAGCCAATGGACAGGACATTCTCCACAGTTGTGTAGAGAGCAGAGACTGACTCTGACATGAACTCTGGTGCCCCATATTTGACCACCTCTCCTTGGTGGGGAGGCCTAGTAGCACTCAGAGAAAGAATTAGCAGGCTACCAAGATGAGACTTGATAGCCTATGGCCAGATAGTGGGGGAGGAGGTCCCCCTCGGTCATAGGCCTAGGGGAGGAGAATAGGGTGAAAGAGGGAGGAAGGGAGGAACGGGAAGCTACAAGGGATGGGATACTAATTGGGCTATAATCTGATTAAATTAATTTTAAAAAGAGAGTTGTGAGCATCAAATGAATTAATTGATAAGGACATTTAGAAGAATGTTTGGTTCATAGTTAGTGTTTATTAGTTATTATTGATGCTGTCATTATTGTCATCAGGTATGTTTGGGAAACGTATTTTAACTTTTCTTACAAACAACCCCATAGTTGGTGATTTTTCACTATTTGTAAAGTTTATTAAAATCAATCTGTGTTTAATGTATATTAATACTTCATAAATTACATAATTCATCTATCTCTATCATCTATGTATCTATATCTACCAATCATCTATCATCTCTCTACCTACCTACCTATCTATTCATAAAATTTTCTTTTCCTAGAAAGATTTTGAAAATCTGAAAGTACAATATTATACTAATGTGTTTCAATGTATATAATATAGTATTTATCATGTAGTAAATACTCAGTTCTATCATTGAACAGAAGTAAATCCAGTTGGAACTAAATTGTTTTCACTCTTTTCCCCTGCTATACAGTCAGTTGTACTATGGTGTGTAAAACAGGAAACTGGAAACACAAATTGCGATTCTAAGCCTTTTGTGTTTCAGCTCTGTCACTGAGCACAGCTGTCACTCTGTCACTCTGAGCCCTCCGTTGCTCATCAACACTATAGGTGCACACTAAACATCTACAATGTACAGCCAATACTCTACAGAGTCATGGTGATAGTTACATGTAGGTTATTGGGTGGGGGATTAATCGTACTTTAGATATGATTTTTATGTTTTAACAGTTGTTACCCCTTGAGTTCCAGCTTTGAGAAGATGTAGGAAATTGTCACAATAGTCTAAATCTTTTTCAAATATTTCCAAGGCCAGGAGCCTCTGTAGCCAGAATGCTTCTGCATGCTGGGCCTACAGTTCATTACTTCCTTACTTAATCCTTCAGATAACTTGGTGCAGAGGAGAGCCACGGCTTCTCAACTGTATGTTCCTTCCCTTACTTGATTTAATCTTCTTTGTTAAAAATAACAGGCCTGAAAGGACATGCTCAGTAATCCTGCCTCATCGCTCCACAGAGACCCTTTTTTAATTCTACAGCATTCTTTGTCCAGCCTGTGACAGACAAGTCTCATTTCATTTCAACCTGTGTACTGCATGTGAAATCAAAGATGCATTCTAACTGGCATCTGTCCTCCCCTCCCCCCACATACTACATGTATCCGGTTGAAAATGACACACAAAAGAGCAGAATCTTTCTCTGGAAAGGAATTTTTCTTTTTCAATGATGTTTTGTTTTGTTTGTTTGTTTGTTTTGGTGGACATTATATTGTCTTTTCAGTTGTAACTCGGTGGATTTTTTCCCTACTGTGAAAAGATCAAATGTTGTATCATATGCTTTAAAAATACTAGCATCTCCAAATAAACAAACAAACAAACAAATAAATACTAGCATGTCTAGCAAACAAAACCCAGATATCAGGAATGAATTGCCTCTTTTTGAGTTACAGAGATCACCCAGCATTAAAATCCAATACTCCTTTCTATACTTTAGAACTTCACAGTTCACAGGATGGCTAAAGATACCACAGACTTGCATCACAGAATCCAGGGACACCAATCTGGTACTCACCCTGAAGCTTCATTACCTACTGACTAGCAGTTATGATACTTATAGCAGTTATGATGCTTAAAGGCACTAAGCATACGCCCAGAGGAGACAAGAGAGCCTCAGTCTCACCCACCTACAGACTCAGCAAAACCAATGACTGACCTTATAAGACAGACTTACTGGTACAAAAGGGGCCCAGTGCTACCTAAGTAACCACTAGTTCCTGGGACTTGGGCCTACTTTGTGAGGGGAAGCCCATGCCTGGCACTAGTAAAGGGGCCGAGAACCTGTGGCTGGAAAGGTCATAGGTGCTAAGGAAGAAACCAATACTATTATTATGCTAAATAGACATGGTATTAAAATGACTCTGAATGAATTGTTTCTATGCCCATCTCTGCTCCCCCATCAGAAAAGCCTCTCCTTACAGGATACAGTAACTAACCCAGAGACCTCCAACAGACCCACACACACAGAACAAAAGACTGTGGAGTGCTTAGTTCTAAATGGGACATTTATGCCATACCTCTTGTCCCAAGGTTTCAGGGATCTCTGTGGAAGAAGAGACAGAACGATTCTAAGACCCATAGGTGGCCGATAGCACCACAGAAACAGCACTTTACGGACGCAGCAAAACAAACGCATATATGAACTCACAGGGATTGTGAAAACACACGAGACCTGCACAAGTTCCTGCCAGACAGGAGGGGAAGGACGTGACATCCCAGCACTAGCTGAGTAAGGAGCACCATGTACTTGATATGATCAAATGCATGAAATTCCCATAGAAATCATACAAATCTTGCGCTAGCATTTATGGAAAAAACCTTGGAAATGCTAGGCTTATATGTTGAAATTTGGAACAGCAACAAAACAACTGTGCTCTTCTTATACATTGTAGTTTTTTGTTTTGTTTTGGGGACACAGCTCCTTTCCCATAATTCATTCTGAAACCAATTGACCTAATTGTTGGTAGCGTGACATTGCCTGATAAACTTTGTGCCCATATATTTAAAACCACTGCCATCCTGGCTGCAGACAGGTCTGGAAGTTTGGAGGGCAGACAGGAAAGCTGGCCAAGAACAGTCACTTAGGCAGCAGACATAATGGATTTCTAACAGCGGTAGTCTTGACAGAGAAAGAATGCCTACTCTTTCCTGAATAACTCAAGAGGGTACTCGCAGCCCCTAGACCGTTTTTCCCACTGACTTCGTGGCCGTCAGAAAGCTTGTGCTGTGGGGCCAGTAACCTTCCTGGGAGAGCGGGGGACAGATTAGGAATCTCCCTTTGACTAACAAGCAGTTCAGCTAGTAGACTCACTCTGATTAAGGTAGAGCGATCCTAGCCGGAAGCAGAGTACACGCCACATCCTGATCAGTCCTTAGAAGTTAAATAATTAATTCGGCATTGTACAAATGAAGCAGTAAATTATGTTTCTTTATGTTAGGGTCAGCATTAAGTACATCTTTTCACTCTTAAGTTTTTATTGCATGATTTTTTAAGTTGATAAAAATTAAATTTATAGGTGTGTGTGTATGTGTGTGTGTGTGTGTAAATATGTGTGTGCCATGCCAAGTACACAGAGGTCAAAGGGCATCCCTCAGAAGCCAGCTCTCTTCTGTAGGAGCTCAGGCTGTAAATCTTGAAGGCGGGACCCTGTGCACACAGAGCCATCTAGCCAGACTTACCTCTTGAAAAATTCTTGGTTTTGTTGTTGTTGTTGTTATTTTGTTTAAAAATCTTATTTAAAACTGGCAGATGACATATATATTTTATAATGTACAACAGGACATTTAAAAACATATATACATTTGTTGAATGATAAATGTAGCTAAATAAATGCATTACTTATTTATTTACAACAAATAATACATTCATCTCAGATTTCAAAAACACATGATAGCATGATTACACAGAGGTACATCTGTGTAAGAATCTTTTGAAATGTATTGCTCTTACCTAAAGCATTTCTTTAGCTTCCCTTTCTGCCTCTTGGGGCCACCTTTGTACTCTATTTGTCTAGGAGAAAAACCTAAAACTGTGGCTGGAGCGATGATTCATTAGTTAATAGCCTGTGTTGCTCCTCCAGAGGACCAGAGCTTGGTTCCCAACACCTCACCCAGCAGCTCACAACTGCCTACAAGCTCACTGGGGGATCTGATGCTTAGTCTTGGCCTCCGGAGGAGAGGCGCCTACACACTCACACACACACACATGCACAGACACACACACACACACACACACACACACACACACACACACACACACACTAGAAAAGTTGATAGAGTCTTAATGGCTTTGTAGGCGTCACTTTGAGTTCCTCTGCTGTGATGTCATCTGGTTTTAATGGATTTTCCCCCAGATTGCACCAGCATTCATCCTGAGACTCTGAGGTTTACTTTCTGTCAGCTTAAATACTGAAATTAAATCTTTAGGATGTGCTGTGTAAAGAAAGCATTGACTAATTTAATTTCTTAAAGTGATAAGTTAGAGAAAATATCATTGAACAAATTGTGTAACTACTCTTAAGATACTCACAGGTGATATTTTTATATGACTTTTGGGAAATTATCAGACACATTTCTTTTCACTGTAGCAACTCATTTGGGGAATTTAGTTTAGCCCCAGGAACCTTAACTTTTCAATGACCTGGCCAGACAAAAGGCAGCTAAATGTATCATTCGGTGGTTAATTGGCAGGATAAGGAACTTAACTTTGGCTGCCTTTGGACTCAGCCTGAACTATCTGATTTCCTGCTTCTCAGACCTCCACCTCCTGCTATTACTGTTATTAAACATCTAATTCAGGATTCTCATGCCTTACCATCACACAAGGGCAAGTCAAGACACGTTCTGGGTTTTTTCTTCTGAACTGTATGTTATTTTTTTAACAAATGAAGGAATGAACTTTAAATGGTACTTGGATAAAATGCACTGAACAATTTTAATATATTATAAGACAACCTTAAAAGTTGCAGAGAGTGATAGAGCTGGATTATATGAGATGATTTGTAAATCATCAGCCTACAGTGAGTTATTCTTTCCAACAGTTCTGTTATCAGAGCTGAGAATCAGTCAGATTCTAAGAAGTGGAACTAAACCAACTTCTAGCGGCCAGGGGGCTGTCAATCGCCTTTCAGCCATGCATTCTTGTATAATTGCAAAGCAGGTGGATCACCTGGCACCCCCATATGTTCAGGGTTCCCTAGCTAAGAGCTGGTGCCATTCTTCCTAATGAAGCTTGGGCTTTTTGCCCAATTGTCTGGGAATTAATTATTTAGAAAACCTTTTGTGATACTCCAGATGTGGAAGTCTTTTGAAGTCTTATCTATGGCACAGTTATTTTATGAAAGGACCATGGCATTTATATATTGCACAGATTCTCTCATTACTAAAAAGAAAACTTGGAAGATGGGTGTAGTAGCTTTGGCTAAGGAACTAAGGAGACAAGGATCTGCTGTTATTATTTGATGGAACTGTGGTTAATATTTAATTCCATTCACTTATGGGAGCGCAGAAGCCACCTGCCTGACCTGGAGCACAGTAGCTATTGTCTGCCTGGATCTCTCCTTAGCCGTGACTTCTAGAACATGAAACGGAGAGATCAGAAGCTTTTAAAACTCGCATCCGAAGCCCTAAGAGGAAGTGCACTGCCACAGAGCAGACCTGCGTGGATTTTGTCCTTACTGTATTTACTAGCTGGCGCATTTGTCGGTCAAGCTTTCTTTTTAAAAGCAAGAAAAACTTCTTGACGTTTTCCATGACTCCCCCAAATTCGCACATTCTGACATTCTTTCCCGTAAATTAGTTAACGTGTTTGCAACAGCCGCTTTAAAGTCCTTGTCTGCTAATAAAAACAGCCGGACCGTCTAGCGGGCGCTTCCGTCCACGGTCCTTTTCCTCAGTTGTGGGTCAGGTTTCCGGTGCCCGGCATTGCTCCGTTGTGTTTGGGTATAGTGACTGGCAAGAGTTGACAGCTTCTTTGCTTTATTTCTTCCCTGCATGTTTTGAATGTCATTCTGTTAGTTCGTTGGTGGCGCGTGGACGACTGGCTTAGGGCTGGTTAGGTGCTAGGACAGGATCCTTAGTAGAGTCTCAAGATGTGGCACTTTCATAGGAAGTCTGGGTTCCTTCCAAGTTCCGCTGATGTGACTGGGTCACTGGTCCTCGCTTTCTGAATAATCCTCTTTTTTTCAGAAATTTGCTGTCAGCTTAACTTTATTTCTCGGTAGCCCATTAGAGCTGCTGTTTTCTATCTGGCCTCTATACCACTGGACCCCACGAAAAGCTAGGGACGTGCCCAAGGGGCAGTGAATAAATGTGTCGCTGATCTGCTTTGCTGCCCTTCTTCAGGCTTTGTGTCCTTGCAGTGCGTACTTTCTTTTGTATATTCAGATTGATTAAAATTACTTTGCTCAAACTTTATATTGGTAGGAAAGTTAATTTGATATAAGTAAGCTGTTCCGCAAATACCAGCAGAGAAATGTAAACTGTAGAAATGAAAGTGTGTTTTTTATACATAGGCACAAGGTACCTAGCTATATGTAATGCCACCTACATAGTGCTTCTCTCTGCTTCTGAAACTAGATTAGCTAGCATTTTCCATTTGTGTTGTGCTAGGTGGAGTCTTGGAACTTTATATCTATTGATTTTTGTTTTTTAAATTTTCAAACATTTATGATAGAAAGTATAAATGTCGAGCCAGGGGTGGTGGCACACGCTTTTAATCCCAGCACTCGGGAGGCAGAGGCAGTGGAATTGCTGTGAGTTTGAGGCCAGCTTGGTCTACAAAGTGAGTCCAGGACAGCCAAGGCTACACAGAGAGACCCTGTCTTGAAAAAAAAGAAAGAAAAGAAAAGAAAAAAGAAAGTATAAGTCATCCTGATGTGTCAGTTAGTCAACTCCAATAACTTCCTCTGTCCAAATCTTCTCTAGTTGCCTATAATGTGCATGATTCTGTGTGTAAATATATATACACAGTTTAAATGAAAATTTCTCATCTGCGCTGACAACGCTTTCTCCAAGAGCCAAAGACCACCCAACTAAAAAAGCCCAATACCAGGCACAGGAAACCTTCTTTCTAGTTGTTATAAGGGTTTTCCAAGAGACTCCTAAATCATAAAGTCCATTTCTATTGTCCTTGGTTGACACAAAGAAGTGAAGTCTGAAGACACAATATTGCTCAAGACGACTCAGTGCACTTCATACACATGGCCCAGAGTCCTGTGAGCTAGAACTGACTTCAATACCTCCTCATGAAGACAAGCTTTCATGGTACCAGAAGGTGTTGTGCACGCTTTCAGAGGAGGAAAGCAGTCAAAAGTCCTACCATCTGTGATACGTATGAACCACCACAACAGCTATCATGGCACAGTAATCCTAAGTCCGTGGTAGCGGCATGCACATGTCGGTGGTACCCTGAAGCTCTTTAATTGGAGTTATGACCCACGCAACAATAGGGCAACTGTGTCTGATTCTAGAAACCTAGCTAGCTACTCAGGGCTACTGACATCATGGATCGGGCTAGTGACGTCATGGATCTTGGAGGAGGGCCTACAACCCCGACTTTCCTGAGTCAGGATGACCTCTAGGTGCATCCTCAACATTTGTCCTCATATCCACAAATAAGCATAATCTTTATCTAAGTAGCTCATCAAGAAAACTTTTCATGAAACATACAGAGACCTTTACAGAAAACCACAAAATGCAGAGCTGTGGACCCCAGTCCCAATGGGTACATCTACAAAACACCCCCATAACCTAAGACTCAGGGGCATCAGGTGGAAAAATTCCAAGAGCCACAGAGAGTTTGCTGTGAGGTTTTATTCCCTAGAAACATCCGAAGCTGCAACCACTGAAGTCTCGCCAGCATTGATTGTTTAACCCTGAGCTGGACAAAGATGACACCAAACAGGCATGCCAAAGTAGACCTGGAAACCCCCCTGAGACCTCGACCCTTCCCAAAGAACTACAGGCAGCAAAGGAAGGAAAAAAGCTGGAGCATTAGGCTTCTCCAGATGACAGCACCTCAGCTGGTTACTCAGTGCCAGGTGCTCAGCTCTGAAAACATACCTACAAATACACAAGCTGAACAGGTTATATTTAGGAATATATATGTATTTACATATATGCATATAACAACAATAATTGAAAAAGAGGTTATGCATTTGAAAGAGACAAAGAAGATATATAATATAGAGAGAGAGGGGGGAGGGAGGAGAGAGAGAGAGAGAGAGAGAGAGAGAGAGAGAGAGAGAGAGAGAGAGAGAGAGAACATGGGAGGGAGAAATAATGTAATTATATTATAATCCCCCAAATAAAAGAAAAAAGAAGCAATTCCTAATGTTACCTCACATCCTCCCTCTTATTATTATAAGACTTTTCTTCCACAGCTAATAAATATATAGAATACTTCCATTTTTTCTTATAATTATTTGTTAAAATAATTTTTGTTTATAATGTATTTCTTCACACCTTGAATATTAGTGATTATATCTTAAGGTTCTGTTTACTGCATCTCTGTTTTTTGTGTTCTAGTTTGCATAAACCTAAAGAAATTAGTGTACTCAGAGTAGACTTTTGTAGACTATTCATCTGAGTTTTTACATGATTTCTTCTGCATCACACCAGGATGCACCTAATTGCCATTCTCTTCAGGATATTAAGATTGATAAGTGGGGTCAGCTGGTGTTAGCCTCATCATATATTGTAGAATTTCTCAAGAGTTCCTGGTCTAATTGTTCAGAGACTATTAGCAATCTTTGCCTTCAGGTTACTTAACTCATTATTGCATCATTTATTATTCATTCATTTATTAAACATTTGTGCATTTCAAACATAGTGCTAAGCACATTTTACACACACACACACACACACACACACACACGTATAACAATAAAATGGCCCTTGAAGAACATTTTACATATGTGCCAAGAGTGGCACAGACCATAGAGCATGTCCTCGTGGAAAACTAAATTTCTTTTATAAAAGGATGTCTCCAATTTAGAAGGCTAAGAAGTAACAGACATGGCTTAGAGCTTTAAGGCTGGAGAAATATGTATGGTTGGTAGGGTTTTATTTTTGTTGTTTTTGTTTTGTTTGTTTTTTGAGAATGTCATAATCGGTGTTAGATAAGTGAGTTCAAATCCTGATGAGAAGACTCTACATCATCAGCATGTGTGGGAGTAGAATTAGAGTCATTATTTTGCCTTAATTATTTTGCAATAAGATAATGCAATCTTTTAAAAAATCCATTCGTAATATCATATTACACTTTTTATTGCCACAAGTCTATTTACAATTTGTTGTGTTTATTTTACAGAGAAAATTTCCCTTTAGTTGTTTTTATATGGATTAAATATTCATCAGTCTTTAAAAGTTCTTTCTTCTAAAGTCATTTCTAAATTCACTACACACAGTCTTAACTGTGAACATTTGTTTAGTTAATGAGGCTTTTAAGAAGCCTACAAATTATGTTTCTTTAAAGTTCATCTAAACTTTCTGAGATATCATTTTGTTTTGAGACAGAATTTCCCAAGCTGGCTTCAACTATGTAGCCATGGACGTAGCTGAGGATGACTTTGAACTCCTGATCTTCCTGCCATTGCCTCTCTCCCTCGCGTTAGGAAGACAGATGTGGTCCAGCCACCTTTGTGTGATAAGGCTCAAACCCATGGGCCCCTGCATGCTGGTCAAACTTTTCCACCAACTGAGTTATACTCTGTACCTTGAACTTGGTTTTCTACATTGTGGACATCAAGCAAGGGTCACCAGAGAAACACAGATGTGACACCTCTGAGGACAATTACAGTGATTTCATGCACCCTTTCCAATAAAAGTCCACAGTACCCACTAGTTATCTGATGACATCCTGGGGACATCAATGATTGAGATTTACAAACCACTGAGTCTTCGTGGGATTTATATTCCAATGCCTAGTTAGTTTGATTAAAGACTGAAATTCAACAGATGAATGTTTTTATCCCTGTTAAAGTTCCAAATGTTACCCGATATCATAATATACTGACAATATACTGAGGAAAATGATTTTTATTATACACACTCTCTAACATACAAAGGAATAGTTAAAATTAATATTTCAGAGGTCAGGAAACATGAGCCAGCATGATATATTTCTAAACCATTAAATTCTTTTCTATATCTGGATTGTACAATAGCATTCGCTGGGTGTGAAAAAAAAAGAATTTGGGAGTAATATATGATTATATTTGAAAAGACCTCAAAGATAGGAAGAGTTTGTCTTTTTGTAGTGTAAACTGAGTGTGTGTGTGTGTGTGTGTGTGTGTGTGTGTGTGTGTGTGTGTGTGTGGTATACATATAGGAGCTCGGTTAATAGAAAGAATAAAATGGCAACTGCTATCACCTTTAGAATAAAATCTTGGCCTATGTTACTATGGGCATTTGTGTATAACTGAGTCTCATTTATTTATTCATTTATTCAGTGATTTTTTTAATACTTTATTGGAGCTGGAGAGATGACTCAGTGGTTAAGAGCGTGTGTTGCTCTTTTCAAAGGACCAGGATTCAGTTCCCAGAACCCACATGGTTGCTAATGACTGTTTTGCAAATTGTAAACCAGAGGATCTGACAGCCTCTTCTAGCCTCTGTGGATAGTGTACACAGTGGTACAAGACAGGTGTGCCAACAAAACATATAAATAAGTAAAACTTTTAAAATATTTTATTTTAAATTACATGTGTACGCATGTGTGCAGATGTGCATATTGGCAGTCAGGTGCTGGCTGGGCCTAGCAGAGCATATTAGATCTCCTGACACTGAAGTCACAGGCATCTGGGAGATACTTAGCATGGGTGCCGGGAACCACACTTAGATCCTCTCAAGAGCAGTTTATGCTCTTAACCACTGGGGCATCCCTCCACCCCCACAGCATTCATTTAGATTTATTAAATCTGTGTACTCCTAGCCCAATGTACATGCAAATATTGAATCTGATCTCGTTTTATGAAGTTAAAAACATATTGTGTATATATGTATAATTGGAAAGACCCCTGCTCTACAGTCTATTATAATAAAAGCCTTAATCACATCACGTATCTACTCCGAAATCTTACACATTATCTCAGATATGTAAATTTTACCTCAGTTCTAATATCTGATATGTCTAGTTTTATTTCCCGTTCACTTTGTTGGTATATTTTGGTATTTCTTGTTAAAGTTATTTTTTATAAAACTGTGTTTGTTTCTCAGTTTCTGTTACCCTGGCTATCACAGAAATAATTGAGACACTTTTATATTTGTTTAATAATAAGTTTCAAAACACAATAACTGAGCAGTTATTACTCTATTCTTTTTTCTTTTTTAACTTATTATAATGTATTCATATTGCATCCCAATTGTTATCCCCATACTTGTATCTTCCCATTCCCACCCACCCTCCCTCTTCCGCCCTCTTCCTCTCCCCTAGACCTCTGCCCATGCCTGAATCCCCGACTTCCTCTTCTAGCTCCTCCTCCCCTGGCTGGCAGGAAGTCCAGCCCTATTTCTCTCCCTTGCTCAGTGATTGGCTGTAAGCTGCTTTATCTGCACGCAAGGGGACAATTGGGGAGCAGTGTTTACACAACAATGCAGTTTCTTTCTCAGTAACACTTTCATTCCATCATCCCAAACATGACAACAGGTTTGCAGGAGACAGGCAGGGCCAACGCCATCTGAGGCACCATATAGATTGGAATCAACTGGCCTCTTGCACACTGTGATTCTGCAGCCTTGCCCCAGGGTTCACCTTGTCTGAATATGTATTATTTAATGAATAAAACTGGACTAAAATTGCCCACTTTACAACTGTGGGGCTACAGCATGTAAGCCATTCATCTGGCCCTGACCTAGAATCTCCTTTTGAAAGCTCTGAGTACTTACGGTGGAAAAAACAGGATCTAATACTGTGAAAGTAAAACACTTTTATTTGTAATTTGAGGGCCCAGAGAAGGCCCAATAAGTGTTATATTCCTGATATTTTTAAATTAAGTTTTTGGCTATAATCAAAGTGATGGGCCACATTGTGGCATTTCAATCCACATTTGTCATTATCTATCCCTTGTTCACATTTATCCCTCAACCCACTTCTCCATCTTCCCTCCCACTTACTGCTGGTCTTCCCCTCCACCACTGTATACTGAATTTTATTCAGCTATGAGGAAAAATGAAGTCATGACTTTTACGGGAAAATGGGTGGAACTAGAGATCACCATGCGAAATGAAATAAAGCAGACTGAAGACAAACACCTCATGCTTTCTCTCTTACATGGAATGAGAAACTTGTTGCATTTTATTGTCTAGAGCAGACTTCTAGAAATGCTATAGCATGCATTTGTCTTTCATCCATAACCAAATAAAATGAACTATAAATAAACACCTCATGTTGTTTGCTAAATTGTTTGTGCATCATCAAGTTTCTGTTGCTAAGACAAAACAGTTGAGACAAACAACTTAAAATGATTTATTTCAGCTCAACTTTTCTTTTTTGTTGTTGTTATTTGTTTGTTTTTTTATTTTTTTGTTTTTTGTTTTACAAGACAAAGTTTCTCTGTATAGCCTTGGCTGTCCTAGACTCGAATTGTGGACCAGACTGGCCTTGAACTCACAGAGATCTGCATGCCTCTACCCCCCTGAGTGCTGGGATTAAAGGCATGCGCCATCATGCCTGGCTTCACCTCAACTTTTCAAAGGTTCTTTGGCTCAGTTGATTTAAGGCCTTATAGGAGACGGGTGATAGAAAAGCAGCTCACCTCACCGATCCCAGGAAGTGGGAAAGAGGAAACCAAGTACGTCTCCAAGAGTCTCAGTACATCCTTAATAGGCCACCACATCAGCTTGGAAACATGCTTTCAACGTGAGCTTACTGAAAATATTTAAGATTAAAAAATATATATACCAGTTGATGTTTTCACTTTTGGATATTAAAAAGTACCAAAGCAGCTGCAAATATTATCTAATTTTATGTTCACTTATGCCATCTGCAAGATTCTTCATGTCTGTGACAGTCAGTATGTCTGTTAGAGATACTCTTTGGATAAATGAAATCTAGCTGGGCCATACACTTGACTCTTAAAACCACGGAACATCAGACAGCAACGTGTGATTTCACAATGGCTTTTAACACGCCATCCAGAGTCTGTTGTTAATCTTCATGAGTTTGTGCACTTCTTACAGTTGCTTTTACTATTGATTTGCAGTTTTACTCCATAGTGATCAGAAGGAATAGAAGGAGCAGTTTCAATATCCTTATGTTTACTGGGACCTGCGTTGTGTAGTAGCATGTGATTTATGGTAGAGGAGGGCTTTGCCTGATGAGATCCGTGTGTGTTCTCTGGTGTCTGTGCAGAATGTGTGTAGATGGCTGCTAGGTCCATTTTACTTATAAAGACATTTGACTTCAACGGTTCTCTATTTTTTTTTTTTTTCATGTGACCAGTCTATTGGTGAGAGTAGTATGTAGGCTTAGATTTCTCAAAACCTACTTTATTTAGGGTCCTTAAACGCTTCAACCTCACTTCTAACCGACTGACCAAAGGAAGAGAAAAAAGAATGTTAATAGGTGAATTAAAAATACCCTGTGAGTAACAATTAAGGCATTAAGTTGAGGAGCAGATTCAATACTCTACTTTTTGTTCTATCATCCCTATATATTTCTGCATTCCCTGTCCTCAATAGTTCCTGCCTCACAAATATGGCTGTCAAATATATTGGGCCAGAAGGCTGAAGATGATGCTCCAACGTTATAGAGAGTTTTGGGTGACTGTTCAGGCAGCAAACCGTCGCTGTCATTTTCTCATTTTGGAAGCTGCTAACCTACACTTCCTGTCTACTCAGATAATTAATTTTATTCCTTTTCAAGTCTCTGATGGGGTTGAAGACAAGATAGTTTAGTTTTACAGTTAAGCTTAGTTGTTTAGGGGTTAAGAGGTTTTTAGGTCTAGATAGATGTTTTAAGTTGATAAAGATGAGATATGATAGATACTGATTTACATTCAGAATTTTAGACTCACAAAGATGGGAAAGATGTTTTCAAGGTTGCCAAATACAAACAGCCAATACACTATGAATGTAATGTTTATATAATTCCTGATTGTTTCATGGTTCTCCTTGCTGTAGATAGTTTATTGTATATATGTATAATAATATAAATGTACATGTAAAAAAAGAAAAATAATAAATAATAAAAATACAAAAGAAAGAACATTTATAGGAAAAGGGGGTTGTGGACCTGTTTAGACATAGTTCCCTGGGCCAATTCCACTCTGCGTTATCAGAATACCAACATTCTGGTCCAACGCCAAACAGCAACAGGAATCCACAGCAGTGGAAAGATCTAGCAGAAACGGCAAGGCTCTGCACAAGTCAGTGGAAGTTGCTAGAATCAGCAGGAGTACCACAAGAGGTTCTCTGGAACATTTCCCTCTGCAAAGTGAAGACCAAGGAAGACTAGGAAAGACCACTGAAGAGTTCACGGTGTCACAGTGCAGCAATGCTGAAGTGTCATCCCCACTGAAGAGCTCACGGTGTCCCAGTGCAGCAATGCTGAAGTGTCATCCCACTGAAGAGTTCATGGTGTCACAGTGCAGCAATGCTGAAGTGTCATCCCCACTGAAGAGCTCACGGTGTCACAGTGCAGTAATGCTGAAGTGTCATCCCACTGAAGAGATCACGGTGTCCCAGTGCAGCAATGCTGAAGTGTCATCCCCACTGAAGAGCTCACGGTGTCCCAGTGCAGCAATGCTGAAGTGTCATCCCACTGAAGAGTTCACGGTGTCCCAGTGCAGCAATGCTGAAGTGTCATCCCACTGAAGAGCTCACGGTGTCCCAGTGCAGCAATGCTGAAGTGTCATCCCCACTGAAGAGATCACGGTGTCCCAGTGCAGCAATGCTGAAGTGTCATCCCACTGAAGAGATCACGGTGTCCCAGTGCAGCAATGCTGAAGTGTCATCCCCACTGAAGAGCTCACGGTGTCCCAGTGCAGCAATGCTGAAGTGTCATCCCCACTGAAGAGCTCACGGTGTCCCAGCGCAGCAATGCTGAAGTGTCATCCCCACTGAAGAGTTCACGGTGTCACAGTGCAGCAATGCTGAAGTGTCATCCCGCTGAAGAGCTCACGGTGTCCCAGTGCAGCAATGCTGAAGTGTCATCCCCACTGAAGAGCTCACGGTGTCCCAGTGCAGCAATGCTAAAGTGTCATCCCCACTGAAGAGTTCACGGTGTCACAGTGCAGCAATGCTGAAGTGTCATTTCACTGTCCTTGGGATTCTGTTTATCCCTTCCACACATCACATGCCCTCCCACAGGGCATCTTCCAGAAAAACATCACATGACACAACTGAGTCTTAAAAGAAACCAGAAACTTCCACTTCGGTAGTATATTAAAGTAAGAGACTCACTATTATTGGTTCGGGGGTTGTTTGTGATTTTATCTGTGCATTTGGCAAAAGTAGGTGTATCTGTGTGTTTGGTGCATGTGTGTTCAGAAATATCTTCCTGGTGGATTGTTCACTTAATCAGCAGAAAGTAAGCCTTTTTTTTCTCTTAAACCCTCTTTTTCTCTTCTAATTAGTGTTGGTTCTTATTATTTTATCTGCTATTAGAGTAGACAGATTGATGGTCTTCTGAGCTTATTTGCTTAGAGTTTTACAGCCTTCATCCTAAAGTGATGCCTATATTGGTAGTGGTGGGCTTTTGCTGGAGGTAGAAAAAAGATAGATTCTGTTTCTAATCCAATCTACCAGTGTGTTTTTATTCAGAAATTTAGATAATTACTATTCGGTTATTATAGAAAGATTTGTTTGTACTCAGCTTGTTTACTTTGTGGGCTTTTTGTTGTATCTTCTGCAACTGGCTTTTTGGTCATGAATTCCTTTTTCTGTCCTTTTATCATAGATTTTTTTTCCTTTAGTAATGACAAATATTTTTGCCGGGTATAATAGTCTTGATTGGAAGTTGGTATATTTGATCATGAAAAAAACATTACTTCATCCCTCTTTCTTTTAATTCTTTTATTGAATAATCAACTGTTACTCTTATTGCCCTGCCTTCATATGTGGTTTGGCTCTTCTCTTTTACAGCTTTCAGTATACTTTCCTTTGTCTGTAACTTTAGTTTCTTTTCTTTCTTAAAAATTATTTATTTTTTCTTTTATGTACATTGGTGTTTTGCCTTCACGTGTCTGTGTGAGGGAATCGGAGGCCCTGGAGTTGGAGTTCCAGCAGTTGTGAACTGCCAAGTGGGTTCTGGGAGTTGAACCTGGGTCTTCTGGAAGAGCAGCCAGTGCCAATCCCTGAGCCATCTCTCCAACCCTAACTATAATACAGCAGCGAGAGTCCTTGTCCTGCCTACCTGGTGTTCTGTATGCCCTTTGTGTCTGTATGGGCATCTCTCTAGTCTTGGGGTTTTTTTTTTTCCTTTGATTTTACTGGTGATTTGAGTCTTTGCGTGGCCATAATTGATGGATTTGGGCTTTTCAGAGTTTTCTGGCATTCTTCCAGGTTCTGTTCATATTTTTCCTTAAATTATTCTTTGGATTGTGTTGAGTGATACTCTTCCTCCACCTCTGCTTCAAGCTCTGCTCTTACACACTCTGCGTGCTCCATTCTTTTGATGACACTTTGCACTGAGAATTGTATTTGACTTGTTGGGACTTTTGTTTCCAGCATCATTTCAATTTGGCTTTTCTTCTTTGGTCTATGTCTTAATTAAATTCTATTTTCATGCTCTGAATTGACTTCCTTATTTCATTTACATGTTTGTGTTTGTTTCCTTGGGACACCTTTATGTCCTCTCTGAATTCTTTGAACATGTTTATAATCATTCTTTTGAATTCTTCCAATATGATTTATTCTATGTCAGTCCCATTAAGAACCCTTACTGTGGGTCTGTAACTTCCGGAGGCAACACACTGTTTACATCGTGTGTGTGTGTGTGTGTGTGTGTGTGTGTGTGTGTGTGTGTGTGTGGTTTTGGTTTTGGTTTTGGCTTTTCTGCATTGAGACTTGTATATTTGGAATTAGTTTGTTGGCTGAGTTTCATTTGCTTATTCATTGCTTTGTATGCAAGTGTCCTTTCCTTTTCAGGGGAATTTGTCCATCATTTCTATTTTCTGAGTGAGGTACTCTAGTTCCTCACACTTCTTGGGTTGTCTTTTGTATAGATTTGCTCAGGTAGACTGGGTAGTTCAGTTAGGTTCCATGTTTTCTTTGTGTCCTGGGAAAGCACTGATGCCACAGACTTGCTTTTCTTCTAGGTTCTTCTAGGCAGCACTCTAGTCTGCCTGGGGTACCTTGCTGGCTCATCCCTGGTGCTTCATGAGCTTTTCTGAGACCATGCACGCTGTTTTAGTCAGAAACCACTTCTTGAAAGGGATGGAAAACTACCCAAGCAAGCAGAGCAGCGTCCCTGGAATCTGACGTTTGGCTATAGATGATGAATGAGAACAAAGTGTCAAACAAATTAATGTTTAAATAGGCATTTGCTTTTAGATTCATTTGCTTACCAAAAACTTTTCATCAGTGCCTGATTTGGGAGGGGGCAGTGGGAGAGGGGAGGTTGTACCTAGATTCCTACCCTAAGAGTTTAAAAGAGTCCACTATTCTTTTGGCTTCAAAAGTTAGCCCGTGGCCCAGGTTTGTTCAAGATAAACACAGCACATATCCAAGGATTGGTTCAAAGATGGCCTCATGGCTCTGGTTAAGTTAAGGAGAGAATAACTGGGTCTTAGTAAAAAACAAAAACCAAAAACCAAAATAACAAGTTTTTTTCTCCTTTTATAATTTGGTACTTGCCTATGCAGAGCCAATGGAAGAAAACAAAGAGCCAATAGAGGAAGAGGAGGGTGGGAGGACAGCAGGGGAGAATGGAGTCAAGACGTAATCCTTTGAATATCTGACATCAGATACAAAAGGTCAAATTTATTCCTTAAAATTACCCAGTATTTTTGTTTCAATTTAGGAGAAATACAACTAAGTTATAATCTTATTCATCAGCTTTTCAAGCAAGTGCACGGCAGAAGTTTGGAAGCAGCAAAATTTGTATGCCTGGGCCAGCAGAACTAGGGATAATGGGTATCTGTCAGCAAAGGTCACTGTGACCCATGAACAAGAGACAAAGTTTGTCAATACAGAGAGAGAGAGAGAGAGAAGCCACAGAACAAATTCCAGTCTGAAAAGATTGGGGAGATAATTCTTTACAACAAAGAATCAGCCATTAATCACAAAGCTGTTATAACTGAGTCTGAGCCCAGAGGTTTTTCTAATGAATGAGAGAGCCCTACTTACTAGAAACCAAACTAGCACTAAAATGAACAAGCACGCTGGATTGTTGAGCCATCATTCTTTTTAGATAGGGCTGAATTATTCTCAGAGCAGAGGGCGAAATAATTACACAGTCAGAAGTACAAAACAGATGCAAAAATTCCTCCCTCTCTTGGGAAATGCAAATGTGAAGTCAACCAACAAGCAGGCAGCTAATAGATAAGAAGGCTGAAGGCATCAGAGAGTGGGGACAGAGAGTCCGAGCAGCAGGGGCTCCAATAGTGTGTGACCCATGAGGGTCTTACAGAGATTTTTTTAAAGGTTCTTTCAAAAGGAAAAGAAAGATTAAACCTTTTGGCTGAAAAAAAATTGTGATGTTTATTATAATGTGACTATCTGTATGATTTGTCACTATAAAATATGACGTCACTATATATAGTCTCTATTTTAGACACATTCCATGTGTGTGTGTGTGTGTGTGTGTGTGTGTGTGTGTGTGTGTGTGTGTTATTCATTTTAGAGAGGAGAGCTACAAATTCAAAGGTTCTCAAGACCCATGAAAGTCATAACACTGCCCTATTTTGACACCATGCCAGATGGATTTTTACCATTTATAGCTACCCTTTCCATGTTTCTCCACTAAAAGCCTTCAAGAATGGAAGGTTTATTTACCCAGACTCTCTTACAATTGAGTGGCATGTGTTCAGTTCAACTACTGTAATACAAGACACCCACTAAATAGTACATTTAAAAAACACCTTAAAGAGGGAAAAATAGTGATTTCTAAGTTAAAAGTGAGAGTCCTTAACTCTCCACCATGCAACTGGCCCGATGTTCTAGACGCAGTGGAGACAAGGGCTGTTGGAAGGGATGCTCAAAATATCCCTCCAAAGGCTGGCGTATAGATCATGGCGCTAATTCTCTATCTCTGTTGAGGGGGATCTGTTCCATTTGCTCAGGGAAAACATCTAGAAAGGAGAGCAAGAAACGGTAAGTTTTAGCTGATAAAGAAGGATGACGTTCAGGAAGTAGACACATGATTTTTGAAGGAGGATATGAAGCTAATTGTTTTTATATGTTTAACTCTGTCACTGTTTTTTCTCCTAGTTGATCAGTGCACAAAAAATAAAAATATAATTAATAGTGAAAATGTGAAATCAAATGTGAAGCTCACAGCTTCAGACTGGCTTTTCTAATTGTATAGAAGTTAATTGAGATGTATAGCCTTTGGGTCTGGCTAAATTCATTGAATTGCATTTTTTTATTTGAAAGTTATTTTACAATAAAATAAATACAATTTTAATTATTAAATACCACATAATAAGAGTAACTATCTTGTCATTGAAATTATAATTATAATAAGAACTATAATTAAGATAGACACATTGGATATTAGTATTAGTTTTCCATTTCAGAAAGTATTGTCTGCCATAGGCATCACAATGATGAGGTAAGTCTGCCTAAATGATAGCACCCTTAGAAACAGCAGTAGTCAAACATGATGCAAGCCTCACAGACTCTGGTCTAAGCAGGCAATGACTAAAACAAAGCCATTCATTGCTATACAGCTTTTAGACAGGAGTGAAACTTGTAACAAAATTACGGGTCCCTCTACAGTTGTGTACCAGTGCTTTTCAGAACATATGTACGTGTGTGTGTGTGTGTGTGTGTGTGTGTGTGTGTGTGTGTGTCCATGAAACCTAAAATCCCCTGGATGGCTGTGCTGTACCCATGCTGTTTCATTACCTCCCAAGTGAATCTACACTTTCTAATCCAATTTTAATATCTTTCTGTGCCAAACATGTTTTATGTTACTCCAGTTCTCAAAAGCAATTTTTCTTCCTATTATTTCAAAATTCAAATTTCCTTTTATGTTACATTGCTTTTCCTGGACTCAATTCAAATCCGTTCTCTATTCTTGACGTCTTTTAGGTTACTGTGACATTTTTCTGCTTTGTACTCATAAAACTTTCTTCTTAGCTTTATGCCTGCAAGCTTACCTAAGAAGATCAATATACAAACCATTTAGCATAGAACGATGAATCAAAGAAGAAAGGGAATTGTCTTAAGATATTATTTGCTGGTAAAGTCATGGCTGTTGGAGGAAAATCTATATCACTAATTTACTATACCAGCACAATCGCTAACAATAATCTATAAACATTTGTACTTATGCCCACAGATATGTGTAGTCCTCACCCCTCATCAAGAAAACTCCCCTTTACAACAGAAGGAAGCCACTATAGAAGGTCATAATAAATAAAAATGCAGAGTTTGAGAGCCCAGTTTCAGTGGCTACATCTACAAAACACTCCCGCCCCCAAGGCTCAGAGAATGTTGCAGAACAGGGGGGCAGAAAAACAAGACAATCAGAGAACTGGCTGTGAAACTGGTCTTCTAATAACACCAGAAGTGGCATTCTCAGATTGTAAATGTTTTTATTTCCTCTGATGGGGATGAGTTGAGTGCTATTCCCAAGCCTTTCTAACACTTTTGGAACTCTTGCTGGATGGTTCGACTCTGCTGTTCTGGCTCAAACTTCTCTTAAGCTGACTGACTCAAACTGTCTTCTCTTGGCTTTTTACTGAATTGCTCTGCCTGGTGTAGAGGAATGTTGATTCATAACATGTTTGTTCTGGCAAGAGATCACATGCAAAGATCATCTAGGTTCATGTGACCTGGCTGGCAAGAGATCACATCCAAAGATCTTGGTCTATGTGATCTGGCTGGAATACAAACACACCTTTAATCCAGGAGACAGAAACAAACAGATCTGAGTTCAAGTCCAGCCTGATAAAGAGCAAGTTTCAGGTAAAGAAAAGCTTAGGTCCAGGCATGGTGATACATGCCTTTAATCCTAAACAGTGAAGGTAAAGTGAGTTTGTAGAAGGAAGCACCCATGTTTGACAGTGATGCTTAATTGAGTGGCAGAAAAGGTGACAAATCAGAGATTTGACAGGATAGGATACGCCCAACTCTTACTAGAAGAGAGAGGAAAAGGAAGCTACTTAAGAGGCAGTTTTACAGAGAGAGGAGGCAGCTTTACCAGGACAGCAATGGAGAGATGGGTTGCAGAGAGAACTCAGGTGAACACTGACCAAGGCAAAACATGAGAAGGAACCAGAAGACTAGAACAGATTGCTGATTTAGTTTGGGCCAATCAGAGCAATTCAGAGGCCAAGAGAGAAGCCAGATTGAATAAATCAGCTGAGAGAAGAGTTTGAGCCAGAACAGCTGAGTTGAACCAGCCAGCCCAGATCTCAGAAAGAACAAGCAAGGGTGAGCTTATTCAGCAGTAAGTCTCAAAAGCTGAAAACATTATGGGCCTAAGTTAGATTGTACAGAGGCTAGAAGCTTCCAGGACTAGGCCTAGGTTAGCAAAAGAAGGCAGTGAGCCTCTCACATAACAACTGAGGCAGGAGAATAAAAGTTACCTTTACAGCCTGGCCTCAGACTAATTCTGGCAATATGTTGTAATATTCTGGCTCCTTCCCTTTCTCTGACTTATTCTGTCTTCACCTGTGTCTAGCTTGTCCCCTCTGCAACCTGTTCTGTAAAACTGCCCCAGTAAAAACCTCTTGGTGAAAAAAAACTTCCTTCTCTGTCTCTGTACTGCTCTTGAGTAGCCTTGTGAGAGTTGGGTTTTTCCTGTATCTGGCTCATTCTGTCAGATCTTCCTTTAGTTTGTCACTTTGTCAGCTCCTCAACTAGACGTCACTTTCAAACATGGCTGTTCCTTTCTATAAACTAGCCATACCATCATTACTTGGGATTAAAGGTGTGAACGAAGGGCAAGTGTTATTACTATCCAGATCATATTGTAATCCAGAGTGTGCCGGCATTCCAGCCATATCACATAGACTTGTGAAGTTTTTGGATGTGATCCCTGGCCAGAGCAGCCCTGTGGCTGGATTAAAATTCCTCTACAATAAATTCTCATTAACATGACTGGCCAAATGTGAACTAAACAAGTTTGACACCAGGGTAGGTGCCAGTCTGCATGGGGAGAACCCACAAGGCCTCAAACCTACACAAAGAACTAGCAGCAACCAAGGAGTGCTGAGAGCATGGGAGATGGTCCTCCACAGAAACATGTACACCAACTGGTTGTCCAGTGCTAAACGGCTGGCCTTGAAAACATACAGGCAATTAACATTGTACAGACTCAACAACTTATAGTTAAAACACATGTATGTGCAAAATACATGTACACATTTAATAACAATTAGTGAGAAAAGAGGCCCATGAGCTTCGTGCATTGGGGGAAGGGAAGCTGGGAGAGAGACAGGGAAGGGAGAAATGTCACAATTGCATTCTGATTCTCCCCCCCAAAAAATGTTATTTGATTTCAAATTTGTGTATTTTGAATCTTCTTAGCCAGGAAACAACTTTCTGAAGATATTTTTGTCTATCTCACATTTCTTGTGCACACATTGCACCATAAAATCATAGCACAAACCCATGGAAAATAGCAGACAGAACCCTGAGTACACTGCCAAAAATACTGAAATCTCCAGATCCTCTTGGAGATCCGAGAGTTTACGATGATTTTAATTATAATAAGGAAACATTTGTCATTTCCCTACAGATTTGAAAGGAACTGTGGAGTACTTCAGGGATTAAACGTACAAACAGATATGAGCATCTAAACAGTTTGGTTCTATTAGCTAAATCATTAAGAAAGTAGTAAAAATGTAAATAATACTTTTCTAATTTTTTTCTTTACTTTGAGACTATAATGATTTTCATAAAATATGCTATTAATAGTAACAGTTTGCTGTGATCACTTAAAATGGGTCAATATATATCTATGTATGTAATCATAAGAGACCTCCAGGTTTTTAGGCGGAGCTTACGATTTGCTGTGGACCCTGATGCAAGGTGAAACAGCATAAAAGCAACAGTGGAAAAAACACTGCTTCTTGTTGCTAAAAATAAAGTAGAGTTGCTCCAGACAGGATCCTCTACAGATTTTCTTTGAATGAGAAAGCAATATAGACATGGGAATTAAGTACATATTTGCATCGTGTTGTCTTCCCTTACAAAACCCGCATTCCGGTTGTTAAGTGTCATGCCATGTATTTTAGCTAACCCTATGAATTGAGTGTACGTGGGTATTTATCTAAAATTAAAGTTCTTCATGACCACTTCTAGCTTGGCTTTAGGCTTCATGTTCTTTCGTTCAGATGCTTCTGACTCACACTAATTCGCCATTTCAGAAGGCGAAGCACAGCACTGTTTATTCCCCAAAACAGACGCTAATAATAAATAGCACAGCACTGTTTATTCCCCAAAACAGGCGCTAATAATAAATTGCATTTGTTGATCATAAGCTTAAATTTTTTTGGATCTTTATACAAATTATCTTGCTTAATACTTTAGGAATATTGCAATCTTGTTGTTTCTGTTTCAAAGATAGGAAAGAGAAAGGGTGCAGAGGTTGAGTAGAGAGCTAAAGATAGCTAATTCGTAAATTATAGAGTCGTTTGCCATGGCTCTAGAACAGCCCAACAGACAACGGTGTCCAGCAGGTTCCACGGACATTTCTCCTCTTCAAAAAATAAAGTAAGTCGGGTGCTGTACTACATACATTTATTTCTACCATTTAAAATGTATTTTCAGTTAAAAAAAAAAAAGAAGAAGAAGAAGTAAACTAACTCATAGACCTTAGAAATTGACTTGTAGTCCCCCAAAAACTCAATCAATTAATTATAAAATCCAATGCATGTATCAAATCATTCAAATACTTTCACAGTTCACGATTTTCTTTTCCCCTGAAAAGGCCTCAAGAATTTATTTATTCACTTCACATGCTGATTGCAGCCCTCTCCCTATCCCGTTTCTCTTCCCTCATCCCCTGATTCCCTTTCCGCTACACCTCAGAGAAGAGGACCCTCAAAACACCACAGTGTATCAAGTCCCATCAAGACTGAGCACATTCTCTTTCCGTGTGGCCTGGTGAGGCAGCCCCTCCAGGAGGAACTGATCAAAAAGCAGGCAGCAGGCTCCACGTTAGAGGCAGCCCCTGCTCCCCTTACTGGGGGACCCACATGAAGACTAAGCTGCCCATGAGCTACCTCTGTGTAGGGGGCATAGATCCAGTCCATGAGTGGTGACCCTTGGTTGGTGCTTCAGTCTCCACAAGCCCCCTGGGCCAAGGTTAGTTGACGCTGTTGGACTTCTTGTGGAGGTCCGGTGCCTTATGGGTCTTTCTAACCTTCCGCTCTACCATAAGGCTCCCTTTGCTCTGCCCAGTGTTCGGCAGTGAGTCAGCTTGCTCTGGGGAATCACCTTTCTCTGTCTCCTAAACTCTGCCATGCCTGCCTGGCTTTCACGTGGGTTCCAGAGATGGCCAATTTCAGTACTCACGCTGGCATGCAAGCGATTTGTCCACGGAGCCATCTCCCCCTCGGTGTCTCACCATGCAGCTCAGGCTTACAATGAGGTCTGTATGAAGCCCAGGCTTGCTTTCAACTTGACATCCTCCTGCCGCGGCTCCTCAGGGCTAGAATCACAGGCAACAGCTTTTTGGGTAGAGGTACATGTAGCTATTTTACAGATTTTTGTTTTTCTATTTTTTGGAGACTTAGAAAGGGTTCTTAGTCTGATTCTATTTTATAAACGAAATTATTCTCTTAAGATATCGGGAAAAGTTAATTAATCAGTAGCCTCATTGGGGTGTTTCTGTCTCCTGACAGCACCACTATTTCAGCGTGCTTTAGACCTGAGAAAATTATTCATTTTTTTCAGTCACAACTGTGAATTTGAACATTTGTTTCCATGTTAAGGATCATCCTTCCTAATGGAAAGTTTTATTGACATCATCATCAGGCTTTTCAGGAAAACTGTGCCAGTAGCTCTACACGAGGTGGATAATTCTAAAAGAGGTTATAGGGTCACCAGGAAATATTTTCCTAACTTCAAATTTTATATTTTATTAATTTAAAAATAATTAAAACCTTTCAAAATGCATAAGGATTCAAAAATTTCTACCTAGTCACCATTTAAACCTTTTGTTATTTTTATTTTTAAATTAAATAAAGATTCTAATTACATAAATCCCCAGGCTACATTTTCCTAAATTAATCTTCAATATGAATTATCATGTGAAATGTGAATTTTTATTATGATTTCTACCTATGGACAAATGTTGTTATATCTGCATATATTTAATACAATTTTTGAATCCTTATCCCTTAAATATGCTATTAAACCTTTTTACAGAATAAAGACAACACTGAAACAGTTTTTTTAAGGGAGGAATTGAAACAGCCCTGAGTAAAGTATTAACTAATTTTATTTTTAATTTTTTTCTTCTTTTCAAATCCAGAATCAGCAATGTTTTACAGTGTCTGTAAGCTGTTGACGTTGCCAATATCTTTCTGGTGTTTTGGTGTAGCTGTAGGTTGCTTCCTAAGATGTTCTGAGTGAGGCACCCTGAACAAGCAAGGCTGCAAACTTCTGCTCTGCCTGGAAGTAGCTTGTTTAGAAACAAGCTGGGGACACGAGCCTTGGAACAGAGCGGAGCAGAGACGGCCGTTTTTAAAAGATCTGTGGCATCTTTGTGTTACGGATGAGGACAATCCCGCCATCAGAGTCCCGGGTGAGACAGGCTCTGACCCTAACTGAGAGCACAGCTATCCCTAGGTAACAGTGCTATGTGCAACCAGCTATTCCCAAGGCTGCGTGTGGTCGCCGCAGTCCCCGCCGCTCCACGCCTCAGCCGCGGTGTGCGGACTGTGTCAGATCATTTGCAGAGCTGACTTTCTCTTACCTTTAATGGCTTAGCTAAATCTTGTTTGCCGGGTTGTTTTACTCAGAGCATCCAATTATATAGATTTCTGGGACTTTCTTATATCTTACCATACAAATATTTTAATTGTGGGTTTTTTTTTTTTAATTCTGGCCCCTCTCGAGATAGGCTTCTTTTTGTTTGCTGTACTGCATGCCTTCTATCGTGATAGGCACACACGCAGCCAGCTGTCAACGGGGCTGTGTTTGTTTAATAAACAAGTGTTAAATGAGCATATTTTTTATCGTAATGAATGACGAGTGTAGCAAACAGAGGCAGAGTACTTTGGCCCGGAGGAAATGCTAGGATCTCTGACAGTTCATTTGGAAAAGGACAAATGGGATGAAGGTGACTTTGAAATCAAAGCAGGAATCATAGTTGATTGACAGGCTGTTTTGGTTGTTTGGTTTTTTTCCTTAAGAAATAAGTGAAGAGGGAGCTCGTAGAAGAGCCATGCAGTGCAGGCCAAGCCAGAGGAGCTCTCATTGCATTAAGATGACTAAAGAAAGAAGACACTGGGAATCCATGAGCTGGATAAATGCCTTGAACTGCAGCCAGCCTGTAATGGCTTCATAACTGGACAACACTGTCTAAAAAGGAAGGAAGACAAGATGAGAGGGGCCTGCCTGCCCCATTGCCCCTGCTGTGAAACCCGGGCCTGTGCTACGAGCATTTTGAAGGTTTATCATAACATCTAAGTTGCTCATTGCTTATTTTTATTTTCTGAGGTGAAGGTCATCATTGCCATTTGCTTTACAAAGAAGACCAGGGGAAACATTCAGAAAAAATGACATTTTACCTGAAAGGGGATCTTGGTGAGGTCTTGGGATGGGCAATCCATAGGTAGAGTGAGTAGCCATGTTGTCAGGCCTTGTGTAAAATACCAGAGCTGGTGGGCACATCCTAGGAAAGAGACCTCGCATCCAACCCAGGAACCCAAGCTTGTCAGAGACTCATTCACCACAACGAATTGTATTTCCAGTTGATTAAATGGGTGAGAAAGAGAACTGCCAAAATAGAATATTCTGTGGCATTATTATTTGATTGTATATGTGACATACTTTTTATTCATTCTAAATTTATGTTGCCCAGAGTTCAGGGCTGAGATAATAAAAACAATTTCCTGATAGCTATATTAAACTCTGTAATCTTATTTCCTTTGCCTACATGATTTATTTCCAACTCATTTTTATAGCTCAAAACAGTCTTGCATTTGATGACAAGTTTTTAGGGTTTGTGGTAGATAAGTTTTATATTTTCCCTGACACTATTTTGGCATCTTAATATATCTAAATAGCCTTCTCTCAAAATCCACTCATAGCATCCACTCATCTCAGGCAATCTGCAGAGGCACCTCAGATGCTAAAGCTTTTCTTTTTTCTCCTCTCTGGACTTACCCATCCATTGCTGATAAAGAGCTAAGTGTCCCTACTCATAGGCAGGCCACCTAACTCTCGCACTAGAGCGTCCTGTGAGGCTTACATTTGTGGTGATACCATAACTGTTTTCTTATCTTTGTTAACCCCTTTTTATTTCAGTCTGTTCATTTTCTCCCTTGTCCTTTTCCATCCTTTTTTGTCCTCTTGGGTAGGGCCAAGAGTACTCACAACATATTACATTAGGGGTGAAAGGGTTCTCCTAATGGTACGCTGGTAAAGGCAAGTGCAGGGCAGGAAAGTGACAGACAGCACTTTTCAGACTTCTGACTTCAAATAGTTCCACATACATTTTGTACTGTCTTTGAGAGTCAGTATTTAAAATTGGTTCAAGACACATTTTGAGACATTAATAGTAATTGTTCCCTGGATTTGCAACAGCTCTCTTGTGGTAGTTTTTAGTCATTAACTAATTAATTAAGCTATGTATTTATTTTGCATCCTGATCTCAGCTTCCATTTCCTCTTCTCCTCCCAGTCTCTCCCACTCTCCTTCAATCCCCTACCAAGGCCCCGAAGAGGAGGCCTCTCATGGACATCAGTCAGCCTTGTCATATCAAGTTGCAGTAAGACTTGTCGCCTCTTCTTTCAGTGATGCTAGACAAGGCAGCCCAGCTAAGGGAAAGAGATCCAAAGGCAGCAACATAGTCCGAGACAGCCCCTGCTTCCACTTTAGTTGCCCCATGTGAGGACCCAGCTGCACAACTGTTACATATACACAGAGGGCCTCGGTCTGTCCCATGCATGCTTTCGGGCTGTTCAGTCCCTGTGAGCCTCTATGGGCCCAAGTTAGCTGATTCAGTAGGTTTTCTTGTGGTGTCCTTGACCCCTCTGGCTCCTTCAGTCCTTCCTCCTCCTCTTCCACCGGATTCCTCAAGCTCCATTTAATGTTTGCCTGTGGGTCTCTGCATCAGTTTCCATCAGTTGCTGGGTGAAAGCCTTTCAGATGACTGAAAGCAATCCCCATCAAGATTCCAAGACAACTCTTGTGGTAGTTTAGTGAGAAATGTCCCCCATAGGCTCAGATATTTGACACCTGGCTCCAAGTTGGCAGCATTGTTTGGGAAGGTTAAAGTGATGCAGCCTGGAGGAAGGATGTCAGGAAAGACCTGCTCTAGGAGTTCACAGACTCAGCCCAGTTCCAGTTTGCTCTCTCTGCTCCATCTTTACATTTGAAGCTGCTGTCCTCAGTTTCCCCATATTGACACCATGCCTGCCACTTGCTCCCCACCTTGATGAGTTCTTGCTTGGTTATGGTGTTTTATCACAACAACAGAAAAGATAACACACCCTTTCTATATTCTTGAAACATCAAAATAGAAATCCTATCATTAAGAATTTCAAATGTAATTAAAATTATTTGCCACTGCTTCTTCTTCTTTTTGGGGGGGGAGGGGGTGGCAATTAAACACTCCAGACTGTGTTATCTCAAAAGGAACAAGTTTTTTTTTACTAAGCTTTAATGTGAAGCAGGGTCGCTTCTGAGAAATGAATACTCTAGAAAATTAAAACTCCAAGTTTCAAATTGATCTTCAGAAAGGCCTGAGGAAAGGAAATGGCTCTAGGTGGTATGGGCAGAACTAAAGTCTTCTGTTGTATTTTGAGACAGTCACACTATGTAGCTTATGTTGTACTTCACATCCTCAGCCTTAAGTAGCAGCGGTGATGGACGTTTGCAACCAACAGTAGCGGAGATTTAAAGTTTTGATGAAGAAAAGGCTCAACCTATATCCTGGTGCCACCAACACCAGCAGAGATTTAAAGTCTTGATGAAAGGTTCAACTTATATCCTGGGTTGCTAAGCAATGAAAATCCTTTGGATTATGTTGTAATGAGGATTTTTGAGGAGATAGAGTAACTCCATCTTATGAACTTAGGGCCCACATCAGATTAACATGCCTCACTTAGTTGTTACTCTAGCAAACAACACTTGAAAAGGTATATTGCCTGCTTCATCTCTACAGCTTGGTGGATAAAACGTTAGAATCTTGGAATGCTATATAGCTAAAGACCTCAGTCATTTAATTCAACTCTCTCACATTTTTAACAAAGAAAAGTTCCTACTCAGGCTGCATAAATAGCACAGAGCCCCAATGAAAGTTCCAGAAGCCATCGTCCAGTGTTCTTCTGTGTTAAAAATAATGTTTTTCCCCAGTAGCAAAAAGAAGGTACACAACAAAGCACTCCTCATTTTCCACCTGTCCCCCGAGGATAAGGTGAAGTTTCAGAAGGATGTCACATCATGGAAGTTCTAGGAGGTTTAGAAATTCTAGAAATGAAAGGACCAGCAGCAAAAGCCACAGCAACATGCTGGTAATGGCAGCATCTGTTTTGTCTTGTCTATTTCTCCTGAAGTTCTAGAGACCAAATCCACAGCCTCACAAGTTCTTTACCACTGAGCTACACAGACTTGTTCCTGTTCAGTACCATAGGTGCACTAATAAAGCTTTATAACTAGAGTTCTTTGGAAAAAAACCGCCACGCCAAGAAGATCATTCATGGCTTTTAGTCAAAACTCTGACTATGTGAAGTTCAGGAGGCTCAAGTCAACATGCGCAGCTTCCAGATGTAGATGTTGGTTGTTATGACTCATATGCAGCATGTGTTTAGACTTTGATTTTGATGCTGTGTTGTGAAATTCATTCAGATAGGTAGCATCAAGCAGTCATCTTAATACATATCCTTATGGCCAGAGATCAGCACAGCTCTCGTCTCTCATAAGAGAAGCTTCTAATTGTGATGAATCACAGCTTAAACACAAAGACTCTAGTCAACATGCGGAGAATGAGTGGCTGTGGAGCGCTCAACCCCAATGGATGCCTGTACTACATAACACATGCTCCTTAGGGCTTAGGGGACATTGTATAATACAGATGGGGCAGGATGGTGAGAGCCAGAGTTTGAGGAAGACTCTGTGACGTCATGCCCTCTGGCCATAATGGGGATGTTGTGTGAACTCACAGCAGCTGCCGATGCCTGTGAAATACACTCATGATATCAAGCCGGTCAACACTCTGTCATCGATGAGAAGGGGGTCATGAGGACTCTAGCCTTGAACTGTTGATGGCTAGTGGCCGCTGTAGGAGGGAGAGCCATTGTTCTTCAGAGGGGTGACCTCTCCGCCGGTTGTTCACAGCCCAGTGAACGGCCCTACACTCATGTGCATAGACGCACATTAATGAGCAGCTCTAATCGGCCTCAGTTGGTTACAGAGGGGAAGTGAATCTGAAGCTGAGATGAGGATACAGGAAGGATTCTGGGAGAGATGGGAGGAGGGTGGTTAGACAGAACATGTTGTGTACATGCATGCAATTCTCAATCTATAGAAGAGAAGCTTAAAAATTAAATGTGTATCTTTAACTTAATAACATGCCCCCCCAAATCTCACAAGTACTAGCATAATCTAATACTGTTGAGATTCTACTCATCTTTTCCCAAAGATACTTTCTCCATATAGTATAGTGTAAGGTGTTTTCTCTGCCATTTTAAAATTTCCCACCAAATACTGACTGATTGCTTCAAGTTCTTAGTGTAACGTGGAAGGTTTCTTACATAAGGATAGTTGTTCAAAGGATCATTGTTTATGAAAAACAAAAGTCTATGGCATTAAAATGTGTCAGGTGGTTGAACAACTTACCGAAAGAAACAGCGAGGGGAGGTAGGAGAAGATGCTGTCTTTCCCCCTTTTTTTTTTTTTTCTTTTTTCCCATTTTCATCAGTTACTCAGAAAGCAATGCACAGACTGTCTTCTACCCACTCTTTTATTCCAAAGCACAAGGGGCCTGTGAGAAAAGACTAGTCTGCTAAATATGAGAATTCAAAATAGATTTAATTAATTAATTTTGTTCATTATGTTAACAATATTTTTCCTTTATGCTATACTCTTATATTTATTTGACTTTTAAAACAAGTTGAAAAAGTTATGATCTGGAAGCAAGGGAATCACTTTAAAAAAAAAAAAAGATTTTTATTTACTTTTATATGTATGGGTGTTTGGCCTGCAGTGCCAACAGAGGCCAGAAGTCATCACATCCTTGGCAACTAGAGTTACAGGCAGTTATTAGTCTCCCTGTGGGTGCTGGGAACTGAACATCACTTTATAATAGTATAGTTTAATGAGTTTAGGCAACTTTCATTAGTTCTGAAATACATATCATAACTGGCAGGAAACATTTTCAACAATTCATTTCCTCATGTTTATTTGCAGCCAAATCCCTCTTAACTTCAGACAACCCCTTGTTTATTTCTAAGGCCACAGTTTTAAGAAAACGTTCGGCTTCTCCAGTCTTAATATAAAGATTCAACGTTTTAGTCAAGTTTCCATTGCTGTGATAAAACACCAGCAACAACAGCGACTTGAAGAAGACAGGGTTTACCTTCTTGTTTATGGTTTATGTTCCATCATAAGGGGAAGTGAGAAGAGGAGCCGCAGCAGAGACCGTGGAGGAGCACCTGCACACTGCTTTGTTCTCCGCGGCTTCCTCAATTTGCTCTTTTATATGCAACCCAGCACTGTTTGCCTAGGGATGGTGCCACTCACAGTGGGCTGCCCTCCCCCCACGTCATCTTAATCAACAAAATGTTCCCCCAGACTTGCCAATATTATGGAAACAGTTTTTCAACTGACCAATATGACCCTAGCTTGTGTCAAGGTGACTAAAAACTAACCAATGTACAGAAATACGATCATATGGCTGCATATTCACTGTGGTGACTAAGATGAAACAGGCAACCAAGGAAAAGTATTGACAGGAGTGTGTCACAAACTCTCTCATGCACTGCTAACGTACAAGTACAAAGCACAATCTAAGGGAGTGATTCTAACATACTTCTATGTACATTTCCAACAACATGTATGCTGCATACACACATACATGTACTTGTGAAATTCTTGAGTGGCTATGGTAAACTCAGGAGAATCGGGATTCACTCTGAGAAATCATAATCCAAGCCATAATTGTACCTTTTAGTGATGAACAATACAAATTAGCCGCCTTGCTGTAAAGCAAATGTCTCCAGATATGAACTGCATCTTTTCTTCTGCAAACAGAAAATTGTATGTTTGAGACATGGCTATGGGGTCGTTTGGGAAACTGAGTTAATTTGCTTCATGCTTGCTCTCTATTCTCACTGGAGTATGAATGAATGATTAGATAACTTAATAACAGTTCATAAGAGTTTATTGTTTTGTTTTCGGGATGACTTACTAGAAGATCAGCAGATTCATTCCCATGTCTGCTCTCACTTCGCCTCCGGATATCCTCCTATCCAGAACCCTGTGACGAAACTGCTCTAGTCAGTTCCTTGTTGCTGCGACCAAACTACCGACAATCTTCAACTTAATATTCATTGTTACAACTTACATTTGTTTCGTCTTATAGTATCAGGGAGTCTATTAAGGCAGGGCAGGCACAGAATCAGGATCATGAAGTGGCTGGTCACACTCATACACAGTCAGAGCAGGGAGCAAAGAGTAAGCTGGGGACCAGCCCATCAGGATCCCCACTGACCCACTTCCCCACAAGGCCTTACCTCCTGCAGGCTCTACGGCCTTCCAACAGAGCACCCTAACCTGGAGACCATCTCTTCAAAGGCAGAGACCTAAGGCACACATCTCATAGACAGCCCAACTCAGATACTGACTTTTTCTAGAACCACAGAAGATGAGACAAAGATGGAAAGTTGGGGAGACAGCCCTTGATTTGTACCTGGAGTAATTTTCTAGTCGTTGCCATAGTTCCTCCTTATATCTTTTATTTCTAGATATTATTTGAAAAATTATTCAATTAACTAGCAAAGATATGAGTGGGTGCCAAGAACAAACAAGCATCAGATTGTATTTATACACACACACACACACACACACACACACACACACACACACACACATAAATTTGAGGAGTAAGGGAGGGGAGTGGGAGCATGGTTGGGGGTAAAGGATAGGAGAGAGGAGAGGCAAGGAAAGAAATTATATAATTACATTTCAATTAAAATAAGAAAAGCATTAAGAAAAAAATGAGACATCTCCAAAGTTGTCAGGCTAGAGGGAGATAACAAGAGTTAAGGAGTCCAGTGATAGTGACTTGGGTGATAGCTCTGTCAGGACAGCTACTTGGGACAACAGCGAAGTGTGAAGTGGTAAAAGTAGACAGAAGGACTTGAGTTTGACCCTGAGAACCATGCACAAAAAGCCAAGTGTGGTGGCGTTAGCTTTCAATACAGATGCTAACAAGACGGCGGCAGGTGAATTCCTAAGGCTCACTGGATGGCCACTCTAGCCTTCTGGGTCAATGATAGAGACTCCATTTCAACCAAACAAATAAAAAAGGTGGGTGGACCTAAAGAATGACACATGAGGTTGTGGTTTGGTCTCTACATGTACACATACACATACATATATATGTGCACATGAATACTTACCCATGTATATGTGTACACACGCACATGTATGCACACACATGCAAATGTATGCATGCATACAAAAATTGTGCCTGATCAGTATTAATTAATGGCCATACTATAAGTACTATATTACAGTAAGAAGACAAAATGAGGAAAATCAAATCAGGCTATACTTGAAACTCTTTGTATCTTTACATTTATATAAACATGAAATGATTCTAAATATTAACATAAAAGATAAGGTGATAAACATTTTATTTCCTGATCCCTCTCTCAAGCTTCAAAGGGCATCCTTTTAAAGGAAAGGTTGCTGTTTTCATTTTATACCATTCCAGACCCTTGGAATCTAAGCCATCTGGCTTGATTAATTGATTTTACTTTTGAGCTCCTGACCCCTCCAGGTCCTTCCACTACCACTCCCACTATTCTATACAACTCTCAGCTCTCCTCGCAAGGTCCAGCTGCAAGTCCCAGTATCTGTTCCAAATCCCCACTAGGTGTAGTTTCTCAGAGGACTTCTATGTTGGGCTAATATCCACTTATTAGCGAGTATGTACCATGCATGTTTTTCTGAGTCTGGGTCACTCAGGATGATCTTTTCTAGTTCCATCCATTTGCCTGCAAATTTCAAGGTTTCCTTGTTTTTAATAGCTAAGTAGTATTCCATTATGTAAATGTACCACAGTTTCTTTATCCATTCTTTGGTTAAGGGACATTTAGGCTGTTTCCAGATTCTGGCTATTGTGAATAAGGCTGCTATGAACATAGGTGAGTAAATGTCCTGTTGTAGGGTGGAGCACCCTTCCTGTATATGCCCAGGAGTGGTATAGCTGTGTCTTGAGGTATCACTATTCCCAATTTTCAGATTGATTTCCAAAGTGATTGTACAAGTTTACACTCCCACCAGCAATGGAGGAGTGTTCCCCTTTCTCCACATCCTCGCCAGCATGTGCTGTCACTTGAATTTTTGATCTTAGCCATTCTGATGGCTGTAAGATGGAATCTCAAAGTTGTTTTGAGTTGCATTTCCCTGATGACTAAGGATGTTGAGCATTTCTTTAAGTGTTTCTCAGCCATTCACTATTCCTCTGTGGAGAATTCTGTGCTTCGCCTGTGCCCCACGTTTTAACTGGGTTATTTGGTCAGGTGGTGCTTCATTTCTTAGTTCTTTCTTAAAACACATCTAGTTGGCTTAGAGGAGAGTTAGGAACTTGGCAGCAGCAGACAGGAGCTTTTCCTTTCCTTTTATGGAAGATATTTTTTTTTCTTTTACCGCTAGGGCTTGAACCTGGGACCTCACACATGCTGGATGAGCACTTGATCTCTCAGCAGCAGTCCCAGCCCAGAGAAAAACTTTTAGGACCCTAAGACTTCTCCAGAGCTTTCCAGTAAAGGGTATTCTGAGGGAAGCATGGGTAAACTGCCATTGTCCTGAAAAGCTCCACCATGTCGTTTCCCTAAAGTAACATGACAGCTCTTGTCACTCTTAGGTCAGGAAACATTAAATGCTTACGGCAAACATCCCAGATGAGAATCTTTAACTCATCTTGTGGGACTTTTAAGACCTCAGTTAAAATCGAAGTCTTTTGGGGAGTAGTGACTCATGACATTGTTCCTTAGGAATCCTGGGAACAGATGTTTTGGGTACCACCCACGATGGTTGTGTCAACTCCAAAATAAAGTGCTGAACTGAGGCAGCTTCCCAGACTAAGCTGATCACAAAGCAATTTGGGACTTAATTATTTTGGTGTCACATGGGGCCTGCAACCATCTGAATACTCCCGTGGGCAAGTAAAGCACTCACTTTTCTTAAAGAAAAGAACAGAACAGAAGCAAATGTATGGTCATAGACACAGCTGAGATATTTCAAACTACTTAAACAGCTGGGTGGTTAATGCAAGTGGGACTGGGTGATATAAGTACGTTATATATGTACATGAAAATATAATGAGACCAATTATTTTGTAAAATTAAGTATATGCTAATAGTAGACTTAATTAAGAGCTTTGTTCATGGAGTTTCTCATTTAACTTAGGTGGCTGTGTTGGAATTTCATCAGAAGCAGAGGACAAAAAAGCCAGAGAGTTGAGAAATCATATAGTCTAAGGTTGGAAAGTCTCATTAATAAGTACAGTAAAATAGGGCCTCTTTCCTGGAACCTCCCTGGTGGGTCCCATTTGTCTCAGTATCATTACTAACTGTTCCTACTGCCCAACAAAACTCTTTAAATGTTGTCTGGTTCAAATTAAGTGGCCAATCTTGAAGGTCACCAAGCCTAATACAAACTCAAGTGGTTCTTCTAGTGCCTAAGTTCCAGAGAAGCAGACTTTGAGAGTTAATGCATGTGAACACATGTGAAAACAACCAAAACCTCAAATTTCATGGTGTGTGTGTGTGTGTGTATGTGTGTGTGTGTGTGTGTGTGTGTGTGTGTGTGTGTGTGTGTGTGTTTAATATATGTGGTTTTGGTGTTTGGAATTTTTCAAATATACAACTTGAAATTTCTGAGTTTTAATAAAAATATCAATAAAATATTTTATTAGCCATGTTTAAATTTTAGTTTTCATAAAATATTAGTTTTTGACAGTTAGGGTTTCTATTGCTCTGAAGAGACACCGTGACGACAGCAAATCTTATAAAGGAAAACATTTAATTTAGGGTGGCCTACAGTTCCAGAGGTTTAGCCCATGGTCACCACTGTGAGAAGCACGGCAGCAGGCAGGCAGGCACCATGGTGGAGCAGGAGTGAGAAGCCTTTCTACATCTTCTTCTGCAGGCAGCAGAAAGAGCTGTGTGCCACTCAAAAGCCCAGTTTGAGCATCTGAGATCTCAAAGCCCACCTCCGCAGTGATGCACTTCCTCCAACAAGTCCACACCTCCTAATAGTGCCACTGCCTTTGGGCCAAGCATTCAAACACCTGAGTCTGTGGTGGCCACACCCACTCAAACCACCTCAGACAGGACAGTGAATTGGGGAGTAAGACTAGAAATCAGACTAATGTCTGAACATCACTTATATTACCTAATAGTAAGTTGTGTAAGCCGATGAACTATCTTCAAAACTGTCCTACTCTCTGAATGTCCCACAATTCACACGATGTCTATTGCCCGAATTGATTTATCACTGCCTTCCTGCTCTGACCCTTATTTCCCCAGGTTCATGTCCTATTGTTATTTATTTATTTTTGTTGTAAATAACCCCCAGGCTTATTTAGTTCTTCCCATGTGGCCATCCACTGAGGTATGAACAACTTATCTCTACCTACATATTAAAAAAAAAGTGACTTTTCCTCCAGTCAGTGGTCTTCCAATGCCAGTAACTCCTCTGAAAGGGCTGGGGCCTTGGAGGCTCTTCCCTCATCAGTGCTGGAAATTTGACTGCCTTGAGTTCATGCAGGTCCTGGGTAGGTGAGCACAGGTTAATAAGGACAGCCCAATCACAGCTAAGCTCTCATAGGTATTTATACTCGGCACTTTGGCCACAGCAAGAAGGGGTCTCCCTGAGCGAAGTCAAGAACAGCGCAAACCTATGTGCATAAAGAAATTCTTAGAATGCACGCTGGAGTTTTACATCTGGTGATCCTGACTGCACAGGCACTGCATAGAATTCCTGCTGCGCGTGGGTAAACTAGTAAAGGTGGGGAGTGTGGGGAAAACACAGAAAAAGACAGAGGAATATGAGGAGAGAGATAGTCCACAGTGACGTGTGGCCTCCTTCTGTCTGCAGTAGTCTCTTGAGTGTAGAGCACATGGGTCAGATGAGAGTGTCCTAAAAGGGGGCTGTTGTTGTTGTCGTCGTCGTCTTTAAGGGAGCTCTCTGAGTTATTTGGCAGAAATGAGAAGCTAAGCCTCCAGTTACGCTAATCAGTAAGCCCTGAGCAGGTGAAAGGGCCAGGCTTGTGGTCCATTGCAGATCCATGGGAGGGATCACCAAGACTGGACACTAACTTTTTTCCTCTGCCGGAGAAAAATGTTAATTATTACGGAGATGAGTAAAAATGTAGAAGGGTTTTAGGGCCTTGATTCTCATAGTGTGGTAGTATAGCAGCCATTTAGATGTGAAGTTAGGAAGTGTCTAGAAAAAAACATTTTCTTAGAGTTGTTCTGGAATGGGGTCTCATAACAGTTGCTGTTTGGAATGCAAATCTCCCTCCCCCCCCCCTTACTTAGTCACCCTTAAAAATGTGTCCTTTGGGCTGGAGAGATGGCTCAGTGGTTAAGGCCACTGATTGCTCTTGCAGAGGTCCTGAGTTCAATTCCCAGCAACCACATGGTGGCTTACAACCATCTATAATATGATCGGATGCATACTGTATACATAATAAATAACATTTTTTTTAAATGTGTCCTTTTTCTTGACCCACTGTCATCATAGTGTTATCAAGAGACAGTCAGGAGAGCTGGTACTTGTGGTGAGAGAGTTCTCTGCGTGAGTTCTGCCGTGTGTGACTGAGGGGCGGTTCTGTACCTGGAGAGGTTTTTATTCCACAGATTGGCTGCTCGCGTCACCTGTGATCTCACATCTCCCTGCTGGAATCAACTGCATTGTCTGCCGCAAATCATCCTGCCTGCAGGGTGTTCATTCTTAGACAAAATTACAGACTTCTTATCTATTTGTGAGGAAGCAGAGGCAGGGGAGTGTGCTGATGGGTTTCAAAGCTGAGCGCACTGACTCATTTCCAGGGAGGAGGAAGGTACGAAGATGACATGTTTCCCGTCAGTGGATTGAACCCTGGGAGGCCAGGAGCACTTTCTGTTTTACATTTAGATTAAATGCTCTTTCTCCCAGCAGCTTTCCTGGTGGTTACCACGGAAGGGATTTCGAGCAGAGCATCGTGGTGCGAGGGGTGATTACATTTCCCTCACACACTTTCTTCTAGCCTGAAAGGCGAGTGTTGATAGGCTCCCTGACTCAGCCCTCTGAAAGGCGTGTGTTGATAGGCTCCCTGACTCAGCTCTTTGAGTATCACTTTGCAGTGATGGAAACAGGCTTTCAGAGGAAGACGCTGTCTCTGGGGATTTCAGAATCAGCCATCCTCTCAAGAGCAAGGTTACCTATAAAGGCAGGTCTATGAAAATGCAAACAGTACTCTGGCTTAGAAGTGGTTATTTTCCACTTTACCTCAAAATTCGAATTCAAATTCATTTGCAGTTTGCTTTCAGTGCTGGTCCACTTCCCTCTAAATACAGGTTTTTTTTAAAAGTACATTTTTTTTTGTTTCATGGATCATCTCTTTAAGTTCTTATTTATTATGGATTGTTCTTACTTATTTGTATATAGTTTATTTACTTATCGAACTGAGAGAGATCTTTGAATTTCCTGTCACAGTAACAAATTACTATTGCGGTAGCCTCCTTAGATGTAACACATTCTGAATTAGGTGGGGTAGCTTTGCTTATGTAGTTACTACATTGCATCATACAGTGTGTTGGAGGAAAAGAAGAGGCAGGGGAAATCAATAGAAAGATCATAGAAGCATTGTACACCGTTCCTTCCCCACAACTCCCGGGACCATGCGGTCTCGTTAATCTCCAGCGCCTTACTCTCTGTGATAGGCACATCCTGTGTTTCCTCTCATCTCAAACTTGGCCCACTGAGACCTGCTGTTGCAGAGCAATATGGGCAGATGCTTTTTAAATGTGTGTTTTTTCCAGTGAATTCAAATTGAACAGCATTGTCTAGCAGGATGAGAGTGGAACACAGCACTTTTTAGCTTATGGGTACTGCTGTATAGCTCAAGTCAGAAACAACTTTAGGCTCGCTTTAACAAACTGGGTGGTCTTAGCTTAATTTCTGGCAGATTATCAGTGTGGGGTTGATGTTGACAACTGTGTCGTGAATTATGTTTGAGCTTCCCTGGTGTGGTCTGAAAGACTGTGTCTCAGTCCCACCATATGGTACAGAAGCATTAGGAAATTCCCCATTAGGAACACTAGCTACTTTAAAACTCAAAATGAGAGTCACACGATAAAAATTGTGGAATAAAGTCGGGATCCATGTAGCCTGACATTGTTGGAAGTTTTATAGTTAAAAAGGTAATGAGTTTTGGAGTAAGACATATATAGTTTTGAAAACATACAGATATGTGAAAGACACATAAAGATTTGAGAGAATTTAGCTAATTTTACCATGGAAAAGGGTAGTTTAATCTCACTAAACCTAAATATTACCATACATAAAGTTGAGATAAAACCGTGTACCCTAAGGCACAGCGAGAATCAGGTTGGAAACAGGTGGTGTACTGGCCATCTGCTATGGATTTTCATATTCCTTCCACAGCAGAAGATGTAGGTAAATTTTACTATGTATGGTGAGATAATTCTATTAAAAGCCACAGATCATCTTTTAAAAATTGGGGTAGGGGGAGTAGAAAAGATCACAGCAACGCATGCAGATAGTGAAATTGGACACAGGGAGGCATTCCATATACACTGGCAAAGGTAGGGGATTTAGTTGAGCTTTTAGACTAGAAGGCATAAACCAGGTGTGATGGAGCATGCCTTTAATCCCAGCACTCGGGAGGCAGAGGCAAGCGGATCACTGTGAGTTCAAAGCCAGCCTGGTCTACAAAGTGAGTCCAGAACAGCCAACGCTACACAGAGAAACCCTGTCTCAGAAAAAAAAAAAAATAGAAGGCATGTAATTCTGCAGGCAATTTTATCACAGTGTATTTTCTATCGGCATATTTTTAGATCACTGACTTTGCCATTCAACCGTTTCTCAGTTTATGCCTGTGTTTTTATCATGTATGAAGCCAAACCCAGGCCCTTTTTAATCTGAAAAATCACTCCTACAATAGCCAATATACTCCCATAATAGTGGAATTGATCCACTCATGAAAGTGGAGGTCATAACCTCACCATCTAAAGATCTTACTTCTTTGGACCACTGCAGCTTACCTTTAGCAAGAGGTCTGGAACCAAGATTCAAAACATGTCACATCATGAGACAGATCTCCTTTCTCTTCTCTTTCCATCCTTTCTTTCTTAAAAAATATTTTTAAAGAATTGTTTATTAAGTTATGTTGTGTGTGTATGTGTGTGTGTGCGTGCGTGCGTGCATGAGTTTATGTGCAGCACCTGTGTGCATTTGCTGGCTGGAGCACTGGATTCCCTGGAACCTAGGTTACAGATGCCTGTGGGATGCCTAGTGTAGGTTCCGGGAATCGAACCCAGATCCTTTGGAAGAGTGGCACTTTCTCTTAAACCCTAAGCCATCCTGCAGCCCTAGAAACATAAAAAATAAAAATATATTCTTTTCGTGGGCCTTGTGAAGATAGATCTTATTCTAATTGTGAGGACAAATTTTCCTTTAGGGGTTTTTAAATTTCCAAGAATCACTTTAATTTCATGGAATTGTTTCTTATTTCTCCCTTTTTAGTCATTTCTTTTAGCATAAATTATCACAAATTAAAACTCAATTACTTAGATCACTGAATAACTTGTTTAAAATTGTGCAGTGCAAATTCTTTGTACCAAGATCTATTTTGGAAAAAAAAATTATGTGTGTGTGCACAAGCATGTGCATGTGTGTGTGCACATGTGTATGCGCATGTGAGCATGTGCGTGTGTGTGGGAGCATTTGGTGTGCATGTTGGTGTGTGTATGCATGAAAGAACATGTGCATGTGTGTCTGTGTGTGCGTGAGCATGTGCATGTGCATGTGTGTATGCACACATGTATGTGCATGCAAGCATGGATGTGTGTGTGCAAGCATTTGGTGTGCATGTTGGTATGTGTATGAATGAGGGAGCATGTGTGTGTGTGTGTGTGTGTGTGTGTGTGTGTGTGTGCACGTGCGCACACACATGAGTGAGTATAGTGTGTGGAGCTACAGGCATTTGCAGGATGCCTAACTTGCTATGTGGGTTGGGATCTGACTCTGCTCACGATGTGCAACAAGTGACCTTAACAGTCATGCTCGCTCTCTACTTGCCCATGCCACCTGGGTATGTTAATATTCTCCTGTTCTATATACTGCTTCTCAAAACACTTAATGTGGCACTGTTGTGTAAAGTGTGACTAGTACTTATTGACTGACTGGTGGAGAGTTTATGTTTTAGTGTAATTTATTATAGTATCCCGAGAGATACATGAGCACACTTCTGATGCCCTTGGCTAGCTCTCCTTTCCAAACACGTGGGAACACGCCTACCAATTTCCTTTCAGAACTCTGCGACTAGGTCAGGTCAATAACTGGTGAGTAAGTTGTATGTCATCTTCAGAACAGTCAGTGAGAAGCTCCCAAGGGAAGATAAAGAAAGCAGCATGGGTAACCACGTCACTGTCTAGAGGACAGTGCCTGTGTGAGAAGTCTGACTTCATGGTGTATGTTCTGTGAACAAGAAGCAGCCCTCTGTGGTGCACTCACTGGCACTGTAAGCTTAACTTGGCACCCTGGCATTGCTTAGCTCCGCTGACTAGTTGTCTCAGAGACTGTGATAGACCAGCTAGGCTTCCACTGCTGGAGCCTCACTCACTGACCGCCTCTGACCTTCTGCCATTCATCGGTTCCTTGAGCGTCGCGTTGGTCAATGGAAATTAACTGGGCCAGCATTGTCACTACAGAGCACCCTGCATTCAGGGACTGAAATCCAATGGTGGAAAGGCAATGGCAGGGGACACGTATGAACAGGGGACACGTATGAACAGGGGACACGTATGAACAGGGGACGCATATGATCCGAGAGTTTGAAGGCATTTGTGGCAACTACATTTACATCTGACATCCCTTCCCAGTCAATCCTTCTACTCTCACCTCATCTACCCCCTTTGGGGGTTTCCACCAAGATAACCAGGAAATATATTAATACAGAATTGTTTCAAATTCCAGTGAATAAGACTCAGTGAACAAATACAGAAAGGGCACAGCTTGAGTTTGGGGGAGATCATTTGCTCAACTATCCTGTTGTTGTTGTTGTTGTTGTTTGTTAGATGACCCTAACTGAGATATTTTCTCTCATTGCCTTTTCAACTAGCTGGGAATTCCACTACACCACTGTTGATGTCATCTGTGATGTCACAAGGATGCTGGGAAATCCACTGCACCACTGTTGATGTCATCTGTGATGTCATAAGGGTGATACCCACCTACATTGCAGCCCACAGACTGGGCAGTATACAGGATCACCTTAATAGTTCAGAAGTTCTCTGGAGAAGACCAACACTGCATCTTTGGGGCAGTGTTGACACTCTCCTCGATGGTGGTATTTCTTCTGTGTTTAATGTTTTTCAGCTTCTTCCTGTTTCTTGATGGTTCCCTTGCCATGGATATGTCATCACTATCTTTCTTTGGGGGAGGGGATACACAGATCTAAGAGATTAATCTTGGGAACCAAGATGGATGTGGCACCAGCCTTGCCCTGGTGCACCTCAGGTAAATGACAGTAATCTCATTGGGTCAAACAAGGTAGAAAAGGCTCCTGTCAGGTGAATCCTGACTCTGGATGATTCCAGATGATTCTGGATGATTCCAGATGATTCTGAATGATTCTGAATGATTCTGAATGATTCTGGATGACTGAAGATGGGTTCACCATCCCCCCTCTAGCCAGAAGCTTTCTATCTATTTTAAATTCAAGACCTGGATTCTGGAGACATAGTTTCTGCCAACAGACTTTCTGAAACTTACTGTGACTCAATTTTTTCCCTGACAACTATGGATAGTGAAAGATGTGCTAAGGAGAGCACAGCTGCTGGGGTTAATGTGACTACATGATGCTGTCTGAGAACATCACGATCCTGCCGGCTGAAGATAACAGTGATGTTCTAATGTTACCGTTGCCACCGTAATTCTATTTAATTAATAGATTCTAGGCCCTTATGAACTTATTTCTGAATTGTATTTCACTTTTACCTCTAGCTAGATTGTTCTTATTCCATACATTTTTGTAAGAGTTTTCTCTGGCTTTCCAGGAGATTGGAGCTCTGTGAGGACAGATGAGTTTTAATTTTTTTTTTAGAATCCCACAGTGCCTACCATAATTCCTCTTGCTAGGTGGGAGTTCAGTGAATACTTATTAAATATTCTTTTATGTGAACACACTATGGAACATATATGCATAGGAACTATGACTTCAGAATATGTTTTGATTCACATTTGTAAAGGAGACTAAGGCAGGAGGGACACACTTGCTGTAATAAAGTACCCTGATAAAACCACTTTAAAGAAGGAAGGGCTTATTCTCCTTTAAGGTTCCAGAGACTATAGTCACCTATGGCAGGCCAGATGTGTTGCCAGGAGCAGCAGGCAGTCAGAGGTATCCACAGTCAGGAAACAAAGAGATGACTGCTTGGTTCTTGCTTGCTTTCTCTTTTTTCATCAGCCCTGGACCCCAGCCCACTAAATAGTCTCTCCCACATTTATGCTGTATCTTCTCACCTCAATTAACCCAATCTAGATAATCCCTTACAGGCACAAGAAGAGCTTTTGTTTCCACGGTGATTGTAAATCCTGTCAATTTGACAATCTGTATGAACTGTCACAGGGCATTAAGGAGACAACAGTCCTGTCTCCCATTTTCACTTCAACTTACAAAGAGAAGCAAAAAGTTCCCAAAGTCATTATGTTAAAATTTTCCTTTTAATGGAACAGTTTTGGAAATAGAAAAAGTAAATTATTTTTAATTCTCAAAGATGCAAGGTAATTCTGGCCTGAGGAGTGGACGTTCAAAAGAAATATAAAGATGGAGAGGCAAAGGAAACAGAGAGCTTTAGGCAGTGTGCTGAAAAGACAAGAGTAGCTACACAATTAGAAGTGAACCTCACTTAGAATCGCAAAGACTGTGGTGCTCATCACATGCAGCCTTAACACATTAAAAAAACAAACAGCAACTGGTGTTCCTAGATTTAGGCTCTTTTGAAATAGGCACAGGACAAGTTGTGTTGTTGTTGTTGTGTTGTTGTTGTTTTGTTTTGTTTTGTTTTAATGCAAATCAGAATTATACTCCCGTATCTGATGATTTGTTTTCGTTATTGTCTGGCACATCTTCTAGAAGAGGTTGAAAGAGGCCATCACGGTCCCACGTGTGCCATGAAAACCCAGCAGCATGTGAGGCAAACAAAAGCAATGAAAGGACATCCCAGCCCCTCCAGCGGAGAAGTCCTGCCTCTCAGTGTTGTTGTAGCAGAGTTCAAACTCAGAAGCATGACATCACCAACTCCTGTTAAAAACAGCTTACACTGATGGGAAGACAAGAATTTGGTAATATTTCAGTCAGTGGAAAATGTATGTACTGTTAGCAAGAAAGAGAAATCAGTGCCCCTATCTCCACAGGCCATTTCAATTAAATTGATTTAAAAAATGACTCTACCATAGCAGAAGTTATCTCACCAGAGTCACAGCAATAAGTCACCTCACCAAGGCAAGGAATAGAGTGACACAAGATGTTTTTGGAAAGCTCAGCTCAGACAGGTAGGACTGAAGGGACATAATGTCCCTTTCTAGAACATTTTCCAAGGGAAACCTCTGAAATCTTCTGTGAATGTCCAATAAGTATAAGCCACTTTAGACACAACTTTATTTGCACATACTATTTGACTGGCTTGGAAAAACCAATAAAATAAAAAAAGTTGTTTGCTATATAACATGAGAGTTCTGCTTAGTGTTGTCCTTCTGCAGTAAGTACAGTAAGGAGTTTTTTGTTTTGCTTTTGCAGTGTTATGATGCCGGACACACACGAATGCTTGGTGATATCTGTTGTATTAATAATGCCCAAGTATAGCTATGGAAATCTGGGATACAATCTGGTTGTTTAACCTGTGCGCAAATAATAAGGAGTGAAGTGGTGACTTTGACCTGATGTTTCAGTTGACCTAGGGTGGTAATGTGTGAAATTGCATTTGGCAGCAATGACCGGTTATCAGGGTCATTATCTCCGCTCTCTTTGTATGTATGTCCTTCCCATGATGTCAGGGGGCCCCTCTTATTTATGCAGTAAAACATATTACAATCATGGTATGTGTATAGGAAGTGCTACCTTGGCAAGGGATTAGTAATTGAGTGTCCCCTAGAATAGATCTTAGGTCTTAGGTTTTCTCAGTTCACCTTGAGAGCACCCTTGAGCCCCCTTGAGCGTCCATCTTTCGCTTCAGATTGGTGATACTCAGTCTTCAAAATACAACTAGAATATCCTGACCCCTTCTTGCCACCTCTGTTGCCATCCCAGTGTAAGTAAGATCACCTTGCTATCTCATTGTACCAGCCTAACTGCTATTTCTTATCAGTACGGGCAATAGAGTGGCCCTATGAAAACACCCCCCAAACCATGTTAGTTCTTCATGCAAAAGGCCCCAGTGCCTCGTTCTTCTACAGTGTGAAAAGGTTGTTTTCATATTCTTGGCCTCCACATAAGCTCTCACATGTGCATAATGAGTGAGAAAGAGAGAGAGAGAGAGAGGGAGAGAGACAGAGCGCTACACTTACGCATGCACGCGCGCGCGCACACACACACACACGTACACACACACGCACACACACAGCATACTGATGTAGCCAGACTTTACACAACTTTATTGAACTCTTTTTCCTCTCTCCCTACCTGACCACTATTCCTTCCAACCCCCCAACACTAGGAGAGAAAGAACAAAGGTCAGAGGGACAAAGGGCATCTGTGTTGTTAGACTACTTACTGCTGGTTAGGGGCATCGAGTTCTTTCTCGTTATGTTGAAAATTAGGATGATTGGTTTCTGGTCTCAGTTTGACATTTCACAATCCCAAACATATAATTTCTTCACATGCTTGATAAGTTGTTTTTTTTTTTTTAATGAATACTAAGGTCTAGCTAGTTACAGTAACTGTAATGGTTATCTTGTTGTTCCCTACTGAACTTCAGGGACTGAAAGGTTTGTGTATAGCACCAACATGCTTCCTTGGTCTCAGAAAAAGGAAGAGAGGAGTAGAGAGGTAGAGTTGAGTATGGTTGACTAAGCCTGCTTATGCCCTCCAGGAGTTACTGCAAGCGATGAACATTGAAGCTCCTGTCAGCCAGTGCTTTCCTCACCACCAGGTTACAGAGACCAGTCTCCTGACCCCTGGCCACCCCTGCCCCAGGTCACTAGCCAATCACTACGACCCGCCTCATCGAGGTTCCATTACAGAGGCTGAATCTTTGCAAATCTTTCCTTCCTTAAAGTCATTGTAAGCATTTCAGGCTGAGTGTAGCATTGGCTCTTGCTGGGATTTTAATTTATTTAGGAACAATTTTGTGCACTACTGCCACACAAAGAATAAAAACTCATGTCATGTGAGGTACATATTTGCAGCGGCTGCTTCTGCCTCAGTGATCAGTGTGAAATGTCTGTTCTTCAGAAACACAGGGGGGCAACACTTTCCTTTGTCGAGGATGGCACATGGCACATGCAACAGAGCATTGGAAGCAGAAGGAAAGAAGGGCACAGGCTCTCACAGAGAGAGATGGGAAGGCCAGGTAGATGAGGAATCTGCGGTTTTCGGTGTGTGCTTATGACAATAAATTACCTCAGAAGGAATGCTGTCCTGGGAAGGGAACTTTGCATTCAAAGAGGAGGAGGCTGTGGGTTTTTCATAAATATAAAGTCCTCTGTGACAAAGAATAAACAGCCCACACTTAACTAGGCTGTGTCTCTGTCTAGCAGCAAGATGCCAAGTCCTTCAGCAAAGCCACGTGACCCAGGAGGACTGGAAACTTGGCATAGAAGAAAGACTACAAGTGGCACCATCTAATTGCTTTTTTTTTTTTAATCAATTTTAGTGAGAAAAAAAGTAGAAAGAAAAGAGAAAGAAAGAAGAAAGAAGGAAAGAAAGAAAGACAACCTCCACACAACAGACTTAACACCAAATCCCTACACTGTCTTGGTTTGTTTGAAATATGTTTGCTTTAAATAGATGCAGGAAAAGGTAGACTGGCTCATAGGTTAGTAAATACATATGTGTGTGGGAGTCCGTACAATGCCCCGAACTCATTTAGACATTCTCAAAACTCACTTTCACAGGTAGAGCACACAGTAGAATGGAGGCTTGCTGCTGTTTCTCCTCATTCTTTGTCTCTTTCTTCCTTCCTTGTTGTGCTGGGTTGGACCCAGAGCTTGCTCTATCTTAGGCAAGAGTTCCACCCAACCCCAGCCTGGAATGGCTATCTTTAAGATGTCTGCCTATGTTAAATATTAAGGTCAGTAGCAAGGCCACCTCTTTTTGTGCACTAGTGCTCGAGGTAGGTGCAGAGGCGTGAAGTGTAAGTGTGTGTACCTTCCAGGACAGCTGCTGGTCCCTCCAGTCCAACATGACTGTCAATCAGGTCAGCCACCTACTCACCCTTTGCTTCTTTCTTGCCTTTTCTCAGACAGCTTAAAGGTATGATTTCAATCTTTCCGCTTTCTATTTCATTTTCCCTAGACTGCACCATTGCTATCTCTTAACATTGTCACTTCCTTCCTTCATTGTAGAATATAAACTGCATAAGGGAAATTTGATCATTTATCTTTGTCTTTAGCACTTCGTTCTTGAACTTACAGGTGCACTGAGTATGGTGGTTTGTGGGGTATAGTTTCAGTAAGTGAACGGCAAGGTGTGTGGCTGAAGAGACAAGATCATCAGTTAAGGCTGCTTCTTGCTCTTGCAGAGGGCTTGAGCCACATTCTTAGAACCCGTGTCCAGTGACTCACAGCAGCCCATCACCACAACTCCAGGAGTCTAACACCCTCCTCCATTGCACTTTTTTGGTTACCCCAAGACATGTGCCCACACCCTCCCTCCAAATACACATACATTTGGAAAACCTTTAAGAAAACGAAGGAAGGAAGGAAAGGAGGAGGGGAGAGGGAAGGAAAGGAGAAGAGAAGACTTGGCAAGGGGGACACTTTTACCTTTAAGAGGGAGGGGTCAAGAAATAATTTGGGGGAAAAAAAGAAAGAATTTGGGAGTCTCTTGCCTTTGAGCTGAGTGTCAGAGATTAATGGTTTGTTTTTAGGTGGAAGTAGAGGGTATTGCAAAATGAGGGGTGGTGATCCAAACGCCATGCCAGTCATCTTAATGCAAGTGCGGCTCATGTTATAAATGTTTAATTGGGACCTTCACTTAACAGCAATGTTCCTATCACCCGGCCCATTGAAATAGATTCTAGGTGCAGGGAGACTCCTGGGGACTGTTTAGCGAAGAAACTAACAAACACAAAGTGATACAGCCTCTCATAAGGACATTGCAAAGTGTCTGGGAAGAGTTTCACTTGTCAACAACAAAGCAGTAATACATCAAGTAGGTGGGGTCAGGGGTCTTTATGCATCTTATGATGCACAGGACAGTAGCAAACGCCATAGAGTTTTCTTGCTTAGGAAATGGATAATGCTGTTTATGGAACTCTGGTTTCCTGGGTGCTAGTGAGGTTTAGACTGACTTCTAAAATCTACGCTAGCACAGAGTCCCAACACCATTCTTTCTCCAAGACTGTAGGTGGCTGGTCTGAATTTCTTATTTTTCATTTATTTAATCAATTTACATCCTGATCCCAGCACTCTCCTTCCTCTCCTCCGAGTCCCATCCTCATACCCCCTCCACCCCTCTCTTTTTTTCTCAGAGAAGAAGGGGCCTCCAAGGGTTATCAAACAACCCAGACACCTAAAGTCACCACAGGACTAAGTGCATCCTCCTACACTGAAGCCTAACAAGGCAGCCCAGCTACGGAGAAGGGATCCAGAGGAAATTAATAGAGTCAGAGACAGCCCTTACTCTCATTGTTAGGGAACCCACATGATCACCATGCTGCGCATCTGCTGCATATGTGTAGGGGGTCTAGGCCGAGCCCATGCAAGCTCTTTGGTTGGTGGTTCAGTCTCTGTGTGCCCCCATGGGCCCAGGTTAGTTTAGTCTGAAGGTCTTTTTGTGGTCTCCTTGACCCCTCTGTCTCCCTCTATCCTTTCTCCCACTCTTCCATAAAACTCCCCAAGCTTGGCCTATTGTTTGTTGTGGGTCTCTGCATCTGTTTCCATCGGCTGCTGGGTGGAGTCTTTCAGAAGACAGTTATGCTAGGCTCCCGTCTGCAAGCATAGGAGAGTACCATTAATAGTGATATGGGTTGGCTTTCTCCCATGGGGTGGGTCTCAAGTCAGGCCCGTCATTGGTTGACCATCCCCTCAGTCTCTGCTCCATATTTACCCCTGCACTTTTTGTAGGCAAGACAGATTTTTGAGCCTAAGGTTTTATGGGTGGTGTCCCCTTCCCTCCGCTGGAAGTCCCTAGCTACAGGAGATAGCCACTTCAGTCTCCTTAACTGCCTCTTCTGAGACTCAGCCTCTCTCTCTCCTGGTCCTCCTCCCCCACCCCCACCCTCACCCCACTGTGCACATCTGATCCCTACCCCTGTTACCCTCCCCACCCCCTCTCCCACCCAGTTCCCACCCACCATCTACTTTAGATGTCTGTTTTATTTCCTGTTCTGAATGAGATTTGGCATCTTCCTTTGTGCCTTCTTTGGGTCTGTGGATTGCAGCACGGTTGTCCTAAATATTATCCACTTAAAAGTGAGCATATATCATGCATGTGTTTCTGGGTCTGGGTTACCTCACTTAGTGATCTTTTCTAGTTCCATCCATTTGCCTACAAATTTCACAGTTTCCTTGTTTTTAATATCTGAGTAGTATTACATTGTGTAAATGTATCACAGTTTCTTTATCCATTCTGCAGTTGAGGGGCATCTAGGTTATTTCCATATTTGGGCTATTATAAATAAGGGTGCTATGAACATGGTTGAGCAAATGTCCTTTTTGTATGGTATAGCAGCTTTTGGGTATATATATACCCAGGAGTGGTATACCTGGGTCTTGAGGTAGAGCTATTCCCAATTTTCTGAGGAAGCACCTCATTGATTTCCAAAGTGGTTGTACAAGTTTCCATGCCTACCAGCAATGGAGGAGTGTTCCCTTTGCTCTACATTCTTTCCAGCATGTGCTGTCACTTGAGTTTTTTATCTTAGCCATTCTGATGAGTATAAGATGGAATCTCAGAGTCGTTTTTATTTGCATTTCCTTGATGACTTGAAGAAATGCATTGAATAGTTCTTGAAGTAATTCTATGCAGTCAGAGATACCTCTGCTGAGACGTCTCTGTATAAATCTGTACCTCATTTTTAAATTTAGTTTATTGTACATAATAAAATATTCTTTTCTGAAACATAAAAAAAAATGGTTTGTTGGTATTTAACTTCTTGAGTACTTTATATATTTTGAGACATGACCTAATGATTTTTTTCTCAGTGTCCTTTGTTATATTCCCGTTTTCGTTTCTGGTTTTGTTAATTTGGATACTTTCTCTCTGCCTTTTAGTTAGTTTGGCTAAGGGTTTGTCTATCTTGCTGATTTTTTTTTCAAAGAATCAGCTTTTGCTTTTGCTGATTATTAGAATTCTTCTTTTTGTTTCTATTTTATTGATGTTACCCATAAATTTGACCCCCTACTCTTGTATGTGTTTGCTTCTTTTAGTTCTAGAGCTTTCAAACCAATAGCATGAGATCTCTCCAATTTCTTTATGAAGGCACTTAGTGCTATGAACTTTCCTCTTAGGACTGCTTTCATTCTGTCCCATAAGTTTGGGTATGATATGCCCTCCTTTACATTGAATTTTAAATGTCTTTAATTTCTTTATTTCTTCCCTGACCCAGATATCATTGAGTAGAGAGTTGTTCAGTTTCCATGAGTTTATAGGATTTCTGTTGTTGCTGAAGTCCAGCTTTAATCCATGGTGGTCTGATAAGATACAAGGAGTTATTTCAATTTTCATGCATCTGTTGAGGTTTGCTTTGTGACACAGTATATGGCCAGTTTTGGAGAAAGTTCTGTGAGGTGATGAGAAGAAAGTATATTCTTTTGTTTTGGGGTGAAATGTTCTATAGATATCTGATAGGTCTATTTGCTTCATAATTTCCATTAATTTCACTATTTTTCTGTTTAGTTTCTGTCTTGATAACCTGTCCAGTGGTAAGAGTGGTGTGTTGAAGTCTCCTACTACTGATGTGTGGAATTTGGTGTGTGATTTAAGCTTTAGTAATGTTTCTTTTATGAACGTGGGTGCCCTTGTGTTTGGGGCATAGGTATTCAGAATTGAAATGTCATCTTAGTAAATTTTCCTTTAATGAGTATGACATGTACTTCCCTATCTCTTTTGATTAATACTGGTTGATTTGTTAGATATTAGAATGGCTACCTCAGCTTGTTCTTTGGGTCTGTTTGCTTAGAAAAGTTTTTTTTACTCTCAGGTAATGTCTATCTTTGTTGGTGAGATGTGTTTCTTATATACAACAGAATGGTGGCTCCTGTTTTCTCACCCATTCTGTTAGCCTGTGTCTTTTTATTGGGGAATTGAGTTCATTGTTGTTGAGAGATGTTAATGGCCAATGATTGTTAATTTCTATTAATTTGATACTGGTGGTGTTAGTGTCTGTTTTTATGTATGTTCCCTCCTTTTGTTTTTGGTGGTGTGTAACTTTCCTGTATTCTCTTGAGTAAAGTTAATCTCTCTGGGCTGAAGTTTTCCTTCTAGTATCTTTTGTAGGGCTGGATTTTTGCATAGATATTATTTAAATTTGGTTTTGTCATGGAATATCTTGTTTTCTGCATCTATGATTAAAAGTTTTACTGGTGGTAGCCCCATCCCTCCTAGCCTCATCCTCCCCCTCCCTTCCTCCCTCCATAATTCAGAAAAGGAAGCCCCCTTATCCACACCACCCCACCTTATTAAGTTGCAACAAGACTGAGCATGCCCTCTTCCCCTGTGGACTGGCAAAACAGTCTCACCAAGGTAAAGTAATTGGAAAGCTGTCAAGAAATCCCATGCCAGAGAGAGCCTCTGCTATCCTCAATAGAGACCCACATGAAGTCTGAGCTAGCCATTGGCTACAAATATGTAGGGAGCTTATGCCCAGTCCACGCAAGGTCCTTGGTTGGTGCCCCAGTCTCAGCAGGCCCTTCTGGGTCCTGGTCAGTTGGCTCTATTGGTCTTATTGTGAAGCTCCTGCCATATCCAGGTCATGCTGAGACTGAGGCACCAACCAAGGAAACAAAGGTAACTAATGACCACAAAGAAGGAGTGTCTTCTGGACACATCAAAGTGGCTACATGTGAACTCTTAGCAGTTGTGAAGGAACTCACAAGACCAGTGGCATCCCAAGACAGATTTCGGCACAAAATCCCATTCCTAGCCATGGGAATGTTGGCAGTTGTTGGCTGCAAAAGGAGGGAGAGTCAGTCTTCTAATGATGCCTTGAATGTCTTCAGAATTGTTAAAAATAAAATTTTGCTCTTTGTAATTTTTTTTTAAGTTGTTTGCTGGATATAGCATTCTGGGCTGGCATCTGTGGTCTCTTAGGGTCAAGTGCCCAGGCCTTTTTGGCTTTTAAAGTCTCTGTTGAGAAGTCTGCTTTTATATGTTACTTGACCTTTATAATCTCTTATGGCTTTTAATATTCTCTTTGTTTTGTATATTTAGTGTTTTGATTATGTGATAGGAAATTTTTCTTTTTTGGTCCAATCTGTTAGGTGTTTTGTAAGGTTCTTGTACATTTGTAGGAATTTATTTCTTTAGGCTCAGAACATTTTCTTCTGTGATTTTGTTGAAGGTATTTTCCTGGGCTTTGAGCTAGGAATCTTCTCCTTCTTCTATTTCTATTATTCTTAGGTTTGGTTCTTTCATAATGTACCAAAATTCCTACATGTTTTATATTAGAAAAATTTCAGAATTAGCATTTTCTTTGACTGATATGTCAGTCTTCTATTGAATCTTCTATACCTGAGACTCTCTTGTATTTCTTGTATTCTGTTGGTGATACTCGTGTCAGAAGTTCCTGTTCTCTTTCCTAGGTTTTTCTTCTCCTGGATTGCCTCAGTTAGCGTTTTCTTTATTGTTTCCATTTTATTTCTCAGGTCCTTCTCCTGATTTCTTGTATTTTCCTCTATTTCTTTAAGGGATTTATTTCCTCCTTAAAGGCCTCTATCATCTTCACAGGATTAGACTTAAGGCCATTTCCTTGTGCTTCAGGTCTGTTAGGATAGCCAAAGGTTGTGATAGTAGAATAGCTTGGTTCTGGTGGTACCGCGTTGCCCTGGCTTTGTTGAGTGTGTTCTTACACTGGTCTTCAGCCATCTGCTTGTTCCTGGTGTTGGCAGACCTTAATAGAAGCAGGCCTCTGGGATGGTGGTTAGAGCTGGTAGTCCCTGATGGCCGCAGACCTCTGATAATTCCTGCTGGCTGCCTGCCTCTGCTTGTCCTGCTGGCTGCTGGCCTCTGGAATTGCAGGTAAGGCTGGGGCCTGGGAACTGGCATTTGGAGGACACCATGCAGACCACCTCACTTCCGAGTTTGCCTGGAGGGACCCAGTCTGTAATCCCTACTGGCTGCCGGCCTGGTACTCCCTCATCTAATATCATTTTTAAGAGTAGGATTTTTTTAATGTAATTTCATTGAGTTTATATAAATAATTAAATGTGTATGGATTATAAATGGAAGTTTTCAGAGTTACAGTCTATGTTGATCTTTTAGTGTACGCTGGCCAAGAGTACATCGTTCCAATAGTTTTCTATAGTACTGGTCCATTTTTCTGTTTTGTGCTGCTGTGACAGGGTAATCTGTAACAAATGGAAATTAGGTGGCTAGGATGTCAGCGTATAGCAAAGGCCTGCCTTGTGTGTTTCCACATCAAAACCCTAGCACTATGTGGAATCACATAGCAGTTCCAAAATGCCAGTCAAGTAGAGATTCCCAAGGTCAATAAGCAACCGGGTAGGAATGATTACTGTTTTAGCCAGGAAGGTGTCTACTCGCCTCGGCTCCTGGGAGTGTGGGCAGCCTCAGTACTCTCATCTGTCCGAGACGCATGTCCAGTTGCTGAGCTCGTGCAACACTAATGCTGGCCAAGGTGTTTCTTATTTGTACTTACACTTTCTAATCTTACGGTGGTTTTCCTTGTTAATTAAAAAATCATTTTTTTCCCATCTTGTTCACATCAGCTAGGAAACCAGTACTGGGTAATAAAGGTGATTCTGAATAAAGGTAACAAAGGGTAAATGCGAAGATTTGCATCAGGTTTCCTTTATAGTCCTTCTATTTGCAGGAGGCCATGTGAAAGGTGTCCTGGGGTTTACAGCAGGAAACTTTTCTCAAGTAGCGTCTTGGCACTGGACTGACCCAATCTCCAGCTTAATAGGTCACTTAAATGTAAATGCAAAGAGTGCTATCCTTCATCCCCCACCACCTCTCCTTTTGGCTCTCATCTCCTCGGATGTTTATTTATGTAATGACAGGTAAGGATCTGGCTGTGTCTTCCTGACACCAGTTCAGTCATGCCTGGGCCAGTCATTACTATGCTGGTTTCTGCACTAACCCTTGAGCAGCAAAGATCTTAACACTGTGCAATCTGCATGAAGTGGGGTTTTGGTTTTTTTTTCCTTTTTTTCTCCCCTGAAACAAGCAGACTTTGAACTGGACAGTCTGGTTTAACATCTATATGTCTAGATAGTAAGCAGTCGAGGATGCCGCCAAGTTCCAAAGACCCTGGAAGGAGAAATCACCCTGACTCACATCGTCTCAGTCCAGGCAGAGTCAGCACTAGTTCCACGGCCTTCATAGCACTCCAAACTTCTGACAGTTTTGTGGATTGGCTTATGTAATATCGTCTACTCTTTCTTTTAAAAGATAGCCCAAATATGACTTACTTCGTGAACTGTTGTGTGGGAGGGAGACGTAGCACATTTTTAACATGTATGAAGCCTTTCATTCATTTCCCAGCTCCCTCTCAGTAAACTAATGTAGACAACGTAATAGCAAACAGATCAATAGTTTACCTGGACAGAATCATAGTGAGTCATGTGCTGGTTGGATTCAACATTTTACCCTGTAGTTTATTTTCCTTCCTTTCATGTTTTAATATTGTTCTACTTTCTGTTCCAGAACAGCTTTAGGCAAATGAGACAAAAGGCACAGAGGTAGGCCTGTAGAGGCTTAACTAGACCTGTCATTTCCCAGGAGGCCGAGGCCTGGAGAGGGAGAGTTTGGGGTGTCCCTGAGCCACAGAGTACAGGAGGCCGAGGCTGGTGAGGAAGAGTTTGGGGTGTCCCTGAGCCACAGAGTACAGGAGGCCGAGGCTGGAGAGGGAGAGTTTGGGGTGTCCCTGAGCCACAGAGTACAGGAGGCCGAGGCTGGAGAGGGAGAGTTTGGGGTGTCCCTGAGCCACAGAGTACAGGAGGCCGAGGCTGGAGAGGGAGAGTTTGAGGTGTCCCTGAGCCACAGAGTACTTTGAAGTCAACATGAATAGCATAGTGAGACCCTGTCTAAAAATTTAACAGAAGAGTGTACAGTCCTTGTCTAGAATGTATAAAACTTTGAGTTCAATACCCAGCTATACACAGACAGGCAAACAGGCAGACAGACACACAGACATGTGCACACACACAGGCACACACACACACATACACACACACACACACACACAAATACAGGGGTGAAGGAGAAAAAAAACAAGATGATAAAATAAAAGCGCAGGTTCTGTATTAATTCTCCTGTCAAAATCTTTCGTATCATCACCACCTTGCACTATTTGTGTGGTGCAGCTATTAAACTGAAAAACGTGAAAAACCAATACAGATAGATTTTTACCAACCAGAACACAGTAGGTTTGTCAAATGTCATAAATTTACCATCCTATCATCATAAAGAATTGTTTTCATCACATGTAAAATGCCCTGTATTACTGCACTTATGTATCACCCCCTGTTCTTCTTAACCTTTTCTAGGTTAATTATTTTTAAGGTCCTCTATATTTTAGCCACGTTCTAGAATGATGCATGGTTGGGATCGCAGAGCCACGTTCTAGAATGACACATGGTTGGGGTCACAGAGCCACATTCTAGAATGGCATGTGGTTGGGATCGCAGAGCCACGTTCTAGAATGGCATGTGGTTGGGATCACAGAGCCACGTTCTAGAATGACATGTGGTTGGGGTCACAGAACCACATTCTAGAATGACATGTGGTTGGGATCACAGAGCCACGTTCTAGAATGACACGTGGTTGGGGTCACAGAGCCACATTCTAGAATGACATGTGGTTGGGATCAGAGAGCCAGTGGCCCTTTTCAGGCTTTTCTCTTTCTTTCAACAGTTTGCATCTGCTTGTTTTACTAACATGTGCTTTTCTTTATGTCCCTAAATATTGTCATTTATGAGACAGAATAGTTTAGTTGTGTGCTTCTGGAAAAGTAAGGAAAAACAATTTTTTTAAATGAATGACTTTTTTTCTAAAGTTTTGAGATAAAGTAAGGTGTCACTGAATGCAGCAATCTGAGAAGGAACCTTTCAAATATTTGACAAGGTTGGGTAAAGATGTTGTGTTAAAAGACACACATTCCTTCTTAGAACAGTGTCTAAACAATATTCATGAGAACGTTTGTTTAAATTGTACTAACTGGGCTGCAGAGATGACTCAGAGGTTAAGGGCATTGGCTGCTCCTCCAAAGGTCCTAAGTTCAATTCCCAGCAACCACATGGTGGCTCACAACCATCTATCATGTCATCTGGTACCCTCTTTTGACCTGCAGGTGTACATGCAGGCAGAACACCATATATTAAATAAATAAATAAACATTTTTAAAAAATATTTTAAAAAATAAATCATACTGACTGACAAAGCTAATTCTATATGGAGATGGATTCAAAGGAAGATTTTTTTCCTATGAGCCCTGCTAGTAATGCCAGCTAGCAAGGCCCTTAAGGCATAGCTGTGTTCTGGTTGCCTCTTGTCCACTCTGCTTTTGCGTCTATTGTCAAATATTATTTTCTCAAATTTCATTAATAGAAGTCTGGGTCTAGATCACTATAGTAAGTTATTAGGAGCTCAAATCTTATTGAACATTATTGTTGAGGAATAGTTTAAAAGACATTGTCTTATCAGGATACTTAATATTTTAAGACAGATAAAGATAACATTTTGTAAAGTGTGTTAATGTATTTTAATGTGTATACATTCACATATGCAAACACGGATAATAGAGACACATATCGCTTATCATGGAAAAAGGAGTCAAAGGTTAGCAGTGAATTATAACCTTCAGGATTGTATGGATTTAGGGACAAGGCTTTTCGTTCTGTGGGGTGTGTGTGTGTGTGTGTGTGTGTGTGTGTGTGTGTGTAGGGTGCCCATGATGGCTTTGCACTATAGCTGTGTTCTGTGTGCTGCATTATAGTTGAGAGAGAGAGAGAGAAAGAGAGAGAGAGAGAGACAGGGAGATGGGTTATATAAAAACCTTTTATTTTCTGTGTTATCAAAATGTTAAAATATGTAAGTCATAAGAACTAAAGTAGAGCATAGACAAATACCATAATTTGGAAAACATCCCGATACTCATATCTGAAGATGGGAAAAAATGCAGGTGTACAGCACAGTTTAATCTTTAGTGTTCACGTTTCACTTCCAAACTTATAAATAGCTTTTCTTAAAATGTTCCTTCTAAGGAATTTGCTGATTCCGTGTGAGACTATAAAACACTAGAGGAGTTGGTGAGTGTAGAAGAACACTGTTTTCAAGAAAATGACCTCAAAGTGATTCAGATGCTTGTCTTGACAGTGTCTGCTTCCTCAACCAACAGCACAAAACATATCCTGCTTGTCCTAGAAATAAGAATCATAATGATAAAGTATAAAACTGTCTTTATATCTTGTCACTTAAAGAGAGCAGGATGAATCCGGAGAGCTGCTGAGAATGTGCCACACCAGTCTTGGCCTGACCACTTGTGAAAGTCTGGTCTCCGTTCTGTCTGATACAAAGGTCGTCTGTGGAAGTGCTCAGCCGGGCAAACAGGAATGTGCTGTGTCTCTGAGATTTCCTGCCCACCCCCCTCCCCTGCTTCTCCTCTCTCCACAGAGATGGCTCCTTTGGTGAAAAGACATCTGTGCTTTCTTCTTTCTCTCCAAGACTGAGCGTAGTGATTTAGGGAGCACAAATGCAATTTCAAGTTTGACTGCCTGCTGGTTTATTTCATGCACCTGCTTTTACAGGAAGGAGCGACATGACTTTAAGAGGCCATTTGGAGGCCACAGCTGACATCTGACCTGAGATATCCCACAGGAACATGGGAAACAGAAGTACTCATTCATAATGGGAGACTTAAACAAGGAAGAACACACTTGCAATTATATTTACATAATCGACACTCAGACTCTCCCCTACCTTATAATTTTGTAAATTTCTACTTGAGTCACAAAAAAAAGTTCTATTTATAGCTGCATTCGTCTTAACTCCTGTATTGATTTATAAGTTAAACTTTTGTTTTGTAAACTCTAATCCTTTGCAATATTTTGTTTTTAAAATGAAGTATAAACCATCTATGAAAATCTATAAATATGATTTTCTAGTATTTAGTATTTATTTATAACCAAAATATATTCTAATTAAATTTTGTAATAGCCCAATATCAAATAATTTCTAAAACAGAACTGTTTATAAAAAATGTGCTAAAAAGCCTAAGACATAGTTGAGGGCCTAGCAAACAAGTAGCTGTCCCTTAAATTACTTCCTGATTTGAATGGGCATTCACCCTAAGTTAGTTATCATTTGTTCTAGGAAAATAAATATCAGGAAAAAATAAAATAAAAACCAGCTAAGTCCAGATGTTAATAAGATGGTTGCTTCTTGGCTTACTAAAATCATGGATTTCTCCATCTCTGATGCCGTGAATCAAGGAACTCACTTCCACTACTGTGGAGTCAATCTGTCTAGTATAATTAATTTCTAATATGTTGTAAGTTGCAGATGCAGGACAGGAGGAAATGAGTACAGCCAGGTTATACGCACAAGCCTGTGCTCTGGCTCTATGGTGATACCCACAGTTACTAGGACTGACGCTCAGCACATGTCCATGCCCAGGGCTTCGAAAACACCTGCACCAATCGCTCTAGGGTGAGAAAAGAATCCGATTAATTTCCTTTCTTTGTTTTCTTTGTGCTTTCCTTGTACATTATTTTTCAGCCAAGTAACCCACCTGCATGCATGCCTTTCTCTTTTTCTTCTTTCCTTCTTTCCTCCATCCCCTCCCTTCTTCCCTCCCTCCCTCCATCCATCCATCCCTTTATTGTATGGAATGTGTCAAAAAGAGGTGTCACAAAATATTATTATAGATGGGTGAGAATTTTTTATTTATTTTAAATTGGCAGTGATCTTTGCTATGGTTACAGTGAACCTACCTTTTTAAACTAAGCGTATGTGTGTGTGCATGTGCATGTGTGTGTGTGTGTGTGTGTGTGTGTGTGTACCATGTGTCTGTGTGTGTGTATCTGTGTACCATGTGTCTCTGTGTGTGTCTCTGTGTGTGTGTGTGTGTGTGTGTGTGTACCATGTGTCTGTGTGTATATCTGTGTACCATATGTCTCTGTGTGTGTCTGTGTGTGTGTGTGTGTGTGTGTGTACCATGTCTGCATAGATGCATATGTCCATATGTTTGGAGAGGTCAGAGTAGGACATCAGGTATTTTGCTCTCATATTCTTTGCCTGATTTCCAGTGAACCCAGATTTAGGCTGGTAGCCATCAAGCATGGTTGATTCTTCTGCATCTGCCCTCTACAGTGCTAGGGTTTCAGGCCTACATGTGGGCGTGCCTGACTCTCTACTCAGTGGGGATTTGGACACATATCTGTGTGGCTGGACAACAAGTGCTCTTACCTTTTGTGCTATCTCCCTACCCTCCAAGCCCATCTTTTTTGTCTGTAACTATTCTTATTCTTGCTAAATGAATTAGTAAGACTTAAAGAAATAAAAGTAAATGCAAGCCATAATTATCCTGTAATCCATCCCTTACTGGGATGTGGCCACATTTGGTGGTGAGCAGGGCATGAAGGAAAGGCAGAAGCTTATTTCTAGCAAGTTCCTCAGTTGACTTTTATTGCCAAACAACCATCTTGAGTCTTCTGAAAATGAAACCTACATAACACAGAATGCTTCTGTTTTGTTTTTGTTTTGTTTTGTTTTGTTTGTTTGTTTGTTTTGTTCTGTTTTGTTGGTTTTTCGAGACAGGGTTTCTCTTTGTAGCGTTGGCCATCCTGGACTCACTTTGTAGACCAGGCTGGCCTCGAACTCACAACAATCCGCCTGCCTCTGCCTCCCAAGTGCAGCTCAGGGATTCCTGCCTTTTTAGAAAAGCTACTAAGACACTGAGATTTTGTTCCCTGAGAATTTGTAAAACATCATTTTCTCTGAGAGAAAAGAGCCATATTCTGGTATTCATAGCCTCAGCTGAAGAAAGTAAAGATTGAGGAATTCTTTTGGTCTCCTGCTGGGATGTAAGAATAAGGTAAGAGTCTGAGGACTGTACAGAATTAAATGCTTTCCACTTTTTACCACTTTTTCTGGGGAGGAATTCTCCACCTGTCTTTGCTATGATGATAATCGATCTGAAGCTAGAAACTTTGTACCCTTGGGACACACAACTTCTTTTTGGAGTGGGGAGCTGGCAAGATGCAGCTTTATTTATGTTGATACTAGCTCTGGATTAACATCCTGAGGCCTATACCCAGAGGGCAACAGGGGTTTTGCTCCATTTATAATTTTAATCCCTTTGTCCTTCAAGTAGGACATGTTTTCTATTTTTAAAAATTATTTTATTTTTACTTAAAATACAATGACATCATATCCCTCCTCTATGGATTCCAACACAGACTGCTGGAACTTCTATTTTCAAAAGTATATTCTTACACCTTTATTTAATTCTCTTCATCGTCAAGCTGAAAAATCAGTTAAGCATATGTGATTCCTCGTGGGAAATTGGTGAGCATGACACCTACGTTTTTTTTCTCCCTAAGATTTTTATTCCTCCCTTTTCTTTTTCTGATTTATCTTCATAAGTTTTCAATGTCAATGACTAAACTTGGCATAAAGGGAAAGTTTTAGGAGTCAGCTCTGTAGGTTGTAAACAAATGGATAAAACTAACCACCTGCTCAGTGATGGCTGCCTTCGAGGGATCCCTCTGATGTCCTCAGAGGCTTCGTTAGCTGGAACCCCCAGATCTCAACCACCTTGAAACAGATGGAGCTATGCTTTGCATCTCATGAAGGCTTGTCTGAGTGACAGCTGGTTTATCTATTGAACTGAAATCTGATCATCTAAATTCCTCATGAGAAGATGAATAAAAGAAAAATACTCCCATCAAATCAAAAGGAAAAGCCCAGGGTCAAATTTGCCAAGGACTCCCTAAGAAAGTTCACAGTAGATGTAAGTACAAAAGTAAGTCATTTGCAGACAACCCGCCCCCGCCCCTGTCCCCCACCCCTACCCCTCACTGCCCCCCTCGGCCCCCACCCCTTATCCAAGAAAGAAAACTTCTTCAAAAGAGCTGAAAGGCGGGCTAAGGTGTTTTCGGAGCCTGGGGCTGTAACTGAAAGCTTCCACCAGCTCCAGATGCCACCAGATCTCTGATTTGCTCAGTACCAAAGAATTGCTTCACCCATTCAATGTCTGGGATGAATTTTCTCTTGAAGCAATTTTCACTCCTATTCCCAATTCTAGTCATCTTGAAATTGCATGCAAAGCAAAGATATTTGGAAGATTCTGGAGAAAAAACAAAACAACAAAACATAGGACACTTGAATAGAGGCCAGTTGTGTAAGAAAGTATTGTGAAGCATTAGCAAAGTCTAATCAAACCAAAAAATCGGTAGTTGCTGCATGACTATTGTTTGTAAGTCCTAGGTGAGGGGCCAAGTGAAGTCGCAGGCTTGGGAAACGGAGTGCCCAGTGAAGGAGAGAGGGGCACGTGGGAAGTAAGAACTCAGGGTCTTCTGGGAATTGAGATCAGACTGTAAAAGAAGTTAAAACACATCTTTAAATTCTACATGGTGAAAACGTCTGTCTTCCCCCCCCCCCCAGTGACATTTGTATTGACTATTTAGTCCCTCCGTACCAACTCTGTCACTTATTAAACAATTGTGCTGAAAATCACTTCTTTATTTATAAGGTAACCTACCTCTTCACACTTCTTTCTCTGAATCAATCATAAAATATATTGAAGGATCCTGGAGTGCTTAAAACCTTATTGGTTTTGCTGCCTCAATCAAAAGAAAGCACAGTTTTTGAAGTAGGTTTTAAGATATTTTATTAATTTTTTTTAAAAAGCGTGACCTTGCTTAATTTACCCAGCCCGATCTTGAATTCCTGTTCTCAACTCCTGAGTCAGTTTTCTGAGCAGTTGTGGTATAGCCATGCACACATTTTATGCTAAAGATTATATTCTGGATTCAACTAGAAGACATGAAAAATAACTTAAATTTTTACTTTGTAGAATCTTCATGGAATTATGTCTTTAGGAGAGCTGTTGTTTTTTGGAACATTAATACTCCAATATTGGTTGCACTGCACTCAGAACAATAGTTAGCATGCTTTGTGCAGGGGGAGTTGATACAATGGTATCTGGACTTCCCTACTCCGAAGGCTTAAGCAGGTCTCCCTTCATCTCTCTGGGGCTCTCATAGGAGGAGCGCAAGGCTGTAAAAGTCCTGCATCACAGCAAAACAATATTTAACTGCTCGAAGGAGATGATTAAATTACCCAAGATATAAAATGGAATTCCATGAGTGAAAGACGGAGACTTCCTCTTACTGATCTTTAGGTCATAATCTTTGTTTTTATTTTAATTTTAATGGGATTTATTCAGTGTGCTCAGTGACTCACACCACGGGCACTTTCATTCACTATGTACTTGCACTTGCACCACACTCACTCCCCGTTTTCTCCTCCTTTCTTCTTTCCTCTTCCCCTAGTCGTCTTCCTTCTGCACTCCTGCCGCATACATGAATGATTCTAACGTGTCAATATAAAATCTAGGATCCACAAGTGAAGAAAATACAGTAAGTCTGGGTTGGGCTTTTTTGCTTGGTAGGTAAGCTCCAGTTTCATAAATTTTCCATTCTTCTTATTAGCAGAATAAGACAAAATTGAGAGACTTTCCTCCCTACACGTGTAGTGTTTTGCTGTGGAAACAGCAGTCTTCAAGATTCAGGACACATTTTTATCATCCTGGGGAGCTTGTAAGATGCTTTTCAGAGGCTCTGGGCTGGGACCAGAGAGTGCACATCTATGTGATTTTGATGGTGCAAGTTCCTCATCTTCCTTTGAGCAGAATTTGATAGTCACTTGAAGGAGAGATAAACATGGTTTTTGTTTAGCTCACAAGTCAGGGATGAGAAAAAGACTTGTGAGAGAACAGGTGATGTTTATCCCCTTAGAAGTCTAACCACTGTGTGGGGGAGATTGGTTGTTAACCAGCTGAAAAATATCCTTAAACAAATACTGAGAGGAGGTATAAATGTGAGCCAAAAACAAAAGATGGGGCCTTTGGAGACTTGGGATAGTTTTGGCTGTTCATTGCTCCACTTCGAGATGTTCCTAGAGAGAACCACTCGAGGGAAGGCTTTGGGGCTCCAGGCTCTGGCTGAGGTTCCGGGTTCTGGTTGCTCCAGGTTCCAGCAGAAGAAATCTTGCTGATTACACCAGGAGAATTGATCCCTGGAACCGATATCCTTATGTTTCTTTATTGTATTCTTTAATCTTTTCCTATTGTTTAGATTAGTCAGGTTATAAGTGGGGTACTCTCGTTAATAACTTTGTAATAAAATATATTTGTTAAGAAAATTGAGCCTACATTCACTTATTTGGGCTGGAAAGTTCTCACAGATAATAGGTTCATTTATAATTTTATCTCATTGTTCCAGCCCAAATGGTACCACCGATTTTTCTCTTCATCTCCTTTCTTTATAAAATGTCAAACTGAACATTTACTGACACTAGTTTTTACTTCCTTAACAATATCTATCTCAAGGTCTTGTTTAGAATTTTTTTGTCTTCAGTGCATCCATTGACACTTTGATCGCACTCATTGTTTTATCTTTGTTCGCCTCTTCTGAGCTCTGCAATTTATGTAGACCTTTGAGTTCTAAATAAGCACAAAGCTAAGCCTTGTGTTCCAGGTGCAGTCATGTCACACATCACATCTGTCTATTCTACGAGACAGGTGATACAGTCTCTCAATATTGAGTCCAAAAGCATCCTCCATGGTTTTGCGACGGACTGAGATACATTGAAGATTTCTATCTAATTTGACATTGTAATTTACAACCTCAAATATCTCTGCTTCTTCAAAAGAAATAATTGATATCTTTGAAGCTGAAGGACATGTTTTTTCCTATACCTGTCTGCATGTTTCATACATTTCCTCCTCCTGCTAATGATGTTAGCATACAGCATTTCCATTTTCTAATATGGATTGGTTTTGGCAGGGACAGTTCTTTCATATTCTTCACAGCTTGTGAACTACTCTCAAAGCTAAAATATCCTTTATATTGCAAATGCTACCAAATTGAATTAATGGGTCCCTAGACTAGAATTTTAAATAAGAACAAGACAATATACCCTGGACCTTTATATTAGGAAACAGTGTGAAGCAAGCTCAAGAAGAGTTAATTGTAGGAAAAACAATGAATAAAGCATTTGGAAATCGCCACTTTGCAAAGCTTTCATTCTTAAAATAATATTTTCCCCTGCCACTGTGCTTGTGGCAATGTTAGCTACATTAAAATACTGTCATTGGAAAAAAAGTTAATCAGGTCCTAGGTGAATATATGAAAAAAAAAAAAAAAAAAAAAGATGGAACCATGCCTACATGGTGAGAGATCAATGGGGACTTCGCTGAGCATCCCACACTCCTTCACTCAGCCTTATGATAATACTAGTGTCACATGTAATTATCCTCTTCTGAATGATACTGCTAAGGCTTGGGAAATTATGCTTTGGAATGATAATTCCAACACAGGTTTAGTAAAGTCACCTTAAGATCAGCTAAAAAGAACCTCCCCACAAAAAAAAAAAAAAAAAAAAAAAAAAAAAAAAAATCTGGTTGTGTGTGTGTGAGTGGTGGGAGGAAACGGGAAGAGAAGCACAGCAATAAAAACCTTAAGGACTTTCCAACACAGAAAGGTATCAAAATGGAGAAAGGTGAGACGGACAAGTCTTGTCTTCAGCAGATCACAACTATCAGTTACCAAGTGACACAAATGTTTGCAGTTCAAGAAGTCCTTATCTGCATTATCGTCTTTGTTTTTAGTTTGTTGTTTTATGACACATAAATCTTGTTATGGAGGAGGATTCCTTATGTTTAGGAGAGGTAGAAGGCACTAGAAAGATTGACTATAGGGAGCTTTTGGGTAGGACTTTAAAGGTTTTTTTTTTTTCCTATGAAATGTATGTTAAAGTAGATGCCCAAGACTTGCTTTGGAAGTCATCAGGAGCCAAATCCAGTAGGATTCAGCTATGTGTAAGATAACTATAGTAAAAGCTTACATTTTGTTTGATAACAAAGGAACGTCTCCCCAGAGAAAGAGACTTAGGGCACATATGTAGGCCTAGGTCTTGTTGCTGGAAAATTGAAAGTGACATCTCTAATCCTTTGTTGCCTGACTTATATTTAACTACTGTTTGCAGTAATAGAAAAGGATATTTACCAATTAATATAGACTTCAGTGGGACGAGGGGGGACCTGTGTCAGTGGTGCACTGGGGGAGGACCTGTGTCAGTGGTGCACTGGGGGAGGACCTGTGTCAGTGGTGCACTGGGGGAGGGCCTGTGTCAGTGGTGCATTGGGAGAGGGCCTGTGTCAGTGGTGCACTGGGGGAGGACCTGTGTCAGTGGTGCACTGGGGGAGGACCTGTGTCAGTGGTGCACTGGGGGAGAACCTGTGTCAGTGGTGTACTGGGGGAGGGCCTGTGTCAGTGGTGCACTGGGGGAGGACCTGTGTCAGTGGTGCACTGGGGGAGGGCCTGTGTCAGTGGTGCACTGGGGGAGAACCTGTGTCAGTGGTGTACTGGGGGAGAACCTGTGTCAGTGGTGTACTGGGGGAGGGCCTGTGTCAGTGGTGCACTGGGGGAGGACCTGTGTCAGTGGTGCACTGGGGGAGGGCCTGTGTCAGTGGTGCACTGGGGGAGGGCCTGTGTCAGTGGTGCACTGGGGGAGGACCTGTGTCAGTGGTGCACTGGGGGAGGACCTGTGTCAGTGCTGCACTGGCACAACATAGCAAGGCTGCGTGTGTTCTGTCAACACACATCTACATACAATCCTGTACACCAATGCATGGGATATAAACTGGAAAATTATGCTAAAGATAAGTAGATTACTTAAATTTTAGGGTTAACTGCCTGAGATTTGCGGCTTTTAAAATGTTTTTACTTGCATGTGTTTCAAGATGACAGAAGACACTAAAATTAAATGGTGTTTTGCAGAAGCGTAAAGAATGAAGGCTCATCTTGTAATAAGAGATGAATTGCTACGCTGGTGTTTGGCTCTGGCCTAGACAGACTGCAGACATGTGCGCACTCGTGTGTTTTCTCTGATTTTTAGCAGTATATTTACTTCCTAATCTCAATACACATTTGGAGAGAGACAGAAGTGAATGATTGATTTCTTATCTAAATTTCCTCTGTTTACAATGTTTGCTTAATTTTACTCAAGACTTGATAATTTATACTATCGTATAAAGTTTCTGATTTTCATACAATAGAACATTTTTCTTGATTTACATTTCCTTTTAAACATTTTAATAGAACATTGACATTCTAACTTGTAGGATTTTGAATGGCTTTTGTACAATAGAAATTAGAATGTGCCTAGCATAGTTCAAAAGGAGGGAAGACAAATATGAAGGGCCTTTAAAAATGAATGGAATAAGAAGCAAGACCCTTTCCGCTAGATTCTGGACAATTTTTTTAAACCTGGGTTAGATTACACTGTGTCTTTTTAAAATTTTGGTTTCCATGAACCTGTGATTCATATATTTTAAAAACCCCTTTTATCTTCTATTTTTTTTCAGTCATTGTCCTTCTTGCTATCAAAAATAAGATCCTCCAAATATGAGAATATTTCAAGCTGACTTTTGGGCTTTTCTACACTATTAGAGACGAATGCCACCCCCAACCCTACAGTTTGAGAAGAAACTCACTGCAAGTTAGATGTGCACAGTTCTAGGCCTACACTTTCTTCAGTGTCTAACCATCTTATTTATAAAACCAGAGATCCGTGATGTCCTATTAGAAGCACAGTTCTAAGCATTTTTTTTTAATCAATGAAAAATCCGTCGGAGCAACTCTTAATACCTTCCAGCCATTAGGAAGTTAGGTCTGTTAATAGCGCTCTTTAGTCGCCATTCATGTCTGACTGTTGAGTGAGGAGAGGTCTCAGACCTGGGCACACATTCCCGTCCAGCACACCTGAGCGGATTTGGAGGGACATAGTTAGGGTTTCTACCGCTGTGATATAAAGCCGAAAGCTTATTTTATCATACTCTTCCACGTAACAGTCCAACACTGAGGGACGTCAGGGCAGGAACTCCAGCTGGGTAGAAACCTGTAACCAGGAACTGATGCAGAGACCACGGACGAGTGCTGTTTGCAGGATTCGTTAGCCTGCTTTCTTTCTTTCTTTCTTTTTTTTTCTTCACAAGGTTTTTATTAATTTATTCATATTACATCTCAATTGTTAGCCCTTCCCTTGTATCCTCCTATTCCTCCCTCCCTCCCGCTTCTCCCCTACTCCCCTCCCCTATGTCTGTGACTGAGGGAGACCTCCTCCCCCTATGTATGCTCTTAGAGTATCGAGTCTCTTCTTGGTAACTTGCTATCCTTCCTCTGAGTGCCACCAGGCCTCCCCATCCAGGGGACGTGGTCAGAAAAGGGGCATCAGAGTACGTGTGAGAGTCAGATCTCACTCTCCACTCAACGGTGGAGAATAGAAGAATGGATAAAGAAACTGTGGTACATTTACACTATGGAATACTACTCAGCTATTAAAAACAAGGAGTTCCCAAAATCTGTGGACAAATGGATTGAACTAGAAATTATTATAATGAGTGAGTTCACCCAGAAGCAAAAAGAGACAAACAGTATATACTCACTTATATCGAGACACTAGTCCAAAGGATATGTCCCATGAAAAACTTTACTTACCAGGAAAGTGGGTCAGAGGAGAGGACATCCTCTTGAGACTTTAGGTGAGAGTAACATGGAAGAATGGGGAAATAGTAGGATCCACAGAGTCCTGGAAACCTACAAAAAGAACATTATGACAGGCAGATCTGGGTCCTGGGGTCCTCCTCAAACTAAGGCACCAGCCAAGGAGAATATAGACAGTAAACTTCGAACCTCTACCCAGACCTAGCCTGCTTTCTTATAGCATCCAGGACCACCGGCCACGGGTGGCCATGCCCATGCCCCCAGTGAGCTGAGCCTGCCCACACCACCTATCAATCAAGAAAATGCACCATCAGGTGGCCTGCAGGTAAATCTAGTAGTGGCATTTTCTCAGTTAAGGTTCTTTTTTCCAAAACGACTCTAGCTGCTACAAGTTGACATAAAAATATCTAGTACACTCACCAAAACTAATTAAGGCTCTCGTAAAGTTTTTTATGTTTACATATGTATATACTCACAGGGAATGAAGAAGTCCTCCTGCAGCTGGACCGATGTGATCCAAAAGCACATAAGTGCGATCGCCTAAAGTTGTGAAATAGTCCAAATTAAGGCCTTGGATTCATAACGTCGAGTAGAGGTTGCTGAAGGTGAGACTTCAAGACAACATGCAAATGAGAAATGGACATTTTCCCAGAATGATAACACTATGTAGGAACCAAAAGAAACAAATACAAAATCCTGTCAAGAAATTAAAAAGGCTCTCAATTTGGGTCATCACGTAAGTCATATATTAAAACTTATCAAAATCTCAAAATTGTAGATCACCAGACACACAATGAACCAAACAGCCATGGAAGATAGTCACCCAACGTCAGACAGCAGATATAGCTTTTCTAGCATTCAAAAAAAATTACTGTAAGATATAAACTTATTATGTTGTAAATGTTTATTTAAAAAAACAACTCTAAAACAACCACACTAATAAATCAGCATTTTCCCAGAGAAGGAACCAATACAACCTCTCCTCCCTCGCCTTCCTCTGTCCCTCGCCTCCGTTTCTCTCTCCCGCCTTCTCTCTCCTTCTTTTCCCTATCTAGTTTTATTTTAGGGTATAGCGACCACACACATGACGAGAAGTTTGCGCTATTGAAATTTGCAGGTCAGCTGAAGACTCAGGCAAAAGTTGGCGTTAGATGGCCAACCCAGGTGAGATCCGTAGACCACAACAACTGGTAACTCGGGCAGGATTTCCGTGTTAACAGTTGTTGCGTGACATTTGTCTGGGGGAGGTAAGCAAACACACTCACTGTGCACCTACAATAGAGAAGACACAGTGCACTGAAGTCTGGACAGGAGAACTTGTGAGATGCAGGGGCTGCCTCCGGGGACATAAAATCTAACTCAAAGGTACCCACACCACGGGGAAGCCCGTAAGAGAACCAGGGGTAACTCAGGCCTAGGAAAGCTGCAGGCGCTCCGTGCATGGCATGTGGATGGTGAAGCTGGTCCGTCCTTCCCCAGCAAATGTTACTGTTTACAGAGCCTTTGAGGAGGAGGACCTTGGTGGATCTTCTAAGTTCCATAAACCTCTTGAGAGGTGTGACTTGTTTACTTGCAGAGTTTAAGGGAACCTCTTCCCAAGATAAACTGTTTTCATTCAGAGGACATGGCCACTATGCAGCAGCTGAGTCAGAAATTCTTCACATAAACAATGTTTGCTCTTAAGATGTTTATCAAACTGTAAGAGTCTCGGCCTCATCACTGAGGGAGAATCATTCCCTTCATATACAGTCAACTGGCTATAAACGTTAATCACGTCTACAAACAGCACAATTAGGCTAGTGTTTGGCCAAACAAGTGGATGCCATAGTATATCAGTTTAATATATAATTATCCAATAAATTGCTTAAAATGAAAATAGTTATTGATTATTATTATTATTATTACTTATCAATAAAAATAAAGCACAATCTAGTAGTACAACAAAATCCCTTTGCCACCCATGCACATGGAACGCACTTACTGAGAAGGAGAATCTGATTTTTCTTTCTGTCATTTATACAGTGAGGCCTATTTAATTTCTTCAGCTGTAATAATGCTTTGTTTCTGCCTAAACTCTGATCATTTAGATTTGTTTACTGATACATCTTTGTGATAATTTTCTTATCACCACAGCTCTGGAACATCTATATAGGGGTATTATGTTCTCTATAAACTCTTACAGTGTTGTAATCCTTCGCACCTCAGCACATAACAGTTAAGAAAAGTACATTGGAAGAAATAACTAATAGCTCTTCCCCACTGCTGCCCTAAGCCTTCCTTTCCATACCTTCTCCGTTCCATTGTGACGCAACAGCCTGCAGGAACCCTTCCCACCCACACCTCTGGGCGGCCTCACTGGCCTGCGAAACAGGTAGGTTATTTTCCCTATACTTCCTACCCTCCGTTCTCTGGGGTCTCCTTTTCTTCCTGTGGACACTGGGTCCTTCTAGGTCTTCACAATGCCTCGTTCATCCTTCTGCCTAGCTATTGCCATGCCATTGTGTCGCTTGCCAACCCGCAGAAGTGCTCTCTAACCGAGACCCCACAGATAACACACACACCTAGCATCCAGCATGGGCAGCAGCAACCAAAGAGTGAATGCCCACATGAGCAGAACAGATATCTACACCAAGAAATACATCAAAAACTGTAACTCTAGAAGCCTATATCCCAATGCAAAAACACAAACAAAGACAGTGTGCCTGCCCCAGAAGCTAGCCACCCTACCGCTATAATAAGGAAAGAAAAGCAATTTAGGTGAAATGTAGGACAAAGACTTCGAAACAGCAATTATAAATATATCTAAGATCCTTAAAGAGGATATAAGAATGTCTCAGTGAACACAAACAGTTGAATAAAATAATGAAAACATTTCAAATCATAAAATAGAATTCAATGAAGAAATAGAATCACGAAAGGAAACCCAAAGTGAAATAAACAGGAAATGAAAACTTCGGATGTCAAATAAAAATCCCAGAGGTCGTCCTCAGCGAAGATTACAAGACATGGAAGAATGAATTTCAAGCATTGAAAACGAGATAGAATAAATGGATAGCTTATTCAAAAAAAAGTTTTTAAAAATCCAGGCACAAAATATCTAGGAAATTTGGGACACCACGAAATGACCAAATCTAAAAATAGAAGAAGGAGAAGAAATTCAGCTAAAAGGCCAGATGATGTGTTCAACAAAATCAGAGAAGAAAGTTATCACAGCCTAGAGAAGATGATGCCTGGAAAGGTTGGGCACCAAATAGATTGGACTGGAAAAGAAAATCCCCTCAGAACATAAAATATGATTTGAAGAGAAAAACAATAAAAATATATTTACCAATATTAAATGGTTTGAGCAGAAAGCACTAATATCTGCCTCAGTAAGAACAAAACGCCCAGTATATCTAACAGACATATTTGCGAGGCAGGAGCTATTGAGGACTTGCTTACCCTGTCTTAGCAGATATACTGGTCTAGAAGGCTGAAGATGATGCTCCAACATTATAGAGAGTTATGGGTGACTGTTCAAGCAGCAAACTGTCCCTGTCAATTTTTTTTCCAATTTGGAAGCTGCTAGTCTGCACTTCCTGTTTACTCAGGTAATTAATTTTATTCTTTCTCAAGTCTCTGATGGGGTTGAAGACCAAATAGGTTAGTTTCACAATTAAGCTTAGTTGTTTAGGGGTTAAGATGTTTTTAGGTCTATACAGATGTTTTAAGTTGATAGAGATTAAATAAGATAGATATTGATTTACATTGAGAATTTTAGACTCACCAAATTAGGAAAATATTTTCTTCAAGGTTGCCAAATACAAATAGCCAAAACACTACGAATGTAACATTGATATAATTACTGATTGTTTTGTGGTTCTTCTTGCTCTATGTAGATTATTTTATATATGTGTAATAATATAAATATATATGTAAAATATTTTTTAAAATATCATTTAAAAATGGGGGAGGACAAAACACACAGCACAGTTACCCACACTCAAAAAAGCACAAAGCTCAGAGGTAGCAGCAGCCAAAAATCGTTCCTTAAATATCTTTTCCTTTTGTCTCATGGCACAGATAGGGGCAAATGTTCCTCACATTATACTCAGTAAAGGTAGAGAAAGTCCGTGAACGCTCTAGTAGCCCCGCTGTCTTGTGTCTTTTTGCTACCACACTTTGTATCACAGAGCACACTTTCCGGCAACATAATTTTTCAAAGTGGTCAAACAAGCCCTTGTCAAGAGTGCATTCTATAGGAAGAGCTGGCACTCTGAGAGAGACCATCAATCCAGACGGAACATAAACAAAGCTGAAGTGCCTCTTAGGACGTTGCCATGTCCTGTTTGGAAGAGAATTGCTCATGCTCTGACTCAAACCCTCTTGCAACTCAGTGGGAGAAATTTCCAAATTGGCAATTGGTAGAAAAGTGTTTAGCATCTATATCTAGTATATTGATATAAAAACTTGAATTGTTTAGATAAGGTTATATGGATGATTTTATTTTGTTTGCTAGAAACATTTTTAAACTTAATAAACTCAGTTGCACGTAAATAAAAATGTTTATTTTATAATTTTTAAGGATGAAAAAAATACCACAAAGATTTAACTTCACTTAAAGAAGCATCCCAAAATATTTTAAATGGTCCATATGAAAATTAATTCACATAGAAAATTAATCTGAAAGTTACTTTTTTTTTTTTTTTCACAAAAACGAGGAAACAGAACGAACCCCTTCCTTACTGCTCCTGGTATATATTTTAAATGCACAAGGTTAAGTTCAACTCTTACAGTAAGTGTGGCTCCCAGCCTAGATTCTGAGATGCTAACCACTTCCTGCCTCAAGGAGAGAAACAGCAGAGGTCAGAGCCATTCCTAAAATTACATGTAGCATCTGTCCCAGAAGGCAGGGCACACTCTTAGCACAACTGCACCAAAAGTTACAGTGCAGATGCTGTCATTTGCTGTCCCCATTTTCTGTATCATTTTTAAAAACTTATTTTCTGGTCATTGCAAATATGAGTTCTGTACATTAGTGTGATCCTGACAGAGATGATCGCCATTCTTCAGCCACTGGCGGAGCTCTTTTTCTTACGTTTTTGAACTTCAGTGATACCAAAGTAAACAATATGGCACTTCAAAGTGTCAGATACTTACCCTGGACATTCCTTAGAGAATAGCAGTTTATTTGAGGACATAACTCCTTCCAGGATAATAGTGATCAAAGACAATAGAGTTGCTTCTCCCACCCTCATATTACCATTTTCCACACTCTGCTCAGAATTACCTTTCCTTATCATTCCCATTTATCACAAGCCAGCGCCTAGAATCAACAGTGCTAGGACAATGATTGTTGATATATTACAATATAAGACTCTGAAGACTGAAGATGTGTCTTTGACAGCCGGAACCCTTTATTTTACAGAAAAAAGACAAGTGTGACATATTGTGTATCTTCAGTTCATTAGCACATTAAAGAAAAAAGGTTAAAAGGCTTTTGAACAAGTTGCTAATATTAAAATCGGTGCTTTTCTCTTGAAGTCGTCCTCCAGGTGTGAAGTCTAGCCAGAGTGGCAGCCACAGTTGGCAGAGCCTCTCCTTGCACAGTACCTCTGCACTGTCAGATGTGGGAATTAAACGCACATAGCTTAATTTATTCTCACAGAAATAGAGCATTGTATATTATAGACAACATGATTTACCTGACGGATAGAATGCAAACAGTTAGTGCCCATGAAAATAACTAGCGTGTCTATTTTACATTTACTGTTCGGTGAAATGTTTCTAAAGTTTCTGTGCTAACAAGTGTGAAATAACATTTACTGGAGATTTATGAATACAAATTATCTTAGTTGCTGCAGCGACGTTCCTACTACCCCCAAATACTGGAATCTATGATCTCTCTACCAGTAGGTTTACTGTCTTCACTTAGACTGTAAATGTCTGTATAAAGAAATAAGCGTTCACTTACGCTGTCTTATGATTCCTCTTAATCAAATATTACCAAGTGTCAAGGCAGTGTCCTTTATACGGAAAACACAGAATCATACATGAGATTCAGGTATTGTATGTTGTTTCTTTGTTGCGGTTTTTCTTTTTAACACATCTTTCCTTGAGCAGTTCCTAGGTTCTTTCTTGGTACTCACAAAAAGTTCAATTCTATCAGCTAGACAACATTTATTTATTTATTATTTACTTACTTACTTACTTACTTACTTATCTAGTTTATATATATGAATGCCTTGTCTGCATGCAACTATGCATGCCACATGTGTGCTTGATGCCGGAAAAGGCCCCTGGCTCCCTTGTAAGTGGCATTACTGATGTGGTGAGATACCATGTGAGTGTTAACTGAAACTGACGTCTCTTGGAGAGCAACAAGCCACCTTAAACATGGAGTCATCTCTCCAGCCTCCTTGGCAAGGCCAGTGGGATGCCTTCTTAGTCCGTGAGGGTTTCTTCCCAGTAGTTATTATAAACTAAGAATAGTCTCTTTTTCACTGTTAACTGCCAGCTGCTGCTCCCCAAGACCAGCTCCAGGAACAGCAAAGAGGAGAGGAGAGAGGTGGACCCACGGTAGGGAGAATTGAGCAGGCAGTGAACGGCTCGTTAAGGGAAACCAACCATTGGTTGAACAAGTAGCTAGAGGAAGGCATTGTTGAAGAGAAGTTGAAGAATGGAGGAAAAAGAAATACTCTGAGACTCAGGCGTATGTGGTACAAGCTGAAGGTCGTAAAGCCCAGGAGAACTTTTCTGTCTCCGTCTCTGTCTCACTTGCTGTCTGTCTGTCCAGCTAACTATCCTCTTGTTTGCTGTTGTCCATCTTTCTAATTTTCTTCTTTCTTGCTGGTCCCCATCTCTCTTTAGCTTACTCTCTCATGTCTGTTACTTGCTTGTCCCTTTCTCTTTGGGCCAACTCCAGTATTTTATTGAAATGAAGTTCAATTTTTTTTTCATTACAGCTGACATCATTATTTTTTTCGTTACAATCACTAGGGCAATCAGAAGTCAACATAGTAACAAGGAAATACAAAAAGTTATGTAACCTACAACAAAGCATAGAACAGAAATCAATTAATTTTCAAGCAATGGTCAGCATGACCTGATCGTTGTTTTTTAAACAATACTCAGGAAAGTTTAATCATAAATGTCCCCAGGCTAAAGCCAATGTGATTACAAGATTGTCATAGCAACATAGCTTGAGCTAAATGTTCTCTAAAGAAAAAACTTGACCCACTTCCAGTCCCAGACCAACAGGTGTGCGCTCCAAGCCTAGGCTAACTGCCAAGGGGTTCTGAATTGTAAAATATCTGTAAAGCATGGCATTCCAAGCCCACCTTCTAGTGCTCTCAAAGCAGATTCTAAGGAAACATTTCTGCAGGTAGCAGTATCTAGCCAGGTACTGTTATGTCAGGGTCTTAACTTTCTTTTGTGCAGTTTCTGCTTGGGTGCTCACAGTCAGAGAAAATAATCTCTTTGTCTCAAGCCTTTGGCCAGATGCCCTCTTTCAGCATTTTCTGTGGGGAAAAGTTTTCCCTGTATGAATTTCCTAAGGGCTGAGAAATGAAGAGAAAAAACAGTTTTAGGAGGAATAGCAGATTTCTAAACAACATTACACCTGGACCATACATGATATTTAGGGGCAGTGGTGATCAGCCAGAGATCTTTGGAACTTTGTCAAGCAAAGCCTCAACAGCTGTTCTGAATGCCTAGAGACCTCAGTCAGAGGTCTCTGGAACTTTGTCAAGCAACACCCCTATGACTTGTCCTCATGTCTGCAACAGCCAGTGAAATTCAGTGTCCTTTCTCAAGTTTTTGGCTAATTGTGCTTCTTTATGTATATTTTATTGCTATATTGTTTTTGCTTTTATATTTTAGGCACTTAGAAAACTTATTATATTTTAACATTTTATTCTGTATTTTCTTTAGACTTACACAGCATGTTATATCACTCTTAAAATTTGATTCATCAAACATATCAGTCTTTCCTCCTATCATGCTAAAGGAATCCAAAGATTTAAAAACAATCTTTTACATATAACTTTAACCTTTCATTATGCCTTCACATTTCCATTTTGCTTACTCTATATAAGTAAGCATGCTGCTGCTTTTGATTACAGAAGGAATCTATTTGCTTCTAAATTCTCATTCATAAGGGCGAATAGAACAGACACAGGAAGCAGTTGAAGAGAAGGAACAGGAAGGGAGCCTACCATAGAGGTCCTCTGAGAGATTCCACCCAGCGGGGGACCCAAGCAGATGCTGAGACACACAACCAAACTTTGGGGTGGGGTGCAGGGAGTTTTATGGAAGAGTTTGTGGACAGAAGGATCTGGAGGAGACAGGAGTTCCACAAGGAGACCAATGGAGCCAACAAATCTGGCCCAGTGAGAGCATGCGGAGACTGATACACCAACCAAGGACCATGCATGGTGAGGACATAGACCCTCTGCTCAGATGTAGTCCATAGGCAGCACAGTCTCCTTGTGGGTCCTATAATATCGGGAGCAGGGGGTGCCTATCACATGGACTGTGATGACCACTCATTGATCTCTTCCCCCAGGCGGGGCAGCCTTGCCAGGCCACAGAGGAAGAGGATGCAGGCAGTCCTGATGAGACTTGATAGGCTGGGGTCAGATGGTAGGGGAGGAGGGCTCCCCCTTATCTGAGGACTAAGGGAGGGGGAGAGGAGAAGATGGAGGGAGGGCGGAACCTGGAGGTGACAAGGGAGGGGGCTGCAATTGGGTGTAAGGTGAATTCATTAAAAATTAAAAAATAAAATAAGGTTACCATTTTTATTCACTAAAAAAAAAAAGATTTTACTCTTATTGTATTAGTTATGTTTTCCAAATACACTGGATATGTTTCTAAACTCTGGTTTTGTTTTATTGATAGATTTGCTAATTTGTGTTTACAACACAATTATGATGACTTTAAAATAAAACTCAATTATGCCAAGTTGTAGGTATAATCTCTTGCATACTGTATGGATTTGACGCCTGTCAATAAATAGCTGATTGGCCTATAGCTGAGGCAGGAAACAGGAGGGAGGAGTTCTGGGGGAGAGAGTGATGTCAGGTTGAGTGAAGCAGCTGGGATTCGGCCTGGGACACTGGGGACAGAGACAGGAAGTCTGAGCTGAGGTAGCCAGCACATGGCAGGACTTAGAATAGAGTAAACGGGTTACTAGTTATGAGCAGGTCAGGAGACATGCCCAGCTATATTGGCCTAGGCATCTATAAATATGTTTAAATCTCAGAGTCATTATTTCTGCGAACAAGGGCATGGGTGAAAACCCTGGGTTACAGAAACCGCCCCCTTCTTCGCCAAGCCATCCTTTATCTCTTGTTCTCAATTTTGTAAACAAATTACTCATTCAGCTTTTTTACGTTAACTTAAACACATTGTTTATAGTGGCAACAGTAACTATACAAATATCAAGTTCCTCGTTAGAATTTCATTAGTTTATATGCTACTTTAGAATGTATTATCTTAGAAATATCGGGCGTTCAGTGTTAGTATTTGCCACTGAATGTTGTTTTATATGATATTAATATAGCTTTCAGGAGAAATGTAAGTAGTTAGCAAACAGATGGGAAAGTTCTTGGTATTATCAGTCACCTAGGAAATAAAAATCAAATGTCATGGGTGTGGTATTCCTCTCAGACTGGCTATTATGAAATAGACCAAAGAGAAAAAGAAAGTATTAGCAAGGATGGTGAGAAACGGGAACCCTGGTGCACTGATGGTGGTAAGATAAAATCACTACAATATAACATTTTTGTGAAACAGAGTGATACAATACTCTGTGATTTAGCAATTCAATTATTGGTTGTGAATCCAAGAAAGGGATGTGATGAAGAGATGTCTGTATTTTCCATGTCTGCTGCTGTACCCAAGAAATGGAAATGGCATGTTTGTCAGTTAAAAAAATCAAAAACAATGACAACAGCAACAAATGTTGAATGGATACACAGAAATCATTATCTCATAAGAAATGATTTTTAAAAATGCTCATTTGTAACAACACAAATCTAAAACTATATCTGTTCACAGAAATAAGGAAGGCAGAGAAGGAAAAGTAGCTTATGAATGGCTCACATGAGATCTGAAAATACTCACCTGGCAGAAGCTCCTGGTGAGTGAATGGTGGACCAGAGGGTGTGGCGGGTTAGTAGGGAGAGGGAGGAATGGAAGAAGTGGGTCAAGGTGTACTGGATTACAGTAAAGAAGGAAATGCCATCTTTTTGCTTGTGTTTTGAGGTGACGTCTTACTCTGTAGCCCAGGTTGGCCTTGAATTTGTGATTTTCCTCTCTCAGTCTCCACACTACCGGGATTATAGTTTTGTGCCATTATATCCAACCCAGAGTTCTGATATTCTTTTGCACAGCCAAGAGACTGCTGATTAAAGTATATACAATAATGTACTTTTAGTCTTTTAAACGCTTATAGAAAATAATTTAAGGATTAGATATGTTTACCATGATTCAAGTATTATGCAATGTGTATACGTAGCAAAACAACATATGGTTCCCCATCAAACATAATTTTATGTATCAATTAATAATCAAGTTTAAATGACTCAATTTTCTTTTTTTTTATGTATTTTCAGAGCTATTTATTTTATACTTTTAGCCTCATTTAAATGTGCATCTTTTATATATACAGTAGTATATATATTTTGTATACAATATAACCTATCATAATAGGATTGCAATTGGACACATAAAGCAATATTATTATTATAATGAAAATGATGGTAAGTTTTTTTACAATTTTTACATTCAGGTGATGGAAAAAAGTTATCAGAATTATAATTATGTAGTAGTAATGCTTCTTTTTTCTCTGTTAATGCTAAAATTATAAATCAAAACTTAACTCATTCATTTGAAAATTATCTTTTTTGGTTTTTTGAGACATGGTTTCTCTTTGCAGCCTTGGCTGTCCTGGACTCACTTTGTAGACCAGGCTGTCCTAGAACTCACAGTAATTCACCTGCCTCTGCCTCCCCGAGTGCTGGGATTAAAGGCATGCGCCACCACGCCCAGCAAAGATCATCTTTTAAAAAGTCGACAGAATAGTGAGAAAGCAGCTCATATCTGCCTGGCATGTTTTAGTGGGATACTTTGCCTTTAGAACTCTGATGGTAGAAAACTTTCTAAATATTTTTTTTCAAATATTTTTTTTTACTTTTGCAATTATCAAGGGTGTTTTTGGAGTCCACTTCAGAGAATCCACATGGTATATCTTTCTCTGTCTTTTCCAGTGTACATTCCATACTCAAAACTAGATTGAATTATTTCTCCAAAGTGTAACAAGCAGACTTGAAGATGATATAATGACAATTATATTATAGTATTAATGCTGTGGGTATTAGGTTTATTTGATGACAGACCTCACTTGGGACAAATTATCCATTCCCAGCTTCTCTATCAAGACTATATACATATTTCATATATACATACATGAAATAAGACAGTATCTTTTTGAGCAGCTACACAAGGATATCTGAATTCAATACAAACTCCACACAGAAGATAAAAATGTTTATACATGAAGTAAAGTTTGGAATCTATTTTTTAAAGTTATGATTATTTGGAACAATAATTTTAAAAGCATTTGTGCAAACTAAAATTTATAATTTTACTACTTGTACTCACAAGAACTTGAGTGAGAGTCTGTGAAGAGTTTCACATCCTAGTTGCTATATCTCTGTGCTTTAAAGCTATAATAAACAATTGGCATGTATTTCTACTTGTTTTATAAAGTATTCCTTTCTTAACCAGAAGGAATGTCTCCAGTAAATCAAATGTGTTTGCCCTCACATTTGCCCTCAATCTGGAAAATGCCCAACTCCATAGACCTTTCCCAGACAGAATGTAAGAACATTTACTGCTTTGGGGAGAAGTGGCTTAATTTATGTAGCTCCCAGGACACAGCTCTGAGTCCACTTCATCTGTGGGCTTTATTAGTTTTCAGGTGACTATTCAGGATTTGCAAATTCTCTCATAGTGCTACATATAGCCTTGAATGTATGAACTCTAATATTTTATCAGGTTAAAGGGGTTTTTTCTAATTTGCAGGATGATTTCACCTTTAAGTTTTTTATTTTCCTTAAGATGTTTTCTAGGATAGAGTTGTAGGTTTTCTAGTTGTCTGTACGTTACAACTTATTGTGAAAGTGCCGTTGAGGAAAAACTGCTCCACAGAAGACCATCCTCCCATCTTTCCACGGTCCAAGTTGGTTCTCAAACCTTAACAGTTTCTTCCTTTGTGATGCTTATAACCATTTTTTTAAAACCCACCTTTCTATCATAATATGGTCTCTTAACTCATCTTTTGCCAGGACAGTTGGCTGTAGAAAGATGTGTGAATTTAGACAAAATTGGTCTTGTCCAGATGACCTATAGACTTAGAAGCAATGACGAGTAACTATTGTTTAAGTTAGGGAACTGGTTCATGGCCATATTGACTCATGAAGTCTTCAGCATAGACAACAGGATGATGGCGCAGGGCGTGGTAGCTCATGCCTTTAATCCCCGCACTCGGGAGGTAGAGACAGGTGGATCGCTGTGAGTTCAAGGCCAGCCTGGTCTACAAATTGAGTCCTGTATAGCCAAGGCTACACAGAGAAACCCTGTTTTAAAAAACCAAAAAGAAGAAAAAACATAAAACAGGATGATGACTCTGTGAGTAGCTGTTATCAGTTCAATAGTATAGTCTGTTCTGTTTCTGTTTATTTTCTTCATAGTTTCTTTAACTAAAATTTAAGTTATATGAGAGAACAGAGAGCTATATTTGCAATGTTAGTGTGAAATCACTCAAGAAAATATAAATTTCTCGGTGAAGATGTAGTGAATGCTCAATGCATCGTATTGGTTGAAGCTGTTGCTTGGGTGAGGGAAGGGTGAAATGGGTGAGTGCATTTCTTTTTGAAAATAAGATTCAGTTCAATCAACAAGCCAAAATTTAAAATAAAAAATTCTTAGAATTTTAGGAAATTAAAAGAAACACATAATAATAAATATATTCAAAGACTTCATAATGAAAAATATCTTGAAGCCTCTTATATATGATAAAACAATAGATATTTTAAATGACTGGATATGTGTATGAAGAAATAGGCCATCTTGACACAACCTAGTGAAATTTTTCATTAATAATGTTTTTTTGCTTACTAAAACAGAAACATGTATATGTAGTCATTGAAATAAGAATTCTATTTTGATTATTCTTTAGCAACTTACACTCACAGAAAGTGGCACAGGTGTTCAGGAATATTTTCTTTCTCATCATTTATTAAGGCAAACCCCCCAGGTGACTCAGTTATGCATTTGTAGGAGTTTTCCACAGCTGAATAGATCGTGATTCCTTCACACGTGTATAGAAAACTGCTGGATACCACAAAAGAAAAGAACTTGCCCCAAGTTATCAAGTGGCTAAATTTAGATTCAAACTCATTAAGATTGCGTCCAGAGTCCACCTGTTAACTACAACTCGCCCTTTCACCAAGCATGATTCCTAGACTGTACCGGTACTATACTTTGGCGCACACTCTCTTCTAAGCAATTCAATGGTTGTCAAGACCTTTTCAAGCTCTCTCTGTGGGTTGGGACTGTTGCCACCTTGCAGATGAAGACAAGGCACAAGAGCAAACCCCATGGAGGTCTGAGTGCCTCAAGTTAGAAAGTCAGAGGCGGCCTGGGAAACACTGTGAGGTAGGATTTGGGCATCGGTTGTCAAAAGTACATAGGAGGCAGTGATATGGTGCGGGGAGAGGGAGGCAACAGAGCCACCCAGGGAAAAGATTCAAATTCCTGTAAGCATTGCAGAATACAGAGATAGGATTATGAAATGCCAACCACAGTCCTGGAGATTAGAGTCGAGATGGAGGAGGCAAACTGTGTAGGTAATGAATTCCTGGGTCTCAAAAGAATGGGTCTTTAGGGCAGGACAGGCGCTTGCGTGCATTCTGGTAAATAGCACACATTCATTTGCGTATTCTCTCTGATTTTCCTGGGCCTTGGCTGCCTTCCCCATCTGAATTACTAAAAAGATGGGGAGCCATCCTCAGCTTGGACCAGAAAGCAGCTTTCTTCCTCGGCTCCAGGGTTTTCTCATTCTCCAAACGCTGGTTCATGTCTCATTTTTTTTCTCCTGTGACAATTTTAGTTTGCTACATCTTTCTCTGTGCTGTGATCATTCATTTGTTTTAAATAGACTTTTATGGGGGGGAGGGGGTGTGCATCTCTACTCCGTTACTCAGCGTGATCCTCAGAAAAAGAATCATGCATTATTCATCTTTCCAGCGGCATAGCCATAAGTGTTTGGCACCTAGAGACAAAACAGTCTATTAGCTGCTGCGCATAGTTGTGGAGCCTAGGAAGGCTCCCCTCTGATCCATCAGCTACCTGGGCTGATGATATACTAAACTATGTATTCTGAATCCAGCTGCCTCTTAGCACCTAGCCCCCATCTGGTTGGTTCACCTTTGGCCTCGCAACTTTTTATCTTGCTTAACTTTCCACCTTTATTCAGCTCTAAGTGGAAGCACCCTCTTACACACACACACGCCCATGGTGTCACATATAGATGAGTGTAGGAGCAACTACAATGGGGGGCAACGGAAGTTTTCCTCATGTGAACATTCCTGGGCTACATCCACATTACCTGGTTATGCAAACAATGTGTCTTCCTTGAGTTCCAGAGAGGGATGTTGCTGTCCAGCAGGTAGCTACTTCTGATCCTCTCATCCGAAAACCATGGGTGACTTTTTGTAATAGTTTCTCGTGTGTACCTCTGTTTATGTGCAGGGGCATTACATAAAGTTTTTCAAATTGCTTACTGTGTGTTTGGAAACTGGAGCCGAAGCCTAGCTTGTGCCCTTGTCTGTTTGTTACCAGAAGGTGCAAGGTATTATCATTATCTTAATTTTGCACAGAGGCACTGAAAAGCTACTAGTCAGTAGGTGTGTGTAAAATGCCATGCATGAACACTAGTGATCAGCCGTAACTGAATAAACCTCTGTTAGTCACGACGACACAGGGAACAAGAACACTGGAGAACACCAAGCACCTGTACAGTCTGAAGACAATGTCCAGATTTTTTTTAAGTAATAAACAGCACTGAGACTTTAGGTGGTGAAGAAACATTGTCACAGACTTAAAAAACTGAGAATTACCAAGCAGCTCCTGGGATGAGCAGGACAGGGACTCTATACAATTAAATTTGAATATTAAACAAAATGACCTCATTTTCACTTCAAGCTGTTTAGTGAAGCAAACTGAGAACAGGCAGAGTAAAGTCAAGAAAAATGGAAGAACGTGAATTAGTTAACAAAAACAAAGCAGAAATAAGTAAACCAAACAAGTTTACCAATGAATAGAAACTCTAATTGAACTGATCTGTAAATATTGCATCCTTGGGAGAAAACAAAAACTAGTTGTTTTATTGAATATAAATCCACAAACGCAAAGTTAGGCATCAGAGAAGGAAAATATTATTACAGAAAGCAATAAAAGTTGGCATCCTACACACGGCTCCACGATACTAGATCCTTGGTGTACAGCGCTCAAGATCAGTCCCTCTAATAATAACTCATATTGCTTGGACATTTTCCTTTTCTGGGAATGTTCTTGGTGTTTTCCGTATACCACGTTAATGTAAATAAAGGATAAATTTAATACTATAATTATTCTTCATTTTCAAGGAGAGGGAAAATAAAAAGCAGGAACATTGGCGGTACTCGGTTTCTTTTAGCTGAGCAAAAGAACTTATGAACTCAAACTCAAATCTGGCTCTGGCTACTAAGCCATAATACTATCCTACTTGATGATGTGGCTGAGGCTAAGCCAAGCTATCAGCAAATAAACTCCAAAAGTACACAGAAGGAAAATCATAGGACTTCTAAGTGTGGTTCAGCAGGAAGCGTTGGCTTTGCGATGCCTCAGCCACCGCAACAATTACTATGTGAAGGAGCAAGCCAATCAGAAAAACCCTTATTTTGATTAATGTCAAAAGCAAATTTAACAAAATTCAACCTTTATACTGGTTGATATTTACTTAGCACTAGTTCCATGGCACCCGAGATACAGATATTTACTTCTTTTAAATATGTATTTATATTCTCATATTACACACACACACACACAGATAAAATATTGATATAATCAATTATATAAGCATAAGGGCTTCTCATTTCATCTTCTGTAAACGTTGGTTATTGCCACTAGAAAAGTCATTTAAAAGATATAAATATTGGAAGTAAGGTTTTAGTACTGTTGACCCCGCACACCAGGATGTCTAGGGCAGCTAGAGAGATGGCTGAGCGCTTAAGAGCATGCCCAGCTCTTGCACAGGACATCTGACCTCTGTGAGAATCTGCATGCACACACATGTACCTGTTCACATGCATAGCTAAAGAGAGCACAAATCTTAGAAACAAAAATAAAATATTGTAAAGGAGGGTTTGGGTAGCTACCTTTAGATATGATCATCCTTACCCACACAACCAACTGAAATTCAAGAAATTTATATTTTAAAAGGAAACTAAATTCTCTACCACAAAAGAAGAGTGGAAACAAAATGAATTACCTTGTTTCTAAGGCACCATTGGATTTCTGCGAAAACATTTATAGTCCCCAATCAAAAACGCTACTGAGCTGTTATATCAAAACAGAATAAAATGCTAATAATATTATAATTATATGTAATTATCTTATTTAAAATGTTAAGAAGTAACCTTTTTAATGTTTTCTCTTGTTTGATCAAATATAGCAACTAGATTTCCTTATTATTTGAGTTCACTTTCCCGCAACGAAAGAGATGTGTACAAAGCTAATTTAATGGCTTTGCAGGCCAGTCAACCAGGTAACTGTTGGTTTTGCAACTTGTTCCATGCTGACTCTGAGACTCAAGTCTTTGCTTTGGTCTGGGAAGGTATTTGGGTTTAAAAGTCCCACTCTCAGGGTTGGAAATGCAAATGTTAACTTGTAACATACTAAGTTTTCTTATCAACCTATCTAAACACTTCCTGGACTAAAAGTCATGCTTCTCAGGAGACTCCGCACTCAGTACTGGGTGCTCTTCCAGAGGACCTGGTTAAACACCTATCTGACACTGCAGTCCCAGGGGATCCCATACCCTCTTCTGGCCTCTGCAGGCACCAGGCATGCATGTGTCCACCACAGGAAACATCTAGGAAAAACACTCATGTACACACAAAACAATCCTTCTCATCCCCGTGGAGCTGTGAGGCGTTCCACATCCACTGGGTGCAGTCTTGTTGACTACAATTATCTGCTTTCATGCTAAATTCATTTCTTCTATATTTTAATTGTCTTTTATATAAATATACTTGAGAGCACTTAATAGTTAAAATAACATTAAATATTTATATTTTATGAAATATTTAGTATAATAAAATATGGCATTTGGGGAAATAATGTAAGGAAAAGTCTTGTTAGAGGTACAAATAGAGGGATAGTTTCCTTTTGCTTTGCATATTGTTCATCATGTTTTATTGATGAATTGGCAAAGGAAATACATAATTATTCTTAAAATATAGAAAAAACTCTACAATATTTATGGTTTTTCTGTAAGACCATGTCAAAGAAAAGTGTACGAAGCATATAATCTGCTTCATTGACAAGAAACTGTTATAAATATATTTATTAAAAATAATATTATTAAATGATCCATTGCACTCTAACCCAAAAAACATTAAATGCCTTGAAAATAGAAAAGGTTAAATTTCGAGAACTTGTAAGTTATTTCAACAATCAGATGCTAATTAATCTGATACTCAGAAAAGGTTAAAATTCTATTCTTTGTATTATATTAGACAACACTGTCTATATTTAAAGAAAAAAGTTCAGATCAAACTCTGCCAAGACAGGGCAAGCAAGTCCTCAATAGTTCCTGACTCTCGAAAAAATATGGCAGAGATATTGGGCTAGAAGGCCAAAGATGAGGCTCCAACATTATAGAGTGTTGAGTAACTGTTCAGCACTAAACTTTCTCTGTCATTTTTTCATTTTGGAAGCTGCTAACTTGCACTACCTGTTCTCTCAGGCATCTAAGTTTAACTCCTTCTCAAGTCTCTGAGGGAGGTTGAAGACCAGATAGTTTAGTTTTACGATCAAGTTTAGTTGGGTATGGGATAAGATCTCTTTAGTTCAAGATAAAGGATTTAAGTTAATAGAGATGAGATATGATAGATATTGAATTTCTTTCAGAAATTCAGACCCAACAAGATAGGAAAGATGTTTACTTCAAGTTTGACAAATACAAATAGCCAAATCACTATGAATGTAACATTTGTATAACTCATGATTGTCTCATAGTTCTCTCTGCTGTATGTAGTTTGTTTATTCATATGTAATCAAATAAATGTATATGTTAAATGGGAGGGAGGGAGGAATGGGAGGATACAAGGGAGAGGATAACTATTAAGATGTAATATGAATAAATTAATTTTAAAAAGGCAAAAAAACAAACAAAGGAAAAAATGTATATGTTAAAAAAATTTTCATACCTCAAAAAAAAAAAACCTTCAGACTGGTGTAAGGTTGTCATTGAAATAGCTATGGATTACTATATAGGCATTTTCTCTAAATTGTGTTTGTCTGCACTTTGATTGTTAAGATGAAAACCATTTAATATCTCAGGCTTGGTTTAAAAAAAAAAAGGATCCATTCAACTTACTAGAGCAATATGAATATGGATTATGTTTAATTTTCATCCAAAAGAATAAATCATTTATAAAGTATCTTAAAGCAACTTAGTATAAAACTAGAGTATATAACTAAAATAATTTTAGTTTTTCAAACAAAGCTGTAAGAGAATCTACATTTTCACCCAACTTTTCCAACTGTCAGCGTCTTATATATAAGCCTGGAGCCATCACCAAGACCAGGAAAGTAACTGAGTCACAGTGGTTGGAAATTGTCTTCATACATTGTTAGTCTTGAGCTGGAATCCTGTGCCCGCCTCTTCTTAATTATTATGCCTTAAGTTCCTTCAATACAGTACAGTTCATTGCTTTCCTCCATTCTCTGCGGTATTAATCTTGACATGTACTGGATAGTCAGTATGTTGTCTTATTTATTGTGTTAAAAGCAGGATCTTACTGTACAGCAGAGGCTCACCCTGAGCTCCTGGTTCTCCGGTCTCATCTTCCCAGTACCACCATGCTCAGCTGGACAGTTATTATGCAGAAAGCCCTCCAGATTCAGTGTCCGAAAATTCCTCTTGAACAAATTCAGGAAAGTGTGCTCTCGACAGATCACCATAGGTTGTCCAGTCAGGAGGGTACTTGATGTTGCCTAGCAGTCTGGTGATGCTAGCACTGGTCACTTGATTTCCATGGTGTCTACAGATTTTTTACGTGGTAATGTTGCCTTTTGTCCATATCTGTGATTCTCGTATTTTGGATACTAATTTGAGACTATGCAAATAAGTTTCTTATCATGGTTGTCCACTGGCCCAGCATCTGTTGGCGACTGTTGCCTACAACTGTTACTATGGTGCCTGCCGGATGGTAAACTACTTCTATCGTTGTTTTTACATTTGCTAATTGGAATCCAACTAAAAGCGCATCATTCCCTTCCTCCCCGTTGGTGTCTTTGTTATTTAAATCAGGCCACACTCATGAATATTTACTTTACTCTGCATTTTACAACCTTGGCTTCCCATGATTACTTTTTATGCTCCCATATTTGGTTACTGAGAATCCCTTCTAATTGGTTCTTTTGGATTTTGATCCTGCTTCCATCACGTTTTCTTTTAAACATGTCTTATTTTTTGGTGACCACAAGGCATTCTACACCTTCCCCACCCCTCTCTGCCAAAGAGTCTCAGACTCTTGTTTAGTGTATTTAGTGTATCTTGTTTAGTTAATTCCTGGCGACTTTTCTTCATTGTTGGCTACAAGGGGCATTGCCATGATGATAACAATTTCCCCCTTTAAATTGGCTAATTCTCTGTGTCTTTCTCTCCCTCCTTTTCTTATCTCTCTCCTCTCTCTCTCTCTCTCTCTCTCTCTCTACCTGTCTGTCTCTCACACACTCACTCACTCTTCCCTTTGTCTTCTTGTGTGGGGACAAAAAACAATGGTAGAAACCCTTAATCATTAAATTATATTGTTTATTTAAGCTTAGGATATAGTTTATAAGCTTCAAACACTTGTTTGAAATAAAGTATTTCCTCTTAATTGCAATTTCCATGCTGTGTGGTAATTGGCAATGTCTGTTATAATCAATAAACGCTAATCACATGTACTGTCACATATATGCCACTGTGGTACAATACTTAGCATGTACTTAAGCTGAATATGATTATAGGATAGGTTTTTTAAAATACTGCCAAATGGGGCAAAATTGCACAAGGGTAAAGGTTGCTTTCTTAGTAATTCTCTTTAAATATTTAGTTAGTATTTCCAAAATAAATAACATTTTCAAAATCAGAATATTGGCCTGTTTTAAAAATCATATCAAATTAAATTGGGTTTGATCCTTTGGGTTATTTTAGACTTTACCTCCCAAAACATCTAACTACAGCAGAGTTTCAGGGGCCTTAGTCCAATCTTAGTACAAAAAGAAATCCTGTAGAGAAATGTGAAAGGTAAGGAAAGCTACATAATTTTCAAGGCCAATATATTTAGGCAAGCAAAATTTTATAATCCTTTACAAAGAGAAACATTCACTGCTTCGACTTTGTAATTCAACTTATTGACTATGAATCTTAAGATGGTGTTTCAGTGTATTTCTTTTGTTAGCACTTTAGAGAGGAATCCATGTTTTGGTAACAGCTGCACTTGATAACTCTTAGCACTATTTCAGTGTTTAGTCAGAAATCACTGGTCAGAGTAGGTTGCACAGGGCACTGCTGTGTTACTGCCCACAATTCTTACATGTCGGCATCGTCAGAGCAGCAAGGATATAAGTGGTGAAGATGACGAGGGAGCCATGAGAGGAAACTTCACATTCACACTAAATTACCTGTACAATATGTGGCTTCTAACGAGGTGTTTTTTATTAGCATTATCCCCCCCCCCATTATAAAAATGATTTGTTTATTTTAGGCAATTAGAACATTTTGTAGTACCATAAACTGAGAGGACCTAAAACTCATCAGCAGGTCTTCCAAGAATGACAAACACCAATATACAGTGTGACGCTACCAGCTCAGTTGGATACAAACTGATTTTTCCTTTTTGTATTTAAGTAATGTTTGGGGGGTTATGTGTAAAGTAGGTGTTTAGTGTATTATAATATAATCAGAGCATGATTTATTAACTTTGTATCAGTAGCCATTGAGTGTATTTCCAAACTTTCCCTATTAAAAGTATGCTGCAGTAAATTGCAAAGGAATTTTAATTCAGAACATGGCTGTTCTGGCAAGAGATCACTTCCAAAGATCCTCTCGGTCTCTGTGATCCGGCTGGAATACAAACACACATTTAATCCGGGAAACAGAGGCAAACAGATCTGAGTTCAAGGCCAGCCTGGTATAGAGCAAGTATCAGGTAAAGAAAAGCTTAGGTGCAGGTGTGGTGATACATTCCTTTAATCCCAAACAATGAAGGTAGAGTTACTTTGTAGAAGGAAGAAGCATGCATGTTTGACAGTGATGTCTGATTAAGTGGAAGTAAAAGAAAGTGACAAATCAGAGAAGATTTGACAGAACAGGATGTTCCCCACTCTTCTGAGAAGAGAGAGGAAAGGGAAGCTACCTAACAGACAATGAAGAGAGAAGGCAGTTTTACTGGGACAGTCACAGAGAGACAAGTTGCAGAGAGGAACTCCAGGTGAAGACAGAATGAACCAGAGAGTGCGAAGGAACTAGATTAGACCAGATTGCTAGAGTTAGTTTGAGGTCAAGAGAGAAGCCAGATTGAATAAGTCAGCTGGGAGGTGAGTTTAAACCAGAACAGCTGACCTGAACCAGCCAGCCCAGAGCTCAGTAAGAAGAAAGGGTGAGCTTATTCAGCAGTAAGTCTCAGAGGCTGAAAACATTCCAGGCCTAGGTTAGATTGTACAGAGGCTAGAAGCTTCCAGGACTAGGCCTAGGTTAGCAGGAGGCAGTAAGTCTCTGAAACAACAATTAAAACAGTCAAATAGTTACTTTTGCAGCACATTTATATATTTATTTGTAGATTGACAAAGTATGACATGGGAGTTTCTGTATGAATTTTTAAATAACTCCAAACTTTCTCTAAACATCCTTGGTAGTTACCTCCATATATGGTGTTTAAGTTTTAGTTTCATAATTATAGTTTTCATATTATTAATATCATTTATAATAAAATATCAACATCCTTTATAAGCTTATTAAACATACACACACTCTCTCCCTCTCTCTTCTCTCTCTGTCTCTCTCTCCCATTGATTAACAGATGTCCTTTATTTACTGGGTAGATTGAAAATATTTTCACTCTGTATTTTCAGCATGGTGAGATATTTTATGGTGTCTTTATCAAATATGCTTGTTATTTAATAATGTTTTAATGCAAATATGACAATCCCTAATATTATCTCAATTGCTGTTACATTATATGATAAATCAAGAGAAGAAAACACAAAATGTCTGTACAAACGCATTCTTTACAAAATGTGATAGAAACACTCATATTAACTATAATCCTCATTTCTGAAATTAGTCCCACGGCCTTAGCTGGTACACAACCTACCTCCCTCTCTATCCACCCTGCGCTTTCTACACTCTCAGCAAACAGCTCCGCGGTCTTGGTCCTTTTCCTGTGGGAGAGACCCACACATTCATTCCTGCCGAGTCTGTGCCCTTTGCCATCCTACCCGGGTTGAGCGGTTGTAGTCTCCCATTGATGTCAACACGACAGCACCAGGAGACACCCTACAGGATCTCCTGCACTCTAACATAGTATTTCTTACCTCCATCGGGGAGAAGCAACCTGATCTCCCCTTGGTAATCTTGATTAATCTGGATCAATCACCCCTCCTGATACTGCTATTTTTTCTTAGCCTGAAGGCATAAGGACATCAGAAGGCCAAAGTGGACAGAGGGATGTCTGAGCTTCTGGTTCGGTGGGATGCTTGTTGTGCCCACCCCACCCCACCCCACCCCACCCCCAAACCCGCCACCAACCCAAACATTCTAGGCCGGAAGAATTTAAGGTTGTAAAAACAGGAAGCAAAAATTCCCTAGTGTGTCTCTAGAGTGATGGAAAATGGAGCCTTTCCACTCCTTTGCTCTTGGATCTGAGAAGCATACCAAATAATGGATGCTAAATCAAAGTGTATGCCACCTTCTGGAAACTCTATGCCAGTCTGCTGCTGCCAAATTAGTGCTGTAACTGTGTTTTCGTAGGTCATTGCTTTGTCCTACGAGGCCAGACGCTCCGGGATGTTTGGGAAACATGGTGAGACCAGTGGGCTACATGACCGTGGGCTTCTGTCCCACTTCTCCAGCCGTGGATTGAGTTCTTTGGTCAGAAGCAATAGTTGTAGAAAACCATGGCGGCAAAGATCTCTGTAAGTTAGTGGTGATTTGGCAGAGCATTGTGTGCAGAAAAAGGAAGTTCATAGCCAGAAAAAGTACCTGCTCTAGTAAGGACAAAGTATTGTCCTTTTCACAAAAGAAGTGGTCCAAGGTAAAAAAAAAAAAAAAAAAAAAAAAAAAAAAAAAAAAAAAAAAACTACCACCAGGTCACTGGCTCGTACCCTGGGAAATGGTGGTATATTGCTGGCTCGGTGTTGATCTCAGCTATTGGCAGATCTAGGATTCAGCAGTGGCGGCAGCAGCAGCCAGGACAGGCTTTGTCAGTGGAGTTCTGTCATTGAAGTTATGCATAGTCCCCATCTCTGCCACCATGGTCACTGTGTTCAGAAGTCCATCAGGCAGTGACAGAGATGACTCTCCACGGACTGGGTCATCCTGTCTACGTGACTGTTGACCCCTTCTCTAATGTAGTCACCTTTTTCTGAGCATCTACAGGGGACACGAGGACCATTACATCCCATCCATACACTTCTTCTCCAGATGCCTCTGTCACCAATTTCACCGTCATGCTTTCTCCAAGTCCCTGACCACCCAGATAATCCACTAGCTGCAGCCCGTGCATCAGTGAGCAATTGCACGTCTCGCTATTTCTCATTCCAGAAGAACGGTAACGAGTGTGTGAACTGCCTGAAGCTCTGCCCATTGTGAAGATTTCCCTTCACAGGTGTCTTTCAGGGTTGTCTTCAGAAAGGGTTGTCATGCTGCAGATGCTGCGGAGGCTGCGGAGGCTGCAGCTGTCCAGGTCTGTGTGATAGCCGCACAGTGTGCAGAAACCTCAGCAAACCAGGCCCTAGTCTTGTCTAAGTTAACCAATCATAGGGCATACTCTATGAGGCAAGAGGTGCATGCTTGGGAGAGGAATGTAACAGGAACAGAACCCAGAGGCATTTATGTACCTTCTTTGTGTAACTTGCTTGTGCCTTCAGAACCTGCTTGTGCCTGAATAAATAAACACCACCTCCAATGGATAATGGATTGCTGCTCTGCACATAATACTGTATGGTTTGGTGGGCCAGATACAACCCAGATAAGATCACATGGTAATTTGGTGGCACACTGTCAAGTGTTCAGTTTCTAACAAAGACAACAGTGAGCCAAAAACTGTCTCTCAAAGGCAGAATGCTTGTCTGCAAATGATGATAGGTCCTTCCTCCAAATTATTAAAGTTCTTTGTGATTCATCTATAGGAGCTTGCCAAAGGTGCCAAACAGCATCCCTGTCTGCCACTGACACCTCAATCACCCCTGGGTCTGCTAGACCATACAGTCTAATTGGTAGAGTACTCTGCACAGCAGCCTGGACCTGTTGAAGAGCCTTCTCCTGTTGTAGGCCATGCTTCAAGCTAGCAACTTTGAGGCACTTGGTATGTGTGCCGGAGTAACACAGCCAAGAGAAAAAAATGCACTGCCTCCAGATTCCAAATAAGCCAACTAAATATTGTGCTGCTATCTTGGTTGTGGGAGAGGCCAGGCTCAATAACTTACCCTTCCCCTTAGAAGGACTACCTCTTCATGCCCCAGACCCCTAGACTCTTAAAATTATTACTGAAGTAGAAGAAGGCCCTATTTTGCTCGAATTTTCTTTCTATCTTCTGCTATGCACATATGCTACCAACAGCCCAACGTTGCTGGCCCCTCCTGCTCATTGATCCAATTAGCACAATCCCATCATTATAATGGATCAGGGTGATATTCTGTGGAGAGAAATTCTATCAAAATCACTTCAAACTAAGTGATGACACAGGGCTGAGAGTTAATATATCCTTGAGGTAAAACTATAAAGGAATACTACTGGCCTTGCCAACTGAAAGCAAATTCCCTCTGGTGCTCCTTTTGGGCTATTACCAAGCAAAAGGCATTTGATAAATCAATAGCTGCGCAGTATGTATCCGGAACTGTTAATCTGCTCGAGGAAGGAGACCACATCCGGTGCAGCAGCTGCAACCGGAATCACTGCTTGGCTTGATTAAACTTGCACATTTTTTTTTAACCAGTTAATGTCTTTAATTGCAAATAACTTAAACTGCTGACACCGTTTGAGGCTGGGACTGAATTGAATTTTCTGCAACTTGGACTTGGTGGCCGATGGAGAGAAGATTCTCTTCCGGGGCACACTTAGAAACCTTCAGACGGTGCCTGGCCATCTGGAGCTGGTCAGTTTTATCATGGAGCTCCTCGTTGTCCTGCACCACATTTCCGAGATGCTCGAGCTTGGTTAGTTTTACCATGGGATTTTATCTAGAGACGCTGGGAGCTACCAGCCATGTCATTATTTTCATTATTTTTCCACAATTGTCAAAGTTTTATATACTCACTAAGTTTCCTGCTTCTCACAATAGGTTCATCAGACTAATCAAATGCATTTGTTTTGGCAGGTTTGTAAAGTCCTCCGTGCTTTCCGGAGGGGCTTCGGTAACTATAGGGGTTGACAAATTGTAAGCCTATTCCAGATACTCTTAAAAAACTCATCCTTGTATTTCTCTTTCTCTAGACCCACTCCTGGTACCAAAATCTGTATTAGTCTGCGTTCTCTAGAGGAGCAGAACTGACAGAATGTATGTATATGTATAAATGTGTGTGTGTGTGTGTGTGTGTGTGTGTGTGTGTGTGTGTGTGTGTGTGTTTTGTGTTAGGTTAGCTGTGAAGAGACAACATGACCAAGGCAGTTCAGATCACAAGTGGCCTTAGTGGCCAAGTGAAGAAGCAATTGAATTTCCCTTCATTTTGTATCACTTACATGGGCTTTTGTGTATGTCTATTTCTGCTATGCAAATTTTCTAGACATTTGATTTAGGCTGTCAAGTTGGTTAAAACAGTGACAGCAGCAACTTCAATAATCGTTTGATTCTTATGTCTGTATAAATGTATAACTTCATTACTCTCAAAAGTATGTGAGGTGAAATTTCAGATGGATGCTTTGTTCATTGTCCTGTAACTTTTGCTTTTCATACAAACAGTTGTGATGTCATGGGCCACTCTGCAGACCTGACGCCCCCTTCAGAAGAATCTGTGTGTGTTTTGTCAGTGTTTTCAAGCACTAGAAATTGCAAGTAGTGACAGAAATGCATCAAATAAGTTTTCCTGGCCCTTTCATAGTTAGCCCTGCCTCATCTTTACTATGCCAGAAAACAATGCGAACATAAAGATAACTCAAATACAAGGAAACATCACACTTCAGTTTTAACCTAACTTTGTAACAATTTCCCACCTTGATATTGACAATGTCTTATTATGCTACACATTATTTTACTACTTTTATTAAACAGAAAACAATGATGAAGCTGGTAAGTTACAGTCACATCTTTCTAGAACTTTGCAAATAAAACATAGCCTTTCTTCCTCTAACCTTAGTTTTTTTGTTTGTTTGTTTTTTGGTTTTTTGTTTGTTTGTTTTGGTTTTGGTTTTGGTTTTGGTTTTGGTTTTTTGGGGGGGTGGTTTGTTTTTGTTTTGTTTTGTTTTGTTTTTTTAAGATTTGAGAAGTTTGAAGAGTCTTAGGATGTTCGAACTTGAGAGAAAACACTCATGTACATAGTCTCCCATATTGTCGGTGCTCTCTATGACAGAGGGACATTTTCTTCTCTAAATAACAAGTCTACACTGGCCTGCCATTGCCATTCGATATTAATCAGGTCTACTGTCAGTGTTATATAGTAGATGGCTTTGGACAAAATGTAGTCATTTTATAATATGTTGCATGTTTGTTACTACCCTAAAAACTGTAGTGTTATGTCTATTCACTCCTCCTCTGTGTAACTTGCAATGCCTGTTGTCTTACCAGATTTTCCCTTTACTCTGGGAATAGTTAGGTGCTGTCATTTTAGTCACATAGCATAAGATAAAATTTAGGGTTTGCTTTCTTAAATACTATTCCTACAAATAGATTTAGATTTGTAAGAGAAAAAAATGAAAGGAGAGAGAGAGAGAAAGAGAGAGAGAGAGAGAGAGAGAGAGAGAGAGAGAAAGGAGAGCATCTGCAGCTAAGACTTGTGTATAAAGATGTTTTATATAATATTTATCCCCAGCACACACACAAATTATAGATTTTAAAGGCAGAAGTATACTTTAAGCACTTCTCCAATCCAAAGTGTGCATATACATATATAAACAGAAGACACACAGTGCTCTCTGTGGGCACTGCTCAGAGTGTTACAACTTTGGAATGTGCACTCACCAGAGCTAAGGACCACCCACTAAACAGGGGCCACCCAAGGGAAAATTCACGACCTGGGCAAGCAGTGCGGCCAGATTTGCTTCACAGGAACAGCTGTCCACCCTAGCACCTGCTGCCTGGCCCCAGACAGCTGGGGATAAGGCTGTGTGGGCCCAGCTGCTTTTAGGAAGGGCACTGACAGAGACTACCGCCGTTTTGGCATCTATCAACTCATGCTATATTTGGTTGAGGAAGTCTGGCAGGGAGTTATGCGGTGTACCAACTAAAACTTCGGCTGATTACTCATAACCAGAGTCATAAAATCATAGGACTCCAGTAAAGTGGCTTTCAAGCTTTGCTATGAATTAGAATAACATTGGGAATTCCAACAAGAGTTGTTTCCAGATCTAACACCATACAGAATCCAATTCAGTGCGTCTTGAGTGAAGTTATTTAGAATTTTACATTTTTATTCAGCACATGGGGTAAATTTAATCTAATTTAACCATGAGTTTTAGAGTTCTAAGGAACTTCACAGTTTGGGATGTTTGTTAAAAATAGACAGCATTTTGACTTCTTAATTCAAACGTGGAGATTAATGTAAATCTACCTGAGGTTAGGAATTGGCCCTTTGCTAAGCGTACACACATAAGAATCACCCGACTAGCCGCCCTTATTGTTTTAAAGGTTCAGTGTAGGCCGCCAGTCAACCCTCTCCTCCTCTGCCCCCCAAAGTTCCTGCTAACATGTCAAACAGCGCCACCATGTGGAGATCAAGCTTTCAAACAGTGAGCCTAAGGGGCATGCTTCACACTCAAACCGCGATAGTCAGGTGGGCTTCTATGAGGCAATTAAAAATAAAAAATAAAAAAAGCTAGCAGGATGAAGTCAAAGTTCCATGGGAAGATGATTGCCCAGGAATTAAACCAAAGAGTACTATGGGGTCCTCTGAGGTCAGAGAATGACTTTATGCCATGATTGATTAGCTTAAGGCACTCTACAGATTTATCAGAACGGCTACATGGCAACGTGTGTATTTTGGGGAAAATAAAGTCAATAGACATTTTTGAAGGTGACATAGGGAGTTAGAGACTGCATTTGTATGAATCAGTGAAAGGACACTCTGAGCAAGAAAAAAAAATTTGGTGGGGGGTGGAGGGAAAGAAAGAAAGAGAGATAGACAGAGATAAAGAGAGACAAACAGATACACAGACAGACAGACAGACACACAGACAGATGACCACAGCCAGCATGGAAATCCATGGATGAGTGAAAAGTTATTAGGGGGGGAAACAACATTAAAAAATGTTTAAAGACACCATAATGGGTTGGTGAGAAGAAACGGAAGCCACTTGCCAAAGGTAGACCACGTAAAGCCGGCAAGTCCTATTTTCAAGACAGATCCACAGTCCTCAAAAGACTCAGATCCAGCCTCAGGTTCCGGTGAGACAGCGATAACTCTGGTGTCAGCAGTGAGAGAAGCCCCATTCTGTCATTCTCTGTGCTCTGAGGGCAGCAGGTAGGCATCCCGTGGAAGAGAATCTGTTGTTTAAAACTCAGTACTTTGGGGATCTGAGTGAGGGGGAGAAATCTTTGATTGAGCCAGCTAAATCTCCTCAGTGAGCAAAGGGCCGGAGAGGCAGCTCCGGGGCACAGGAGAGCTGGGCACCAACAGAGGAAAAGGGGTGATCGAGCTGCCAAGTGGACAGGGAAGGACTGAGCGATCAACTGAGAGTAATTCTGGTGTGTGGTAGATTTGAGCACGAGGCCAGCGAGTGATCGACACCGTAGCCACTTACCTGCCATTCGCGGCGGTAGGGCACATGGCTGCTGAAGTTCCGGGGCTGCAGAAGATACCTAGAGCTGCATCCATCTATGCGAGCTAGCAACAGCCCAGAAGGACTAAAAATATGAAAATATCTCATCTGCTAATACAGATCTAAATGCTATCGAGGCGGGGCAGGGCTTCCTGTACTCCCATCACTGTTGGCCAAATAAGATTACCCAAAAAGATAAGGTCTGAGTAGTCTCAGGAGAATGAGAGGGTCTGCTCAGCCCACAGACTGCAAAGCTAAGTGTGACCAGAGCACCCTGGTACTCAGAGAAGGGAGACTATGAAAGTTAGGGCAGCTCTGGTGGGTATTAGACAGCTGTGAAGCTCGGACTCACAGTGTAATAAACCGCTGGAAAGAGATCCCGCAATGACTTCCTCCCGCTCAGAAAGCTGGGTGGTCTCTGTTTTTGAGAACTGACGAAGCTGCTCCAACATGTCACATTTTTTTCCTTTGAGGTTCTTTTTTTTTTTTTTTCATATGTATCAGAATTTATATTAAGTTTTTATGTTGTTCTACCCCCTCTCATATTGATCAGACTTTACTTGTGTTTGTTTGTTTAATTTTTAGGCAATGTATTTTCTCTTCCTTAAAGTATTTTGGGGGTTTTGTTTTGTTTTGTTTTTTACCTTTGTGTTTCTTTCCACTTATATATTTAGTGTGTTTTGGATTAAGTATTAATTTCCCAATGTTCTTTATTACACTTATCCAGTTTTAATATGCTGTTATTATTTTGTTGCAGTTGTTTCCTAGTCTTTTGATCTTTTCCCTTTCCTGCCGTCATATTCTTCTCTACTCCTCTTCTTTTATTCTCTTATAATTTATTTAACTCTGACTTTTCTCTGCTTTTTTCTTTCTACCTCCTTCCTATATATCATTTACTTACTTTCTCCACATTTACCTCAAATAATTTAAAACTTCATATTGTTTTTAGCTTTGTCATTACCAGAGGTAATGTGTTAGCTTTTGTCACTCATTATAAGTGTATTTATGTACCAGCTATGGTTTGATTGATCCTGCAACAGCCTGTTTACTCTTTACAAAATGATCTTGGGGATTAAGCCTTTAGGATAAGGTGGTTAATACGGAGATCCATCCCTCTAAAACAAACCAACAGATGTGGGAATCACAACAAGGAAATGCAAGAAACACAGAAAAGTGGGTAACAATTAGACTCCAAACGATCAGAGGTCCTCCGCTGCTGCAGCCAGAGATATGGGAGTTGGCAAAATATCAGGTGAACATTTCAAACATTTCTAGTGAAAATAATAAATGAACTCAGAAGATATAAACAAACAGATGGATTTGTTCCAGGTCGTAGAAAAGAAAGTCAGCCAGATAAAAGTAAAGATCATCAAAATGAGCAAGAAAACTAGTATAAGAGATGAAAAATTCACTAACATAGCATAAAAAATGGACAATAAAATTGTTGGTCTGATATATTTTGATGCTAATTAATAAAAGACCATCACACCTGGGCATGGAAAATGGGATAGGCGTGGCCAAGGTCCCTGGCCATGGGAGACAGAATCTTGGGAAGGAAATGAGAGAAGAGGGGAGAAGAGGGGAGAAGGAGGCCACCATGGCTTAGGTGGAGGAGAAGCATGTGGCTGGCGTGGATGGAGGAGGCCACCATGGCTTAGGTGGAGGAGAAGCACGTGGCTGGCGTGGATGGAGGAGGCCACCATGGCTTAGGTGGAGGAGAAGCACATGGCCGGCGTGGATGGAGGATTTGGCCCAATGAAGAACATTAGCATGTATATGAGGTATGGCAGGTAGATTGATAAAAATTATTAGAATCAAATGATATGGGATTGGGACAGGTATTCCATACCTGCCCCACTATGGGAAGTAGTTTAGGGGATTAATATTTGCCCTGCCCCAGGTTAACTAGGGCTATTTTAAAATGTAACAGGAGTCTGTGTCCTGATTGATTGCTAACAGATTATATTGTGGTAATAATAAGTATAGGCCTGATAATAAACAGTATTAGGCCATACTGGTAATTTAATCACAACACAAAATTGAGAGGTTTTTTTTTTTTTTTTTTTTTTAAGAACTGGAGAAATGTTAGGAAACTGAATTAATAAATTTTTAAAAAATGGAAAACATCACTAATAGATTAAATGATGGGAAACAAATTTGACAAAACAATACAGTCAAATATCAATAATAAAATTCTTAAAATGAAAATGAATACACTGTCCAAGAACCCCTGCATATAATTATCTAGCAAAACTATTTTTTAAAGCTTGACAGTAAAATATGGTTCAACGCAAGCATAAACTACAGGTATTTAGTGAGAAAACATGTTCTGAGTCGTGTCTAAGTCAGAAGCATGCTAGAAAACTGAGAGCCATACAGCAAAAGGCCCTTCCATGTTCTTGTTCTGTGTAGGTGGGAGAGGAAGGTCTGTGCCTGTGCAGCCCGGTTGGTGCGGGGATGGGCGGTGCCGCGGGGATGGGCGGTGCCGCGGGGATGGGCGGTGCCGCGGGGATGGGCGGTGCCGCGGGGATGGGCGGTGCCGATGCACCTGAAGGCTGTGGCTAGATGTCTCCCCTCCTCACTTTTTTGTGGGGTTGAGAAACAGCTAATTTAGTCCCTCTCCTCAGAACAGAGAACAGAGTTTTATTGATCACAGACACGTGACATTGGAGTTGGCGCCTTCCCTAGTCACCCTACCTTCCACTATTACAACTGCCTCCACTTTTTCCAAACAATAAAATGACCAGCACTTGACAAATCTTATTTTCAAAGGATATATAATTTATAACTAACCCTAACAATAATTCTTTTCAAGATCAGTACTACTGCTAGTTTCATTTTGTATTAGCAGGAAACCAGAAACTATGGAGTTCAAATGTGTTTTCAAGGGATCACACAGCTAGAAATGATGGAGTTGGAATTCAGTCTCAGGCTTGAGGGCCAGGAAAATTAAATTGAGGCAAGAATGACATAACCGGTCAAGGGAAGCCACAAAAACTAAAATAGCAAACAAGAGGCTCGTGGACTGACTATTCTGGACAACATACGTATGTGGACTTTAATAATTCAACATGGTGCAAGAATTTCATTTTTATAATGTATCTCCTTATTTTCTACAATAGATAGAAGAATAATGAACAATGAAAGATAGCTATGAAAATTAGAAAGAAAGAAAGAAAGAAAGAAAGAAAGAAAGAAAGAAAGTAGGAAAACACGGTTGAAATCGTGTATTTGGAGACAGCATGGAACACAGAACCTGCATGGGGCACTATAGGATAGCCATCCCTGAAGAGTCTTAAAGGGATAGAACACAATACCCAGGGTGTGTGGCAGGGCGTGTGTGGGTGTGGGTGCTCAGGTCAGGTCCAGTGTGTAACATACACTGAACACGTGATCTGTGGCCGAGCTACATCTCCACTTGCACCCCTCTGGTTCTGAAACTGAAGATGCTCCCATAAACACAAGGTTTCTTGCTGTTCTGTGGCCCTCTCACAGAAAAACAATCACAGCCAGGGACAGGTAAGCCCCATGAAAGGAGCCGTACAAACTACAACATTTTACCTTCAGTATAAAGCTGTAAATATATAATATTTGTCAAGGAATATTTGGCATCAGCCGAAAGCACAGCACCTGACAGGAAAAGGATGCTCCGGTAAGTGAGAGACTGGCTGTGGAGTAGGAACGGTGAAGACTCCAAAAAACGCAAACAAGAATAGCCCCACCTGTGAGCTGTGAGCCGGCCCGCAGGGGAGAGCCCTGCCTCCTGACTTGCTGTGTGAGTGCAAACTGGCATTTTCACCGCCTGCCTCACCTCCCTCTAGCTAGACGGAATGTTGGAACCCTTAGACCCAACCAGGGTCTACCTAGGAAATAAAGAAATGAGCATTAATAAGTCTAATCAGTTATGAGAATGTGTTTGATTAATGAAACTATTTCTGGAGAGATTTCATGCAGGCTTTTAAGCCACGTACGTGCGAGGGCCACTTTCTTCTAGTAGTAAGTTCAATTGATCCAAATTACATCTATAAGAAATCTCTAAGCTCTAAGAAATCAATTTATGACTTCATAAAGTTTTGTAAGTGGCCTTTAAACTTATGGTGAAATTTTATTCTAGCAACTAATAGTGTTTTACTCTCACTACTTTGAAATTTCCAAGCAAGGGTGTTCTGTTGTACAATGAATGCTGGGCTAGATGGCTATGACAGGGGCGGGGCGGGGGAGTGTTCTACTGTAGGGCTTTGCCTCAAAATTTGAATCACCTCTCTGGGCTGGTGACCTTCTCTGAGAAAAAATGACAGCTTATTAGTAGGCAGCCTCTGAGACATGTGTTTTATATATATATATTAGAACCTGGGGTTTTGTAATGGTCTCAATTATATCCATGAATTGAAAGTTAATGATTTTCTCGAGTGAGTTTTCCGGTAAATGTATAATGCTACCATAAAGAAAATTAAGCCAATTAAAAATATTATGTGGTAAACTGGAGTAGCAGATCCCTTGTATTAAATGCTCCTGGCACATTACTGCACATCTCAAAGCAGAGAAGTGGAAGCCAAAGAAACAGATTGAACTGGCATATTTACTAGCAGTTATACAAATATTTGTCTTCACAAATTTACCTTAATGGAGGTACCTGTTTAGAATGTTGGGCACTAATCTGTAAGCCTGTAGGAAGCAAACAACAGAAATCATTACTCACGTTTAATCGGAAGGAGTGCTACCAATTGCATAAACACTCTAATCAATAATTGTAGCCCCCACTGGAAAACAAATTGAAAAGGTAGAGAGAGCATTAAGCAGATGATTTCGCTAAGGCGGCTCTTGTACTCGCACAAATGAGCAGCAGCATACTTTGTTTTGTTTTGTTTTGTTTTAATTCCTTTTATACCACTGGTTCCCAAACATAGTTACACAGTGCTGTTACCTGGAGAGTTTCATTTGTACTTAAAACATTAAATGAGCATAGTTTTAAGTTCCGTTACTGACTTTTCAAATAAAAGTTGTTTTTCTTAATTTCCTCCTTCCTTTCTTCCCCTTTCCAGATAGCTCCGACCCCCTCATGCTGTAGCCTTCTACCCATCCCAGCAGCTTCCCCTGGCACACCACCTGTGTAGTGCTGCCCTCCCTCATCCTCAACATCTCTTCTCGGCCCCACCCCCCACCCCACAGCCCATTTCATAGTTTCCTTTCTAATTCGATTCTCTCTCTCTCTCTCTCTCTCTCTCTCTCCCCCCTTCCCGTGTGTCTGTCTGTCTGTCTCTCATATACACACATATGTGTGTGTCTTAATTTGATATATATGCATATATGTGTGTGTATATTATATTTATATATATGTTAGGATAGACATACTAGAGAGGACATGTGATTTTTATTTTCCCAATTGTAGTTCCCTCATATAACATAATAATTTTTCATAGGCACCCACCTTCCTGTTAATTTCATTTTTCTTTACAGCCAAATACAATTCCATCGTGCATATCAACTGCATTTTCATTATAAATTCATCAGTTCATAGACATCTAAACTGGTTCCTTTTTTTTTTTTTTTTTTTTTTTTTTTTTTTTGGATGATGATAGGCAAAGTAACTGAGGTGAGATGGACTCCCAAAGTAGTTCTTACATTGTTCTTTATTGTTATTAATGTTATGTCTATGTCTGCACATTCTAGGCAGAGGGTGCAGAGTTGTTGGTTTTCTCCTCCTTCCTTTATGTTGGTTCTGGGAGGTTTGTCTGGCAAATGTTTTCATGTGCTGAACTTCCTCACTAGCTAAAAGCTGTTTTAGTTTTCTAGCTACCAAAGATGGATGCTTTAAAAATGTACTTGCTGGTCATTTTTGTCTCTCCCCTTGAGAACTGTTTGTTCATCATTATCCTATTGCCAACTGGAAGGTGTTATTTTTTAATTTGGGGTTTTTTTAATGTGTGTGTGCTTAAGTTTTACAATTCTTTTTATACTCTACATATTAATTCATTTGAAATATAGTTGGCAAAGATTTTTCTGCTGTTGTGTATGTTGTCTGTTAACTCTGTGGGGGTTTCTTAAGGCCGCCTAATCCCGTTGTCAGCCACTGGAGCTGTGTTCTGAGCTGTGAGACCTCAGTTCAGAATGCCCCTGTGTATACACGCACCTTGAAGTGTTTTACCCTGGAAGCTTCAGACCTTTAGTTCTCACATTAACGGTTTTGGTCCTTTGAATTGATTTTTGTGTTTTTGACAAATTTATCAAAAATTATGTGGCAGCCACACCTGTCCAGGTTTCTTTTTTAATTCTGTGTTTTGATCCACTGGTGTTCCTGTCTGTTTTTACGCCAGTGGGTGCTCTTAGTCATAGCAGCTGTGTAATATAACTTGAATTTAGCTCATGTGGTGCTGCCATTAGTGTTTGCTCGCCTTAGTCTTGCTTTGGTTATTCATGGTTTTTGTTGTTTCTGTGTAATTTTTTCATTGTTTCTTTCTATTTTGGGGAAGAATGTCACTGGATTGTTGATAGAGATTATATTGGATCTATAGATTACTTAATAAGACAGCCGTTTTCACAACTCTGCTAAACCAGAATCCGTGAACATCTTTCTGTTATCCAGAATCTTCCTTAATTTGTGTACACAAAGAGAGGCTAATTATAGAATGTCACATGGTTATCGTGTTTTGAATTTCAAAAAAAATTAATGTGTAGGCTGCATGGTCAGAAACCCATCTTTATTTTGTAAAGAACGCACGCTGGAATGTGGGAAAATCCGGTGTTTCCCACATATCTCCTGCCCGTCACCCTGTGTGTTCAGACTCCCCGTCAAGACTTTTGCTCTATTGCTGGTTTCCATGTGTGATCAGGATGCAGACAGAGAGACCTCGCCCCCATAACAAGACACTGAGTGATTCCAACACACCTGTTCTGAAGTTTCACCTTTGACCCTGAGTTCAAGAACACAGAATGACCAATTTGCCAAGATGTTTGATGGGAAAGGTATTTTATATAATTGAAATAGTTTTTTTATTTGAAGATCTTATATAATTCAAAAATGGACTTGCTTTAAGAAAAGCAATGGAATATTGCTTTTTTAAATAGAAAACCAATATCCTATACTGGAATAGAATAGATGACCCAGAAATAAGAGCATATCGTTATCATCACTTTATTCTGCAGAAAGGCACCAAAGGGCATATAGGGAAGAGACAGACTTTTCAACAAATGGTGCTAGGGAAACTGAGTATTTGTAAGTAGACAGCAAAATTAGACCCTGATTATCTCTCAAAAAAAAATATATAAACTCAAAATGCATAGAAACCTTACGGATGTGAAAGATGCAAAATGCTGAAACTACTGGAAGAAAACAAGAAAATACCTTTAGACATAGACTCGGGAAATGATTCTGCTTATAATACCAGTGGTCCAAGACATAAAACCTAGCAAATAAGATCACAAGAAACCAAAAATCGTCTCCAGAGTGAGGGAAGCAATCACCAGAGACCAACAGCAGAATGGAAGAACATCCTTGCCAACTACACATGTGACTGGAGTATGGGCAGAATATATAAAAGCCACAAAGATTGACCACTAAAGCTCAATGTTTCCAAACTATAAAGGCTTTTCAAAAGATATGTCTAAAGTCAACGTCAGCCTGTAGCAGAGATCCCTTCACAGTTGTGTTTCTAGGAGCGCTACTCATAATAGACAAGCAGTGGTGTCACTCTAGCCATCCATCAACAGAGGCAGGTGAGAAACAGCTAAAGGATGTACACACACCAGCACAGTGGACTTTCATTCAGCATGTAATCTGTAGGAAAGGTGGATACAATTGGAGACTGTATGATAGGTGAAATAAGCTAAACTCAGAAAGGCAAGCATCGCATATTTTTTTCCTGGTTCATGGAGTCTAGATTAAAGAGGAAAAGGGATATGAAGCATAGTGGAACTATTGGGGTATGTCAGGGTTAGGATGGAGAGATATAAGATAGAGTGATAGAACATGATGGGATGTCATAATAAAATGCATCACTGTTAAGTTAATTTTTTAAATAAGAGAAAAACACTGCATTAATTTGCTTTGAGAATCATTCATTGATGACTTTCCTCAATGAGGTCAGACATTTGACATATTGGATTATACACCACTAAGGGAAAGTATCAAGTTTCTTGGGACATACATCTTTTAAAGTCATTAATAAAAACAATCCTAAATTAGCAATTAAATTTTTCATTAATAGAGCTACTAGCAATGTGACTCCCCCACAAAACAGCAATGCTTCTCAGAGTGCTTTGACTATTCTCTTCCAGAGGAGAGCCAAAGCTGAAAAGTGTGCATTCTGAGCTCACCTTCCTTTTGCCTTGTCTGGTGTGCCTTGCTCCCTCAGGTAAGTGTGAGCATCCCTTCCTCCCCTCCCTCCCTCTCTCCCTCAGATAAGTGTGAGCATCCCTCCTCCCCTCCCTCCCTCCCTCAGGTAAGTGTGAGCATCCCTTCCTCCCTCCCTCCCTCAGGTAAGTGTGAGCATCCCTTCCTCCCCTCCCTCCCTCTCTCCCTCAGATAAGTGTGAGCATCCCTCCTTTCCTCCCTCCCTCCCTCAGGTAAGTGTGAGCATCCCTTCCTCCCTCCCTCCCTCAGGTAAGTGTGAGCATCCCTCTTCCCCTCCCTCCCTCAGGTAAGTGTGAGCATCCCTTCCTCCCTCCTTCCCTCCCTCTCTCCCTCAGGTAAGTGTGAGCATCCCTCCTCCCCTCCCTCCCTCCCTCAGGTAAGTGTGAGCATCCCTTCCTCCCTCCCTCCCTCCCTCAGGTAAGTGTGAGCATCCCTCTTCCCCTCCCTCCCTCAGGTAAGTGTGAGCATCCCTTCCTCCCTCCCTCCCTCCCTCCCTCAGGTAAGTGTGAGCATCCCTCTTCCCCTCCCTCCCTCAGGTAAGTGTGAGCATCCCTTCCTCCCTCCTCCCCTCCCTCCCTCCCTCAGGTAAGTATGAGCATCCCTTCCTCCCTCCCTCCTTCAGGTAAGTGTTAGTCTCCCTTCCTCCCTCCCTCCCTCCCTCCCTTCCTCCCTCCCTCCCTCCCTCAGGTAAGTGTGAGCATCCCTTCCTCCCTCCCTCCCTCCCTCCCTCCCTCCATGAGGGACTTCACACCTGCAGACCAGTTACCTAGAGTGGAGAACTGTGCCCCTATGCAGAGGACATGGCAGCTCTCCGTGTTGAGGTCTTTCACAGTGGAAAGGAAGGATTTTATAAAACCCTAGAATTATCAGTATTCTCAAAAAAAATGTTAATTTGCAAACTCTGTGACTTTTAACAATAGCTTTTTAAATAAATTCTCTTCCTCGATTCCTATGTTACTCCCTTGAGATGCTCCATGCTTCATGACCACTTCATACATGTGACGCTGGTTCTAAGGAGGCTCGAGAAAACTGTAGCCAGGTTTTCAAGCAGCCATAGTAAAGAGGTGCCACACTGCAGTTTTAAATGCGTATTCTTGTATTCCTTTACTCTCTGACATGGTCTGTGTGTGCCACCAGAATAGTCAGCAGGAATTAAGGCTGAATTATGTCTCAATCAGTTTCTACATTGATTTTTAAAACTATAATAACTAAAGTAATTTTAAAAGTATAAAAAAAATAAACACATTTTCCACCCTCTGGTTATGGAATTTTGTGAAGCAAGTATTTTTTTAAAAATTCAAGGTATGTTCTGAGAAGCGAGTCTTCCTGTGGAAGCACCGCATTCCAAATTGTGTGCAAAAAGACAAGGGAAAACACGTACTGCAATAAATTATGGCTGAGGTGAGTTAAGTTATTAACTTCCTTTCTGTTTCCTGGTGACTGGCAGCCAGCAACTCTCAGAAGTGTTCAAAACCTAGGAATGATTGGCATCCTGAAGTTAGTTCAAAGACTTCCTTGGACTTTTTGGACTTAAGCCACAGCTAGAAGTCCTGTGGAAACAAGCTTCCCTGGGTAGTTGCCAACACATTTGTGTTCAAGGCACTGTTACAACTATCTCCTAGGGCTGTGCATCGCTGGGGCTCTTCCCGGAGCTAGATTTGGAAGAACAGAGGCTGTGTGCGAGACTGGCCTGAGGCATACACACCCGACCTTTCTAACCGAGTGCACCTAACTCTGGTCACTCAAAAGCCCTCCCCTCAGACATGGGTGTCAGGTGCTACCTAGTGTGATATTTTCATGGGTGAATCCAAAGAGCATTGTTTTCCCTGGACATGGAAGTCTTTGCTATCTTTCTTCAAACCCAAAGACTAAACAGACATGTATCCGTTTCTTTGGGACAGAATTGTACCCTTGACTTTAGGTCGCTTATGTTGAAGATCCCTGTATTCATGGTATCTGCTTGAGTAGTTTCACCTTCAGGAAATGTAAACTTAGATCGGAAGAGGCCATAATCATTTCTTGAATGGCCCTACTGAGAGTAACGGGGAGAGGCCGCAGTCCAATGGGCATTATCCCTCTTGATTTTAGAGAAAGAGCCAGGCATACTATATACCAGTAAAAAACGAGCAAATCTGAAACATGACACACACACATAAGAACCATCAGTCTCTGACTACTAAAACACACACACACACACACACACACACACACACACACGCACACACACACGCACATGCACACGCACACACACAAATAAAAATAAAAATAAAAAATAAAAACACAAAAACAAAAAAGCAAACAATTCCATAAGCAACTTAGTGACAAATTTGATGACTTAATGACTTCTGTCAACACTTGTACAGACCGTTGTCAGCCCATGATAAGCCAGCTGCCGATCGCTTTGTTACCAATGAGATAGATGTCTCCTCACCGGAGCATGAACAGTTAAGACCAGGATCTGAAAAAAGCTTTTTGAGTAACACTGGCTCCTATAATCAGGTCCAAATAAGAATTCAAGAGTGAACAGTCTCTGGCATATGAGGTCTTTTTTCCCTTGTGGACTTCAGTGAGCAACTCCTCAAAAAAAGCTGCGAAGGATTGTTCATTCCTCAGTCAGCCGCAGTCAGTCCCCGAGGCAAGGCACCCCCAGCACCATTGGGTAACTCTGCGCAATGGTAACCCTGTTCTTTCAGGGACACCTTTCTATCTGATACTAAAGAAAGCAGGTATTTTAAGGAGAATGAGGAGTGAGTGAGAGTAGATGTAGGGGATTGATAAGTTCTTTTGATATGAAAATAGCAGAAGCCCACCGGGTGTCTCAAAGCAACCAAATCCACTTCATCCTTCTAAAAACTGGATGGTCTAAAAATGTGAAGATACTGATGTACGTTCAAAGATAAGAACACAGACTTCTGTTGTCTCTATATAAGAAGCGTCCTTTATTTCTAAAATTTGAATCATTATAATACTAGTTTTCTTTTGGTCAAAGTTATTAAAATTTATTTTAAAACAAGTCAAGGTATTTCTTGGAACTACAAAATGTGCAATATTATTTTAGAGTCCCTATATTAAGACGCTTAGATTTAGTTTGCCAGCTAGTCTGAAAGATCTCTTGTTCTTGTGTGTTTTATAATCCAGTCTAACACATGTGGGACTTAAGTTTGGAGCCAAAATATTTTTTTTCTATCCCTTACTATTAGTTCATTTGCACTTCTGGACCTCCACCAAAAAGAGAACAACTTGTGTGTTGTTTTTTGGAATCCCCTAGTTTTGTAGGAGATAAAAGAGAAGACAGAGCACACCAACCTGCGTTGTCAGCCGATGTTATAATACAGATGCTTTATACTCAATTCAGATACATTATTTGAACAGCACGTTCACTGCATTCTCCTAACATTTCGCTGAGAAGAAAAACAACTCGTTTTAGTCCCTCAGTGAAGTAGAGCAAGCATTTCTGTTAAGGTGTGAACTGAGTTAGTTACAGTCATTGCTCAAATTACAGTAATTTCTCCCTGCCCCCCCCCCAGATGAACACACACACACCTGCCCCTGTTCACGTGTTTTCATTCCTTCTTTTAAAAAAGATAATCTGCAATAGTTTTTTTCTTTTCATTAGTGATTATAGCCTTTAAAAATGCAAGCTTTATGAAAACAGAAATTTCGTTTACTTTCTTGCTTGTTGAATAGTACGTGAAAGGCACCCACCTCTGTAACTACCCAACAAGCGTGTATTCTCCTAGGCATTGCCATGTGGTCGCTCTTGATTTTTGTATTTAAGTATGTGGACAAGGTAATTGTAGGTTTATTAAATTGAGAAGCTATATGCAATTAATACCCACTGGCAAAGGGAACATATATTTTTTGCACTGGAGTGTCACTTGGTATACCAACCTGTCAAGCACACTGCAGAGCTGACCTCAGGGCCAGGAGGACCAGGCCACCATAAAATGAACTCACTGACTTTGTAGTCTAGTTTTTGTTCTGTTTTCCTTTGTTTAAACAATTTTTGTCATGTTGGGCCTTTGCTTGTTCGTTTTGATTTTTGTTTTTGTTGCTTTTTTTGTTGTTGTTTGCTTGTTTGTTTGAAAGAGGGAAAGATAGAGTTGGGTGGTTGGGGGTGTGGAGAAGGTGGAGGAAGGGGAAACATGATTAAAATGTGTTGTATGGAAATATTTTAGTAGAGTAAGGAAAGCCCAAGAGAAGGAGAGAAGAAAACAAACAAAACCTGTGGAGTAGCCTGGTTTGGCCTCGGGGGAGCCCATCTGTGACGCAGCTATTCTGCAGACGCAGGTAGGATTGTTGTGAGGTTGAGACCAGCATCTTCTGCATAGTGAGCTCCAGACCAGCCAGTCCTACATAAGGACCCTATCCCAGCTCAAACAAAATTCAACAAATAAACAATCAAATGGAGAAATCGATGAAGAACAGTGAACAGTGAACTACACTGGGAAAAGTTTAAAGGAAAACAACTAGGCATATCAGAGATATATCCATATTTAAAATGAGGTATCTGTTACAGCCACTTTCTTTTTTTTTTAACTGTAATTAAAATATAATTACATCGTTTCCCCTGTCGCTGTTCCCGCCAACACGTAAATGCAACCTGCAGAGTCTGTTCAGTGTGGCTGCACGTATGTCCCTAGGTCCGATAAGTGTTTCTGGATAACGCATGGGGACTCGTCCCTTGGGAAGACTACTTGTCCTAATCTACATAAGTGTTAGTGGCATACAGTTCTTTGTTAAGAGATGGGGCCCTGTGAGATTTCCCTCATCTGTGTTCAAACGTCAACTGTCGCTGGGATTTGCTCAGGTCTCTGTTTAGGCAGCCATGGAAGGCACTCTCTCACAGCTGACTTCTTGGTGCTTTCCTTTGTTACAATCTTTCTGCCCCCTTTCTTGATATCCGCTGTGCCTTTGGTATAGAAATTGTGTTGTAAATACATAAACTGTTGCTGAGACCGCCACAGTCAGTTGAGTTTCTGTGGCTGAAAGTTGAACCATTGACTTTGCACCAGTACAGACTTCATTGTTTAAAAGTCAAAATAGACGATTCCTTGGCTACTTGCGGATCACACACATATCCCTCCCCCACCCCCAAACCTGCTCTTTGCTTTAACCCAGCCTCCAGCTTCAGCAGGTGTTCCCAGGGAACTCACGCATTTCAGATCCTCGCCTCTCCCTCTACTTTTAGAGACCTTTTGATTTAGTTGTGGATGTAAATTTGTAGTGGTTTCCAACATAAAGATTTAGCAATTACTACTTTGGGGGGGGGGGCTGTCGCTAAAATGTATTCATCCAAAGCTGGGGCCATTTCTGCTTCTCTGATAGATGTGGCACTGCAGCAGTGGGAGGGAAAAAGCTGTGACAACTTGTAGAGAAAACTGAGCATATGCCGTATCCAAATAAAGACCTTTCTCCCAGAGGGTACAGTTCTATTTATCTTAAAAGACACAGTTACACGAACAAAACAGAAGTAGAGTTAACTAATTTTGAGGCAGCTCAGGAACAGACAAGTCTCTGTGTCTTTTAACAGTTTTCCTGGTTCAAAGTACTATACAACTAGGAATAAAAATATTAGTTCACTGACCATGTGCCCTGGAGGGGGAGACCTGGTGGCACTCAGAGGAAGGATAGCAGGCTACCAAGAAGAGACTTGATACCCTATGAGCATATACAGGGGGAGGAGGTCCCCCTCAGTCACAGTCATAGGGGAGGGGAGTAAGGGGCAAATGGGAGGGAGGGAGAAATGGGAGGATACAAGGGATGGGATAACAACTCAGATGTAATATGAATAAATTAATAAAATATATTTTAAAAAAAGAAAAAATATTAGCTCAATGTGCTTTCCGTATATGAAAGTGACATTTCCTAGATGTTACTGCTTAAAACACTACTAAGTGCATGCTGTTATAAAATTATATAACTTTCCCTTTCATCAACTCAGTCCCAGGCTAAGTTTGGTTTTATCATGATACTCTTTAAAGTACTATTTCTCAATGTGAAAAAAAAAAAGCTTGAGTGGAGATGACTATCTGATTTCAATTAGTATTATAGACACAAGTTAATGCTTTTTAAAAAAAAAAACTTAGTCTCTGTGTGAAATGCCAATGAACTGTTGCTCTGAGAAACAAATTTTTAGTGTTCTAAGGATGATTTTTTAAAATATCTTTAGCTTTCTGCCACACTCAATTGTTTTTGTTGTTTCCTCCTTGCTTCTTACCTGTCTTTAACCCCGGTGATATTTGCCAGCACGCTGAAATTCACTCTAGATCAATGCACACGAGCCGATGGCCTGTGTCGGTGGCCTCTGCTTCCTTAGGCGCCATTCTTCTGTGGTCTGAGGTCACTAAAATGACTCCCGTCTGGCAGATTATTTGTGACGAAATGTTGGTTTCTGAAGCTAGCATGTTTGGTTCCGTACAACTCACCACCACTTGCAATGATTATTCTCAGCACTCTAACACTGTGTCAACCTTTTGTGTTTTTACAACTGTGGCCCCTTCAGTCACACCAAGCGAACAGCCTTGATTTTTTTAGTGTGCAAGCAACCCATGTCTTATGCGGATTTTGTAATATAACGGACAGGTTTTCAAATTTATTATTGTATTTCTACTGGCATTAAAAATCTCTAATTATATCTTCCTTTGATTGAAAGGCAAGAGGCAGTGATTCCAAATCATAGTTCTGAGGAAGAATATGAAAATGTAGTTATTCTCATGGCTTCAGTTATATGTAGGCTCACACGGCCCTTCCCTGCTTAGATGTACCTGCATCACCTATATGTTTGATATATTTTATATGTATATTATATATAGTTTATATTTTTATATTCCTATATAATTGGCAAACAACAGAGGGATTCAGGACCTGGCCTCCTACGGCAAAATTGGCCTCTGTGAGACTGTCTTTCCTATTTCTTTGCCTGGAATCTCAGCATCTAGTAAAGAATTGTACACAAGCTAAATCATCAACCCATCACAGTGTAGCTGATTACATTGCCAGGTGAAAACACAAAGTTCTGTTGCATTTATTTATAATATCCTGGCACGGGCAAAGGAATAAACTGATTGATTTCTGAGGTGGAAAAAAAATCTAACATTCCTAATTTTCTATGTTTTTCTTTGATTAGAACTTTTGATATGGTGGGAATATTTTTCCTCTCAAATGCTCCTCTAAATCAGTGCTGTTCTTTGTGTTTGATAAAGTATTTTGAGATCATTATGTTGCAGCTTCAGAAGAAAGTGGTTTCAATAGTTTTCTGCCCCTTACACTGCCAAGGGATATGGTCAATGGGAAATCCTTACTCTCCTATATCGGGGATCTGATTTGAAGACCAAAGGCGAGAGAGCTAAGAAAGCTAAGGGTCTACTACTCGCTCATACATTATTTAAAACCCTTATTAGTGCTTTAAATGTCAGTACAGGGTTAGGAGAGAGGGAGGGAGGGAAAGAGGGAGGGAGGGAGGAGAGAGACAAAGATAGAGAGAGACAAAGGGAGAGAAACAGAAAGACTGGGAGGATACAGAGCGACAGAGATGAACAGAGAGACAGAAATAAACAGAAAAACAAAGCGAGAGAGAGAGACAGACAGACAGAGACAGAGAGAGCAAAAGAGCACGTGCTTCCTTTGGGTTTAGTACATAATGAATCTATCCCTTAACAGACAATCAGGTTTACTTATGAAAGTCAACTGACGTTACCCAGAGCATCTTTGTGTGCAGGGATGAGATGCGTGCTTGAGATTAGAGGTGAACTCATTAGTTACAGACCTTGCAGGGTGTCCCAACAGCAATAGGATTTTATTTAGTGCATGTTGAGTTCTAATAAAAGTATCCCCACTGGGCCTAATTCTGTGCTACTTCCTGCCATAAAAGATATGCATATGTTACCGGAAATTTCTAGGGCAGAAGTCTCCTCTGGAAGAGAAAGGGCCAATTTAATAAAGCATCTGCTCCTGATTGTCAAGAAGACACACACCTGCATTTTCACAGCTGCTGACCCCAGAGATACACAAAACCCCCACACCATGTACCCTGGACTCACGGACACTGTGGCACGCACTGAAAAGTGACTTCTATTGGTCTGCACACAACACCATTCTTGTTTTGTTTTGTTAATACTTTACCCAGGACAATATTAAAGAAACAGAGCCATGACATATTTATAGTTTTTAGCTCTTTTATGTTTTGAAGTTATAATTACATCATTGGCCCCTTCCCTGTCCTCCTTTCAAACCCTCCCATATATGCCTCCCTGTTCTCTCTCAAATTCGTGGCTTCTTTTTCATTAGTTGTCTTACACACATGCAGGTAAATATGTATATTTTTATATGACATATTCCTGAATATATAACTACAACCTGCTCAGTCTGGTAATGTCACTTCAATGAATGTTTTTAGGGAATGACCATCGATACTGGATTAACCAGTTGGTGTATTTCCTGGAGGAAGACTATATCTTCCACTTTCAGCCTTCCTGAGGTCTCTGTGGTTGGAACCTCATGGGCTTCTCCTAGTGCTAAGTATATCTACTGCTGTTCTTGTTCGCTCCCATTTAGGCAGCCATGTTGGTGAGACTCTACGGGTGTAGCTGCTGACGTTGCTATAAGACACAATTACGGAGCAGACTCCCTAACTCTTACAATATTTCCATCCTTCCCTCAGTAATGTTCCCAGAGCTTTAAGTGAGTGTGGGAGTTATCCTACAGATGTATTATTTGGAACTGAGCTCTACAAATCTGAATTTTGATGTGTTGTGGTTTTCGGTAATGGTCTCTGTTGCAAAAAAAGAAGTAAGTTTCTTTGGTAAGGGGTGAGAAGTAGATGTGTCTGTGCGTATAAGGACAAATATTTAGAATGTAGTTAGGGGCTATGCTGGGTTAGTAAGGTGGCACCTGTAGGCTCTCCTTCAAGATTCATGACTTACCTTGCCAAGGGTAGTTGACTAGGTTTACAGTATCAGAAGTGACTTAGTTTTCACTGAGTAGGTCTTAAGTACCAATTAGAGAGCTGCTGGTTACCACCAAACTATGTGTGCCACTACAGCGCCCTGAAGGGTATTGTGCCACAATGGCTGTGGTTGTGTTTCCCAGGCTTCATAGCTGGGTAGGACTGTTTGCTGTTTCTGTGTTTTGGAATCTTGCATTGCAGCTTCAGGAACCATAAAAATCTATTCCTCGTGGACAAGGCACCCAGGTCAGTTCCAGCTCACGTACCTCTGGGCCCTTCATCTGAGGTGAACGGTGCACTGAGGGGCTTACCTTCTACTTCTGAGTAGTAACCAAGGGAGATATCAATACCCTGTGGTGGTTCAGCAGTCAGACCATCGTGGTCAACAACTCAAAAGAGGGCTTTTCAGGCCTGGCACCGGATTTTTGTTAGGTGCCCATGGCTCTTGTGGGGAGCGTTGTCAGCCCGTAGGAGAAAATTTTATTTTACTATATATGTGTAAAATTTTTATTTTACTATCAATGCGTATTTATACACAGACAATATTTCATATGGTCTTTCTTTTAGGTAGATAGTTAATAAAATGGTCCCCTGTATTTTTTCAGACATTCTTATTACTATTTTACCCTTCTCTCTCTTCCTGTATTTACCTCCCTTCTTGCCCTAATTAGAGCCCCCCGCCGCCATCTCTGTCTCTGTCTGCCTCCCTCCCTCCCTCCCTCCTTCTCCATTTGCCCACTTACCCCATGTCTTATTTAGGGTTCCTGTTGCAATGATGAAACACTATGATGACCAAAATCACCTTCTGAGGAAAGGGCTGGATTTTTGGTGGTGGTGGTGGTGGTGTTGCTGCTGCTGCTGTTTGGGTTTTGTTTTGTTTTGTTGTTTTTTTGTGTTTTTTTGTTTTGTTGTTTTTTTTTTTTTAGTGTGTGTATGGTGGGTGTGTTTGGTGTTTTGTTTTGTTTTGTTGTTTATTTGTTTTTGTCTTACATATCCTGAATCACAGTCCTTTGAGGGAAGCCAAGGCAAGAATTCCAACTGGCCAGGAATACAGACCAGGAATACAGAGGCAAGAGCTGATACAGAGGCCATGGAAGAACACTACTTATTGCTTTGTTCCTCGCGGCATGCTCAGCCTGCTTTTTATAGAATTCAGGACTGCCAGCCTAGCGATGTTCCCACCCACAGTGGGCTGAGCTCTTCTCCCATCAATCAATCAACCTCATCCCTACAGGCTTGCTAGCTTACAATTCATCCCACTGGGTACGTTCTCTCAAGTAAACTTTCCTTCTCCTGTAAAGCCAACCAGCAGCACACTCGCTCCTCAGATCACTCATACCCAGTTATTTCTCTTTTTAACCTTTAGTCACTGAAGTGGATGCATCTTCAATATTAAATTATTTCTAAATTAATTTGTATAATTAGATCACTTCACTTGAGGTTGATATGTTATTAGGAAGCCATCCACCTCCACCCACTGTTGCAATATTTGTTGTATCGGAGAATTGACAATCAAGCAGACCACAGTGAGTTCAACAGTGGAGTTAGAGACCACAGGTGATCCAAGTCCGGGAGACCACACAGTGGTGGTTCCTGTGGTACAGGACTGTGTGTGAGAGTTGGGGCCCGGATTTTATAGTAGTGACTACACAGAAAGGCAATTGTCCTGGGCCCTACCATCAATCCATTATGAACTATTACTAGTCTTTGAAAGGGTAATTTTCAATAGCAGTAGCAGTTATTTTATTCAGTGAGGAGAGACATATATACAAAATTAAGGCATTAGTGTTCGAAATAATTATGAAGAGTTCATAGTTTATGCTGTCTCTGATTTTACAAATTTCAATAAAACAAGGCTTTGACCCAGTGCCACCCTAATGTTCCCCTGAATGCCAATGATACCTTGACCGTTGACGTGTTTGCTTCTTAAATATACCCACACTTCAGTCCCCTTTCCCTATAGACTGTGAGCCAGTGTACTTTTGATTCAGATGGTGATCTCTGAGGTAACCTGAGATAGAAGCTTACTGATATAAAGGTGAGTAATTTGAATTGTAAGAGAATATAATTGGGGAGGGTGATTCCTGCTTAATTTTCTCAGAACACACATCTGTCCGCCAGTTTATGAACCCAGAAGAGATTCAGTCTTATTGATGTACAGCCCAAAGTTAAGTGTACACAGTTCTCCAGGTCCAGAGTCTTGGTTAATTAAAATGTAGGTGCCATGTCCTTCTGTGGAGAACCATGTAAACACTATTTCCATTTTTCACTTTCTAACCTCTATAAACAATGTTTCAGAGGCTTTCAATAAAGGTTGGTGTTCTTTCTCAAAGCATTGGTTTTAAAAATCAAAAAAAAAAAAAAGAGAGTGATTTGTGTGATTTTGGAACATCTCCAAATTCACAAATTCTTCATTGCAGGTTTAAGGGCGTGAAAGGATGTGTAAATATTTGCCAAGTGGCCTGAGTCATTCCAATGGAAATATTCTACCACTGGTATTTTGGTATAAACTGAAAATGCCTCGGGTCTGAACTTTGGGATTTGATTCAAATATAGAAGATTGAAAATAAATATAACAGATAGGAACATCTCAGTCATTCCCGAAGCCTAGGATTTGCCATAGACAGTCATGGTAAAAAGGGAGTTTCTGGCATGCACAGAAAAGAGTACAGTGTAGGTGCAATGTGTGAGAGAGGGCTGGGCTGAAGAGGGCAGAGGACGAAGAGGGGCCGTCTTACCACTATTTCCTAATCCACACAGGTAGAGAATGACAGAGCTTTAGCAAATAAGAGGGATTTATCCCACAATCCCATGCTGTAGCAGCCACAGAATCCTAAAACTGGAGGACAGGACCAGATTGTGCCACGTTCTCTTTCGCTTTTTAAACCCCTTATATGTGTATGATCGTGTGGGCCTGTTTTTCACAAGTCATCTCAGTTTCTTTTTAGTTGTTATTTCTATAATATTTTGAATGTATAACAAAAATACAGAATATTAATCGTAACATGAGGATTTACTTATAACTGCCATAGTAAATATCAACCCTCCAAAAGGAAGCTGAATTCTAATTTTTATATTCTTTAATTATATCTGTTTCTCAAATCCATATAAATAGATCTTATCATATGTACTGATTCAGTTTGGGTTTGTTTTGCTTATGTCTTTAAGATTTATTTGCAATGCTGTATGTGACAGTAGCTTGGTCTTCTTAAATACTGTGCAACATTCTACTGTGAACATGTCACAATTCGTTTTTTTCATTCTACCTTTCCAGGGTTTGACATGTTGGCTGTCCCAAGATTTTGGATGTCATCCATAAGGGTTCTGTAAACACTACTGCTCATGTCTTCTGTTGCACTGTGGCCCCATTTTTTACTCATGTAGATATCTAGGAGTGAAAGTAGTGAGTCAGAAGACAAACGACACTAGTATGTCACGCCAAGCAGTCCTTCTGTGACTGGGCTACTTCAAAATCCAGATTAGCCTTGTTTCTCCACCTCCTCACAGCATTGTGTGATTTAACCATTGAGCCGCGGGCAGCTCTGGTTACTTAGTTTTCAGTTGCTATGTGGCGTCTCACCATTAATATTGTTCCATTCTAATACTGAAGTGGCTGTGGGTTTTGAGCCAGCGTTGTAGAACATGTCCCTCTTTCTTCCATGATTTCTACTCTCATTTCCCCGAGCATATGTGATGTTAACTCTCTCCTCAGGGCTCCCCCCCCCCCTTCAAAAGTAACAATAGTTAAACAATTAAATGCTGTTGCTGAATTGTGTCTCTCCCTCCATTTTATATGCTGAATTCAGAATGAGGCAATAGAATTGTGGTCGGTGAGTTATTAGGGTATGGTCATACTGAAATAAAGTGACCTCCTGTTTCCATATGAAAACTGTCTTCATAAAAGCAAAATAGAAAGTTCATAAAAAGAGATGTAAGAGGGCAGATGTCATGTGAAGAGAGAGGGCAGAGAGGGTCATGTAAGAACTGGGGAGATGACCCTGGAGCCCACAGTTGTCCCCTCTCTGTCCTCAGATGGAATTCACCCTTCTAACATCGTGACTTCAGACTCCTGTCCCTCCCTGTCTTTCAGACAATATGTTTCTATTCTTATAAATTATCTGTCTTGTGATGCTTGGCTTATAGTCACTGTTGACCCTCAGTACCATGTGACCACTTTGTTCTCTCTATTGTATCTGTGCTCACTAATTTTGTTGATGCAGTTCCAGTCTTCACGGGTGAGTGCCACCTTGCTGAAGTCTCGACGGTGACCTTCATTCCTCAGGATATATTTTGAAATCTGCCATCACAGAGAGGCAGTTGGTGTGGGGTAAATTAATAAAACTGTTAAATGATTAGTTTTATATAATTCGATAGTGCCAAGCAGCCCTGAACAGATGAATTTAAGGTGGTTTTCCAGCTTTGCTTTTGCTCTGCTGGTTCTGAGAAAGTGACGCGTTTTCCACTCAGCTTCTATCTAGAGCTGTTTGCAATTCAGAGCCTGCTTAGAACTTTTATTTGCTCACCGTGTTGGCTGATTATAAATATAATAAAGCAGAAGAAGATTTAGGATTCTGCTACCCAAGTGATATTTACAAGAGTTTGTTAATAAGCATATAATTTAATAGATTTCAAACTGTTGCAGAATTCATATGTTTAAAACTTATGTTTCAGTGCTATGCTACATCTGCCCATGTGACTTACCAACACGGCAGGTGTCATCCTACCACTGTCCTTCTCTGCGAAGTAGAAAATATCAGAAAACTAATGAAGAACAGGGAATATAACTATTTATTGCCAAGAACATATGATTTATGAGATCCCTAGTAAAACACACTAATGTATGGCATAAATACATGGTTTTGAACATGCCTTGAGTTTTTTGTTTTTGTTTTTGTTTTTGTTTTGTTTTTTTGAGACAGGCTTTCTCTGTGTAGCCTTGGCCATCCTGGACTCACTTTGTAGACCAGGCTGGCCTCAAACTCACAGCGATCCGCCTGCCTCTGCCTCCCGAGTGCTGGGATTAAAGACGTGCGCCACCACGCCCTGCATGCCTCGAGTTTTTTGTTGTCATCCTAGAAAGTAATAGTAAAACAATAACAGAGAGATGAACACCCATGGCGGGCCCTGTGGTAATTTGCAGTACTGACTGAGTATGTAGGTATGAAGTGTAAACACACACACATACACACATGCATACAAACACACACAACACATGCACACACACACATGCACACACAGATTATAACATTATTTTTCCAGTTATATAGTTTTTCCTCTTTTGCATTATGTTTGACTAAATCAGGGGATTTTTAAATTACTTTAATGAGTAGTTTGACATCAGTTAATCATTACAAAATATTGAGCACTTTGCACTGACATTAGATGTGAAAATTATCTTCACAATTTTCTAAATCAAAACATCTAAAGGAAGACACTATTTCTGTTTATGAAGCAGCACACAGAATGGTACCTTTGTCAGCTACTTTCCTCTCAACTTTTTATGCCTCTTTTTCTATAAAATTGCCCTTGGTGCATGCAAACATTACTTGCCTGCTATAACAGGCAATGTAATATCATAAGTGGAAATATTTCAAGACGCATGAGCCTGCAGTCTGCAAACATTTCTGCAAATAGCCCATTATCACGTCTCTTTTCAGAGCAACACATGGCAATATACCTCTTTCCAGTGTCCTAGCAGTCATAACTAAATGTTATAAAAATGATTTACATTAATGTACAGTGTTTTCCATTTAAACTAGTGCCTCTGTAGCTGGATCGCTATCTAAAAACCCTGACCTGTGCAAACATAACATCAATGAACTGGCAGTTTTAAAAAGTAGTTTTAAGGTAGCCTACGAAGTAATGGATTCATCATGGCGTTTCCATAAATAATTTCTTCTTCTCTGTCTCTCCCACAGCGCCTTCTCCTGCCCTAGATTTTTCACTCGTTGCCTTTGGAACCTGGTAAATAATCGACCAGTGACTTCTAGAGGGGAACAGGGTCAGGTCACATGACTCTGCATGTTAGGGTTAGTAATCATGGAGAAGGAAGCAGATACCATCAGCTCATTTGGGGGAAAATGTTCATTTGGTTCCAGGCCCCATGTGTGCATGTAAAGACATGAATCATATTATCTAAGCTGCACTAAAATATAAAGTATTCTTCAGCCCCATGGTTCAGGATATTTTCTATTTCTACTATTTTGGGTCAAATACTTCAAGTAGCATGAACTCCCTCTCTAGGGCTTCTTGCCGTCGTTGTTCAGTCTCCACATACAAAGCACACGCACAAGTTAAAATGGCTTCATGTACCTTGGGTTAACCAAGTCTGGATTCCAGAACACTAGTGTACTTCGGTTAATATCTCTTGTGGCGGCTCATCTTGGTTGCCACTCCAACTCCTTCCGGAATCAGCTAAAACCCAGGTAGCTGGACACACCCGAGAGGGATTTTTTTTTTTTTAATAAGACCATTTGGATGGTTTAAGGTCAGAGGACCCACCGTAAATCTGGGCCATAGTTTCTGGTATCAGACATTGAGGAAGGTGGCTTTTGAATTTGCCTTGCTTGTTTTCATTCTCGCTGAGAAGCCCGTTCATCCTGCTGCTGAGGTATTCCTTCACTGGTAATAGGACCTACCTCGTTAGGACTCCAGCAAACACTGAGCAACCACGTGATTCTTGACCTTTAGTCAGAAGGTAGCTAATGTTGGGCTAGATGACCCACAGATTGTAAGCCACATTAATAACTATTCTTTTGATATAGCGTCTTTATATAATTGGATGATATATATGCATTATTCTATCAGCTATATTCCTCTACAGAACCCTGATTAACACAACACTCATGTGACAACTGTGTCTTTATGGCACAAATTGTGAACATGAGTTCTCAAAATAATGACCCAAAGTCATCTCCAGTTTGGCTGTCTCTTAGTGTGCTCTCAGCATGGGGGCGCATGATCTTGCCATTCCTGTAGGATACGGATAGGTACATGTATACATTAGAAAGTTACAGTAAGCAATTGTCCCAGAGAATCTCAAAACTTCTAGGATATTTGGTGGTAACCATTTTTCATTCTTAAGTAACGACCTATATGTTTGGCACCTAAGATATCTAAGTGTATAGACACAGATAGACAGATAAGTGTATATGTATTATATCTAATATTAATATATAAATAATATATTATAATATATATAAATCAAATTGAATGTCTTCCTGAGCCTCAGAGTATTTTCATTAACTTAAGTCTCTATCATGCTTGAGGCTCACAGACAGCAAACTAGAGAGGTCAGTGGAGAGTTTCTTTCCAGGTAAGAACAAAACAAAACAAAAAGTCAGGCCATTTCATATCCACTTATTTTCCCCTTGTGTTTCTCTCCCACTGAGAGATATTACAAGCACATAATTAATCAGGAGTACAATTATAATTGCTTCTAATTTTAAAAATCTCAATGAGTAGCTTAGAGTAGCTGCACTTGCAAGGAGGAAATTTACTAATGTGCAAATTATATGTGACAGCTCAATTTGTGTCCATTTGCACTTCAGCTGTCCACACGGAACCCCTAAAGCATCTCACTGCCATGCCCAGCATTCCCTTAGAGAACACAAAGTAATGTCTGTGGCAAATGGACTCACACAGTTCCTCTCTGTAACTTCTTAGCCATAGTGTGCAAAGTGAAAGCGAAACATCTTCATTTATAGAAAGCATTTGAGTATTTACCATAAGCCAGGTAAGTTACTTAAGTAAGAAAACATCAACATAAAGAAAATACCTTATTATTTAAAGGGCTGCAGCTCACAGGAATGTGACTAGAACACGGGGCAGGGCGGGGGGGGGGGGGGGGGGGGGGGGGGGGCGGTGGCTTCTCAGGCCAGGAACATGAGATCCCATGCTGTCGGACCCTGATGAGAACTGATAGGCTTGGCTGGTGCATCAACTCTGCGGTAGGATGTGCATTCATAATGCCTACATCTCTCAGAGCTGGAACATTTTAAGAAGCAATGCTATTTGAACATATTTTATACACAGAGGCTAAAGCAACCACAGTGGAACAGACACCATGTTAGGAAAAGTGGAAGGAATTGGATTCTTATTGAAATTATATAGAAGAGGTTTCATTTATGTTGTTTATGCAATGGGCTAAGAGAGAGGACAGTTTAAATATGTATATTATCCTACAGATACACGACAAATCATGAATTCTCCCAATGCGAACTTTAGGAACACACATTTTTTTTTTCCTAACTATCTTGAGCAACTATCTGCTGTGCATTTGTGTGTTTGCAGATTAATGACGTAGAGATGTGTAGGCTCTGAATATAGGGCCTACCCAAATATGTAGGGTTTGCAGCCTTGAGTGACAGCTCTGAATATTAGTGGATGAGCACAGCTACATTCCGAGGCTAGTATGGCAGGCCGTTTCTGTTTGTATCTAAGTCACAGATGGAAGCTTTATCATCCGCTGAGAAGAGGTGAGGGAATTATGTTTGGGGTTAATGCAGCACAGAAGTTGTTCCTTACAAAAGGGGATCACTTGTGCTGGTTTGTGGATAAATGACCCCAACAGAGAATATCTGTGAGGGAAAGAGGTTGTATCAGTGGGGAATCACATCTGTGATCTTGGAGTCTCGAACACAGGCTGCTGGACCCACAACAATTCTGCACCGAAGTCAGGACCTGAAACACAATAATAGTCTACAGCTATAGAAATGAAGGAGGAGAAAAATCACTACAAACACCTCTTTAGGGGCTGGAGAGATGCCTCCATGGTTAAGAGCACTCACTGCTCATCCAGAGGTCCTGAGTTCAATTCCCAGCACCCACATGGCAGCTTACAACTGTCTGATGCTGTCTTCTGGTGTGCAGATGTACATGCAGACAAAGTATCCATATATACAAGATAATTAAGTATAAAAAAATGCTTTACTTTCACACAAATACCTCTTTATTTTCTATTTTTATTATTTATTAGTTTTGCTATATTTATTATTGTACAATGTATTTTGGTTATATTTACCATTTCCCTCACTCTTCCCAGATCCCTTTTCCTACTTACTCAGCGTTGTGGCATTTTCCTTTTTTAAACCCATGAAGCACGGTTGCCCATGCACTTTTGGATTTGTACCCTTCCTCTGGCGTATGGCCAACCCATTAGGGGCTACACTGATAATGAAAACTGACTTTCCCCTCTCCTGGAATCTGCCACTGCCAATAGTATGGACCCCCCGCCCCCACTCAGGGATTTTGACTGGTTTCACCCACACTGTCACAAGCACTGTGCCTTCCTCTGCGCAGCGCCCTGCTGTCTGCAGGAAAACACTGCCTCTCCGTAGTCACCCATTGACTCTGGTCTTAAGCTACTCTCTCCTGACTTCCACAGTGATCCCTGAGCCTTTGGAGGAGGGGATGAGATACGGATGTCTCCTTCTGGGCTGGGGGTTCTCTGTGCCTTGATGAGCTGTGGATATCTGCCTTTACTGTCCTCTACTACAGAAACAAGACTCTTCGATGGGAGTTCAGAGATGCACTAATCTGTGGGTATTATGTTGTCATTAGAAGTCAGTTTACTACTATGCCCACTTTAGCAGAGCAATATTAATATCTTTTCCCCAATAGCCCATCTAAACAAGGACTCTTGGCCCTGAAAGTCCTGCAGCTATGGGTTCCAGCTTGTGAAGCAGACTTAAAATTAAATCAGAAGGTGAAGTCGTCTCCTCGATGGGCATGGCACCACGGCACCAAGTGGGCGTGTCTTACCAAGCCAGTCCTGTTGTAGCTTTCAAGGTGCAGTGGCTAGTTTTATGTCAGCTTCACACAAGGTAGGGTCGCTTGGGAAGAGTCACCCTAGATTGAGGAAATTCCTCCGTAAGATTTGCCTGCAGGCAATTCTATGGGGGCATTTTCTTTTTTTTTTTTTTAATTTGAATTTTTTATTAATTTATTCATATTACATCTCAATTGTTAGCCCATCCCTTGTATCCTCCTATTCCTCCCTCCCTCCCGCTTCCCCCCTACTCCCCTCCCATATGTCTGTGACTAAGGGAGACCTCCTCCCCCTATATATGCTCTTAGGTATCGGGTCTCTTCTTGGTAACTTGCTATCTTTCCTCTGAGTGCCACCAGGCCTCCCCATCCAGGGGACATGGTCAGAAATGGGGCACCAGAGTGGGGGCATTTTCTTAATGAATGTGGGAGGGGTGGTGCCAACCCTGGGCTAGTGGTCCTGGGTGCTATAAGACAGCAGGCTGAGTAAGCGAAGAGGACCAAGCCAGGGCATTTTCCCATGGCCTTGTCATCAGTAGCTGCCTTCAGTTTCTTACCTTGAGTTCCCTCAGTGACGGATTTATAAGCTATAGAGTGAGAGGATAACCCCTTTCCTCTCCAAGCTGGCTTTGATGATGGTTTTTTGTCACAGCAGTAGAAACCCTAAGACACGGGGTTCACACCTGGTTAAGATTGATGGTTGCTTTTATTCTATAGCAGAAATGTGTAGCATCTTCCAGCATTGTGAAAGCTATCCTGTTCGAATGACACTTCCAGGTCAGTAGAAACTTGGTACCACCATGTTCTATGAATCAAGTGTGTAGTACTCTCCGCAGCGAGCCTCGCGGTCCTGTTCTGGAGGGTAGCCACATTGATGATAGCCTGTGATGTTTAGAGGTCTATGGGAACTCACTGACCAACAACTCCAAAAGCGGCAACCCATGCCTGGCAGTGGGCCTTCTATCTTATCCTGTGTCGTCTTGGCGCATTGTAGGGTAATTCCATTCGGTCTCTTTGTCTGTGTGTCTATGTGTATATTTTAGAAAGCATCTATAGTAATTGGTTGCCGTGTGGCATTTTGAAATGCCTTTAGGGTCAAGCTTCTTTCCTGTAGTTACTCTTCCATCTCGCCCTTCCACCATGCTCACTGTTTAACCCTTCCTGTTCCATTCCCCCCTGTAAGTTTTATACTGCTATGTTCATGTCACCTTTCTTAAAGTTATGCCTCATCCTTGAACTGTACAGGTACTCAAAATGGAATACATGTATCTGACGATTCAAAGGTAACATCCACCAATAACTCCACGGAGCTGGAAATGATCATCCGGAATGAGGGAATCCAGGCCCCAAAACAAATGTCTCATGTTTTTAAAACACCTCTTAACATGCAAGCCAATATTCTGTGTGTAATGGGTGTTATGATTTTTCAAAGAGTCTAGGACTAAGAACTGAGAATTTTTAAATTTTTTTATTTATTACAAGTTATTCACATTACATCCCAATTGTTATCCCCTTGCTATTATCTTCCCGTCCCCACCCTCCCTCCCTCTTCCGCCCTATTCCCCTCCCCTAGACCTCTGATGGGGGAGGGGGCCCTCCTCCCCCACCATCTGACCACAGTCTATCAGGTCTCATCAGGGGAGCCTGCTTCCCCTTCCTCTCTGTGCCTGCAAGGCCACCCCACCAAGGGACAGTGATCAAATCCCAGGCACCAGAGTTCCTATCAGAGGCAGCCCCACTCTCTGTCCCTCACCACGTGGAGAATGAGCTGTCCATCAGCTGTGCCTGAACAGGGGGTCTAGGTTCTCTGCTTGCAATGTCCTTGGTTGGTGCATCAGTTTGTGCACCACACACACACCCTCAGTCCAGATCCACCAGGCTTTGGTCTCCTTGTGGAGCTCCTGACCCCTCTGGGTCCTCCCATCCCTCCACTCTTCCATCCTTCCAACTCTTCCATGCAACTCTCAGTGATGAGCCCAGAGTCCAGCTGGGAGTCCCAGCATTGGTCCTGATTGCTCGTTGGGTGGAGTCTCTCAGAGGACATCTGTGTTGGGCTAATATCCACTTATAAGTGAGTTTATACCATGTGTGTCTCTCTGGGTCTGGATTACCTCACTCGGGATGATGCTTTCTAGTTCCATCCATTTGCCTGCAAATTTCAAGATTTACTTGTTTTTAATAGCTGAGTAGTATTCCATAGTGTAAATGTACCATAGTTTCTTTATCCATTCTTCAGTTGAGGGACATCTAGGTTGTTTCCAGATTCTGGCTATTATGAATAAAGCTGCTATAAACACAGCTGATCAAATGTCCTTGTTGTATGGTGGAGCATATTTCAAGTATATGCCCAGGAGTGGTATGGCTGGGTCTTGAGGTAGCACTATTCCCAATTTTCTAAGAAAGTGCCAGATTGGTTTCTGAAGTGTTTGTACAAGTTTGTACTACAACCAGCAATGGAGGAGTGCTCCCCTTTCTCCACATCCTCACCAGCATGTGCTATCACCTGAGTTTTTTATCTTAGCCATTCAGATAGGTGTAAGATGGAATCTCAGAGTCATCTTGAGTTATATTTCTCTGATAAGTAGGGATGTTGAGCATTTCTTCAAGTATTTCTCAGCCATTAGATATTCCTCTGTTGAGAATTCTCTGTTTAGCTCTGTACCACATTTTTTAATTGAGTTATTTGGTTTTGTGATGTTTAATTTCTTGAGTTCTTTATATATTTTAGATATTAGCCCTCTGTCAGATGTAGGGTTGGTGAAGATCTTTTCCCAGTCTGTAGGCTGTCGCTTTGTTCTGCTAACAGTGTCCTTTGCCTTGCAGAAGCTTTTGAATTTCATGAGGCCCCATTTATTAATCGTTGACCTTTGTTCCTGAGCTGTTGGTGTTCTTTCTGTTCAGGAAGTTGTCTCCTGTGCCAGTGAGTTCAAGGCTGTTCCCCACTTTTTCTTCTAACAGATTTAGTGTGTCTTGTTTTATGTTTATGCTGGAAAATTAGCTGAAATCCATTGGAACGATGAGCACATATATGTGTATACACACAGAGACCACCATAGATATATGTAATCACAGGCCAGTCACTTTCTTAGAAAAGTCTTAAAATTAAAAAAAAAAAAGAAAGAAAAGTCTTAAAATCTATAATATTAAATAAAAGTCATTTAAACACTTGTAATTTTATTAACTTCTTTTCATAGATGTTTTATTCTTAAATAGAAGAAAAACAAAGAGTGAAGTATGTTTTTCTTCCAAATTACAAACATGAAAATCAATCCTACGACTGTCTCTGTCTTTCCCTCTCCGTGTATAGGTGTGTTTTATCATAATGAGGCATCTCCAAGGGTGTAATTGCTATTAGTAACAGTGATAATTAAACATGAGTAGAGTAGGGATGTTTAGAAACAGCACTTGGCTATGGTGATTATGATAAAAGTGACAAAGTTCTGTCTTCAGTTGAACCATTTCTGTGCAAGATACTACATATCCAAAGTCAAAGTTCTACTATTATATCATAATGCACCATATATTAAGACAAAATAAAAATGTATAATGTTATAATACATAATGATATATAACAATTTATTATGCTAGACTAACAATATTATTATACAATTTCTATGACTTACATATAGTATATATCAATGTAATTATCTAATTAATTTAATTTAAAAATTAATTTTAAAAACTGTAGCCTCTAGTTTATAAGTGAAGTCAGAATGCACTAGACAAAGATTGACTCACTGTGCAACATGGAAAAAAAAAATGGCTATCTGAAAGCAGATTTTAAATAATATGGTAGTAATAGGGCCTTCCAAGATCTGATTGATGATCAAAACTTGTACAGTCTAAAATAGAGATTAAATGTTTACTATATGAAATCTAATTAGAACCTCAGAATAAAAAGAAGTCTCAACTTGATTCAATAATATATTTTTAAATATTAAAAATTCAATTGTCTCATAATTTTATAAAATGTGTTTTGGTCCAATTCACTCATCCTCTAATTTATTCCAATCTACTCCCCACCCAATTTTGTGTATTGCTTGTTTATTTTTACATCCACAAAGTCTAGTCTGTGCTGTCCACAGAGTCTTTGACGTGTGGCCTTCCACTAGAACATGGTCAACTTACCATGAAGTACATACACTCTTGAAGAAAATGGATTCTCTGCCATACAGCATCGTTGATTTCCAACAGTTCCTTGGCTAAGA